>NC_088791.1:325094092-325397574 GCF_011386835.1 Chrysemys picta bellii
CACCATGCCCTGTCACACAACCCAATGACCAGCAATGCAGAGGTACCATACATCCAAGAAGATTGAACCCAAGAAAGGACAGAAGTTGAAAATTCATAAAGTGGAAAAAGAAAAGTTGTAGTGACACTGACCAAGATCTAGCACAGTACACGTAATCAGAAGCAGGAGTCAGATGGCATCTGGGTCACACTGTGGATCGAGCAATTTCCTACAAGAATGAAACTTGATACTGGGGCTCCTCATGACTTCTGCATCTACCTATCACCAGACTTTGTCACCAGTTGCTTTGGAAGAAATGGTCATATTTTTGAAGACTTATACTGGAGAAAAGTTAGTCCCAAAAGGGATACTCCAGATGAAAGCTTTTACCCTTATGTGACTGAAGGAAAATATCTACCATTATTTGGCAGATCTTGGCTTGAGAAGCTCAAGGTTAATTGGACTGAGATCAAGGCAATCACAAAAGCACTTGAAACCTTCAAGTAATCCTGCACAGACACTCCAAAGTTTTTGACAAAGAACATGGACAGATGAGCAACATGTCAGCGAAGCTCACTGTTAAGTCTGACAGCCAATCAAAATATTGCAAACCTGGAGCTTTGCCTTATGTTCTGAAGCATTTAATAGACCATTTAGTGAACATTGGAGTCTTGTCACTAATTTCACACAGTGAGTTGGCTATACCCATCATACCAGTGATCAAGTAGGATGGTGCCGTCTGAATCTGTGGAGATTTCAAATTGATACTGAATCCAGTTTTATGTGGAGACCAGTATCCACTACCTCATATTGAAAATTTGTTTGCTACTCTTAGTGAAGGACTTTATTTCAGTAAATTGGATTTGCTCAATGCATACTTACAAATGGAGATTGATTTGGCACCTCACAAATATCTCATAATTAACACCCCAAAAGGCTTATTTTGCTTTAATAGGTTGCCTTTCGGTATAACACCAGCAGCTGCCCTGTTCCAGAAAGGAATGTATTAGCCACTCCTGAAGGGACTGAACAGAGTTCAGTGCTATTTGGATGACATCCTTCTTACAAGAAAGGATCAAGAGGATCATTTTCAAAATTTGGATCCTGTCCTGCAATATTTGGAAGACCATGGACTGGGAGTACGTCAAGACAAGTTGAGTTTTTCAGACCTTCAGTTGAATACCTTGGACATGTAATTGATGCCACAGACTTAAAGAAATTGCCAGAGAAAGTTAGGGACATTTTTCAAGCACCAAGACCAGAGACTGTGTCACAATTATGTTAATTTTTAGGACTGCTTAACTATTATGATAAATTTTTGCCTAATCTGGAAACAGTATTGGCACATGAACTCCTACAAGCAAAAAAAAAAAAGAAGAAAAGAAAAAAAAGGGACTTATAGCAGTGTAGAGTCACCCCTGCGGCGCCTCCTACTGGTCGTCCTTTGGAATTTGCTCTTTGACCTAGGAGCGCTCTCTGCAGGCCAGTGATCCACTTGCCGTTGGCCCCCCGTGTCGCTCCCAGGACCCTGATGCCCTTGTCTTGGGTGCTGCCCCCCTGGCAGTACCCCACTTTCTCTGGGTTTCCCCACCCACTATCCCCACATCGCCTCAGCCATGGCTACTGCCAGTCTCTGTTTAGCCCCCCACACCCTGGGGCAGACTGCAGTCTATCAGCCAATCATCACAGGCAACAAGGGGTTTGGACTGGCTGCCTTTACCCACCCTCCGGCTGCCCCTCTGCAAGCCCAATACCTAGGTGGGCCTAGAACTAGGCCCTACAGCCTGGGGAGTTGCTGGCCTAGGGCTTCCCTGCTCCTAAGGCCTTTACCCAGCCCTGCCTTTCTCTAGGTCCCCTGGGTAAGTTCCCCTGCCTGCCTGCCTGCCTGCCTGCCTGCCTGCCTGCCTGCCTGCCTGCCTGCCTGCCTGCCTGCCTGCCTGCCTGCCTGCCCAGTCAGAGAGAGACTCTGTCTGCTTGAGCTCCTGGCTCAAGCCTTTGTAGAGCCAGCTGGGCCCTGATTGGGGCGTGGCCCCAGCTGAGCCTGCTTCCTCCCAATCAGCCCAGGCATCTTGCCCTTCCACAGCCCTCCTCCAGCGCTGTTTTAAACCCCTCAGGGCAGGAACGGGCGACCACCCCGCTACAGGACTAAACAGCGTGAGTGTGCATTTAAGGAGGCAAAGAACCTGTTGGCATCAGCTGAAATTGTTACACACTTTGATGTCTTGCTACCATTGTGATTGGTTTGTGATGCTTCACCATATGGAGTGGGCCTAGATCTTTCCTAATGGAAGAGAGAAACCAATTGCCTTTGCTTCACAAACACTCACCACCTCTGAGAAGAACTATGCACAAATAGACCGAGAAGCTCTCAGCATTATCTTCAGAATTTGAAAGTCCCTTACCTATCTGTGTGGTAGATGTTTTACCTGGTTGACAGATCACCACCCATTAATTTCAATTTTTAGACCAAAACATGGAATTCAATCATTAGCTGCTGCTTTTATGCAACCATGGGCATTGCTACTTTCAGCTCAGTTCTATACTATTCAATTCTGTAAAGAGACTCAGAACAAAAATGTTGAGGGCTGTCATGCCTGCCACACCCAAGCTCCCATCAAACCAAAGAAACTTTTGACTAAGCGTTGTTAGAGAAGAAGAGCAGGTTGACCCAGAGACGGATTTGAGTACGGGCTTCTTTATTGAGATGCTTGTTCCCCTAGACCCAATTGTCGAGTAAGCACTGAATTAGTTACAGTGCACTCTTTTTATCTAAGTTAGTGTGTAAATATCTACATTTTCTACAACGCCCCCAAAACCCTTATTGAGTCATATAAATGCCCATATAATGAATAGCTATATACTGAATACAATTTTCCCCACCCCGATTACTGTTTACAGCATTAGCATATTCTACAGATAACATTTCTTTTCCTTTGAAGAGACATCTCTTTACATAATTGCAGCCACAAATTCCCTGGATCAGCAATTTGCAAGGAAGGGAGGAAGGGGCCATGAGCCGGAGCTCCTTTGTGTAGCTGGGAAAGGAAGGGAGGGGGAGATAACACTGCTTTACCCAAAAAGTATTCTTCAGATCCCCACATTCCTTATGCAGCTGCAAGCTTATCAATCCCTTAACAAGGAGAAGGGAAGGGAGAGGGGTAGCACTTTATCAAGTTGAGACAGTTGCCTATACTTTATCTATCAAGCTTAGAAGCGGTGCCTGCTCGTGTCTCCATTCCCTAATGCCATGTCTGCACACCAGCAGTTTCCCAGTTTTCTGCTTAACCCTTACATATCCCAACATGTGTTTTATCTCAATTTGATGGATAGGTTACCCCTCACTAACACAGACATCAACCAAGAAACTGCTAAGGATGATGTGCTTTCTCTTGTGAAGGGGAAGATACCACAGGGTGTAGGCTCTATTGCCACTCACACATGGCTGAGAGGAGAGGAGAATAGAATAGAAGCTGTCAGTCAAGGTGCCCACTGGATGTACTTTGTGGGCTGGAGCATGTGCAAAAAGTAACAATGTTGCAGTCATGAAAGGCTACACTAGATAACCACTGAAATGCCCTATATGGTCATGAGGTATTCAAAAGGCACGTACATTTTGCTCCATAATATCCTTACTACAAACGGACTAGTGGAATGCTTTGTACAGATATTTAAGCATGCCTTAAGAATAACAAGTCTTTTTTGTGTCATCAGCAGAAATTGGACAATTTCTTGCTTATCTACAGGAACACACCACATGCCACCACACAGGTGTCACCTGCAACTCTTGTTGAAAAGATCTTTGTGTACCTGTTTGGACCGGCTCCATTCTGAGGTTGCCTCATGTGTAGCCAAGTCCCAAGCTGTGCAACTGATTGATCAACATGAGACTCACTATCATTCTTTTCAAGTCAGAGATTTAGTATGGACTTGCAACTATGGTTGCAGAGTGAAATGGGCACTGGAGAACTTGTAAAATGCACAGGACCTGTGTTGTTTGTGGTAAAACTATCTGACAGTACTTTATGAAAACAACATATTGACTAGTTGCAGCCTCGACAAACTCTGGAGTCTGGGATATTCTAGTAGGACTTTCTGTTCTTCTGATTAAAACTCCTTCCATTACAACGCCTAATTTTGATGGCGTGTTGGAAGAAACTTTCATACCAGATCCAGTTGATTCCTTACCACCAACTGTTCCTGTTGTTCAGGCCTATGCCACACCACCATCATCACTTTATCCCAATTGAATGAGAAAACCAGGGGTTGCACCTGAATGTATAAATTATTCAGCTAATGAGTTACATTCAAGGCAGACTAATCCCTTGCAATTTAAGAGTTTGAGGTAGTTCATTCGCAACTTTTCATTAGGTTATATAGTGTTTTATGTCAGCCATGTAAATGATAATATGTGTGTGTGTCCATATATAATATATATTTGGAAAATATTCTAAAGTAGTGTGGAGGAATGTGATGTCCTTTTAAATGGCTGGGCAGTCTGTACTCAGTGTGGAGTCTTGTTTTTGTTTGGTGTCTGTTTTGCTGCCAGAACAATAAAGCCACCACAGCAAACAGCTGTGTTTTTAAATCAGCTCCTACTGTGTCTATTTCCTTCCCTGCTGGCTCCAAATATAACAGAAACAACACCTCTGGGGAGAATTTCTTCCTAGTCCACTCAGATGTTGGGTTTGCCCTGCAGCATTAGGGTTTGTATCCTTAAAAATCCTCTCTAATGTAAATGCAAGTGTTTTCGTTATACATATAAGAATCTATTATTTTTCTAGTGCTACAAAACACTTGTAGCAGGGAGTTCTGCAGGCTAATTATGTCTTGTATGAAAAAGTATTTCCATTTCTAAGTTGCAAAGTGTTGCCTTTCAGTTTTTTTGAATACTGCCTTGTTCTTGTATTCTAAGAAAGGTCATGTACTTCTATTTATTCTATCATTTCTAGACTATTCTTATTTATCATAGATTTTTAAGCCAGAAGGGGTTATATGATCATGAAGTCTGACACAGCAGCAATCAGTTACAATATGGCCTGTGATTCATTGGTGATTTGTAATATAGAGAAACAGCATCATCCCTACTTTGCATTGTTCCTGCCTGATTACTATTAATTCTCCCTACTGCAAAGTTCCCTTCTTATAGGAACTTTTTCCCAGCATGTTTTTCCTGGGGCTGGACCTTTACCTTTATCAGAGCCAAGTAACCAGAGCCTTAATAAGGCCATTTTGTAACTCACTGCTGACTGTGATTGCCTCTTTCTCTCTTCTAAGTAGTAAGTACCCTTAGCTCTTGTTATATTCCCCTCCCATTTCCCTTTCTTATTGCTATGGGGATGGTGCATTCTCACAAAGCTGTAGCTTTAAATGGCCAAGTTACAAAAAAACCTATTTACAGTACTTAAAACTAGGGCCAAGTTTGTTTGAAATTTTGTGACTTTAATGAAACTTTCAACAAACCTCTTTGCAGTTTCAAGTTCCTACTGTCTCAGGTGAATTTCCTGTGGTTTCAGGTTTCTCTGGGAACATTTCACAGAACTCTAGTTGGTGCCTGTCTTTCTACACTTAATGAGACATTCTTATGCCGCTTGCAACAGCCTGATTAGATGTTAGCCTGTAATTTGCTCAGTAAAATCTCACTGATCTGTACAGAATGTCATGTCAAGCAAACAAACTCGCAAGAAACTGAAAGTTCTTAAGCTGACGTGTATGACTTGAGGTTTTGTATCTGACAGCAGCTTTGGCTCGATTATTTTTTTGGAACAGCACAAAGGCATCATCCACTTCACTCACTTGAAAGTTGTTTTAATACTGTTGATCTTTTGTGTCTTCACTGAGTCTCATGCAGGGATATGATAATTACCCAATGGACACATGTGGTTGACTTGCAAGCTTCACATTTGGTTTGACTCAATCCTTTCTCAGCACGGGAGCTGCTTACCAGATCAGATTAGTGATCCAGCTAGTCCAGTATTCGCCCTGCAACAGTGGTCAGTACCAGAAACTCCATAGGAAGGTGCAACAATCCCTATAATTCACATACAAGAATCTCTATTATGAAATAAACTGACCATAGAGAAAATTTCTTCCTTATCTCAGACAGATTGTGATTGGATTATTTACTGGTGCATGGTGGTTTTAAATCTCTGATATGCCTTTTGCTTTCTCATTCCCCATATACATACTCTTTTACGAATCCTGCTAGCCTCTTGCCTCAGTAGTATCTTGTGACAATGTGTCCCATAGGCCAACTATGAATTGTCTAATTTTTATCAATTTTAATATTCTGCCTTTGAATTTTCCCTTGTTCAATATTATGAGAGAACATAAACAGAAGCATGACCTTCAATATATCATTTATTATTTTCTATACCTCTGTCATGTCATGTCTTTTTCCTCTCTTCTAAAAACTGAACAACCCAAATATTTCCATCTATTCTTCCATAGAAATCTTTCCATGCTTCTTTAGTTCTTTTCTATGGACCCCTATTATTTTTACTATGTCTTTAAAATGGGATAATTAGAAATGAACACAGTATTCCAGGGAAGGGAGAACTATTGATTTATATAATTTTATCTCTGGTGTGGTGCTAGTAGGTTGTTGAATTTAAAATGGGTACCAGTCTGTAGTGTTGGATTCTTAAATACTTGAGGTCAAATCTTGCTTGCTGTCCTTATCCTTCTAGTCCCACTGAAATCAATGGGATGCCTAGTCACTGAGACCACTCACCTGAGTAAGATGAGCAGAATCTAGTTTTCTGAAATCCAATTTTCTAAGCACCTTACCCAAATAGGTGACCTAAATATGTACAGTATGTAACCTTCCAGAGTTCAGAGTAGATTAAACACATACATTTCAATTAATGAAATACGGTGTATTCACTTTCCAGAAGTTTGACATGTGCCTATACTAATTACTAAATGTTCATCAGATTTGCACATGAAATTTTGGTTTCATCATCCTTAAGTAGCATTAGTCTTTCCATTATTTAAGAAGAAAAAATTACACATTCAAGGGGCAGCTTTATGACTAATATTATTCTGCTAAGCCTTTTATATTATTAAAATATAAAATAAAGTTAACTATGCATGTTTTTTTCCTAATTTCTACACAATTTTATGCAAATAATGCTTTGAAGGGCCGATAGCCAGACATGGGCAATGATTTTACTATTCTGTTTATTCACTACCATCCTTCCAATGATCCGTTAGATAATTTGGTCTGCTAATCTCAGCTGACCAAATGGGATTCAGCTCAAGGAGATTTTTTTTTCCCTCTGTGGTAAAGTTTGTCTCTCCCTTTCCTCATTCTCTTGTTTGATATGTCTGTGATAAGCTGCCAGCCTTTTCTGTTATGTCTCATTCTCTGGAATCCGGCAGCATGATGCTGCTGATGTTATTAGCTGGGGAAAATACTCAACATTTTCAAATTTCATAAATGTATTGTTTGTTGTGTGATAGCATCTAGGAGCCTGTAGTGGGATGGCTGCCCCATTCTCGCAGAACAGGGGTTAAAAGCAGCCTTGGAGAGGGCTGCGGCTGGGAAAAGGAGTGAAAGCAGCCAAGCTAGGCTGATTGGGGAAGCAGTGACAGCTGTGGCCAGCTCATTTAGGGCCCAGCTGGCCCTGATAAGAGGGCTGGGAGCCAGGAGCTGGAAGAGTCTCACTCTAGCCCTTGAGTGAGAAGGGCCTAGACAGGCTACCTGAAGCAGGGCAAGGGCAAGGGGAGCTTCAGCCTGTAACTCCCCAGGCTGAGGCCTTGTTAAAGGCTGAAGGAGGTACCAGGGCTGCAGAGGTACAGCCCGGGGATAGGCAGAAGCAGTTGATCCAACCCCTTTGCTAATGATGAATGGCCATTACAGACTGCAGTCTGCCACAGTGAGCGGGGGCTAGATGATGACTGGCTGTAGCCACTGGGGCAAGGTGGGTTTAGAGGGTTGGGGGTTCCCCTGGGAGGGGAAAGGCAGAGTAAGGGGGTACTGCTGGGGGCAGAACCCTGAGGAAAGGGGCACTGGGGTCTGCGAGGGACACGGGGGCCAGAGACAGGTGAGCCACCAGCCAGCAGAGGGTGCTCCAAGGCTGGAAAAGTGCTAATTCCCAGGATGACCAACAGGAGGTTCCATGCTGGTGAGTCTTCAACCTCACTACAGAGCCCCAGTCATGGAGCAGGACCCCATTGTACTAGGCACTGTACAAACAATGGAAAAAGACAGTCCCTGCCCCTGAAGAGTTTAAAATCTAAGCTTCTGATCTGTGTGCACCAGAGGAAGCTATTGGTGGTATGTTCAGGGAGGGGACAAGTGCATGTGTTGAAGGGCTTTCCCTCTACTAACTCCTGCTTGCTATTGCTATGAGAGCATTGGAAGTTGGGAAATCAAGTGCAAAAGGGAATACTTACGAGCAATATCTTTGGATGGGGAGGCTGGGTTTTTAAATGTTTGTTTACAGACTTTGGTGTTTCCTGGAATGACCATATTATGGCCCCAGTCCTGGAAGCCACTCCATGAAGGTGGACACCTGCACACAGCCCTGTGAATTTCATTCCAACTCTGCCTGGATATAGGAATCTGCCTGCACAGAACAGCTGGCATGACTGGAGCCTAGGGCTGTATCATTATCACTCCCCCCTCTCCTGGCACATTTAATTTCACTGCAACATCATGCATAGTATTGATGATAAAGGCCCTGGCCAAGGAAACTGATGTTGTTTTTCAACCACAGAAGAGGTGCGAGAAGAACGCACACTTCCCAGTACTACAGTAAAAACATCCCTTTGACAGCCCTGGAGAGAGGAGCTCTAGAAGGGGTAGTCTGACAATTGGCCATGTTTCAAAGTGAACAAAAGGACGCTCTTGCAACAATGCTTTTTAGGTTCACAAAATACTTTTGCAAAGATCAAAATCCACTTTTAGGGTTGTTGCTTCCACCTTCTGACCCTACAGCAACACACACAGCAGAGGATTTTCTCCAATAACTTAGTGTTGTGAATGAGTTGACATAAGTAGACGTTTTGATAGTGACACAGGGACTGAATCAGTCCAGCCTTGGCTCTGTGTTTATTAAGTGCATTTATGCACATTTTAATTGTGTTTCTTAACTTGCCATAACTAGTGAACATGTAAATATTTCAAATCCCTAGTGATTGGAGCTCTTTTTTGATTCAAATAGAGATATAATCTAAGATAACAAAGCTGATTATTGATACAAATCAGTATAATTATTAGGTAAAACTGGTATAGTGGATGAAAGTCTGTGGCAAAGGTTCTTAATTTACTTTTATTTAAAAGTAATTGTTTTCAGTTTTTAAATGATCCCTTGTGATGGGTCATCTGCCCCACATTGGCCTGTAAGGGGTTAATGGAGCCCTAGGGAGGCTGCACAGAAAGCAGCCAATAGGAGAGAGGCTGCAAGGAGTAGCTAATCAGGGCTGGGCAGGCCCATATAAGAAGAGCTGCAGAGCAGATCAGCTTCAGTTGTTCCTGGAGCTCAAGGAGGGAGGAGGACTGGCTGCCTTGAAGGAGGAAAAAAGCTAGCACCCTGGACAGAGCAGTGCTGGGCAGGATCAGGGGAGTGAGAGGGAGTTCCTGACTGGCTGCTAGGACTGGCATCCTGAGGCCTTGAGGTCAGAATGAAGAAGCTGCTAGGGCCACAGGAAAGTGGCCTAGGGAAAGGTACTGAGAGGTTGGAGGGGAGGCAGCAGATGGGTGCCATCTAGAGGGTCCCTGGACCAGGACCCGGAGTAGTGGGCAGGCCTGGGTCCACCCCCCAGCTCACCACTGAAGAAGTGGCTGAAGCATTGGACTGTGGTCCTGTCCCCCAGAAGGCGGGAGCTTAGAGTGTGGCACAGCCAGAGGGCTGTGTCCTGAAGAGGATACTGTGGTCCTTGGAACAACACTGGTCCAGGAGCAGAAGTGATAGCAGGTGAGTCAGTTTGACCTAATAAGCAAAGACTAGTATGGGGGACTGAAGCAGACAAACATCCTCTCATGATCGGGAGTGAAAGAGGTGGGGATGCAACGTAGCCTGACCAGTGGGTTACATTTATCACATCCAAAATATGGATGTTTTAATTCCATATGGAATTCATGTTTATTAAAAGCAATGGTGCAGAAAGAAGCTGCCCAATGCTCTGTATAGGCAGCTGGAAATCCCTGAATTCTAACTTTGGTTGTGCCCCTAACTCCCCTTCTGGCAACTCACTGAGGATACATTTTAGATGGTTCATATGCAGTCGCATAAAATGAGTGGCTTACTTAAGGTCTTACAGTCAGTTTTAGATCTGGATCTCCTGATTACCAGGTCACCACCCTATCCACAAGACCACACTGTCTCTCAATTGGGTGTACAGCTTTCAAACTTCATCCTGCTGTGTGTTCCTTTGTTTCTCTCTAGTGGAACAGAATTTATGGCCTATTAAGAATGATTCCCCTTGCCTCCAAAATACTAAAGCAAACTTCTGGAAGAGCAGAAATCCTGTAGTAAAGCAACTGGCAGCTAAATTTGCTATTAATGTACTTTAGATTAGCAGAAATCTAATGAAGAAATTGAAATCTTAGAGATATATATTTGGAGGAAGAACCTAGAGGGATTAAACATAAATTCTTAAACCACATCCCATTTTCATGCAAATATCCTTAATAAGAAAAAGAACATAGGAGGAAAAAGACAGTTTTTCAAAGTTTATCATGTGGAGTTATCAGCTCCGTAACTGTACAGTGGGGGCAGTACATCTTTAGTATCAATGACATAGGTATGTATGTTTGAAATTAAAATATCTAATCCCACAGGACATCATACAAAGAGCTGCCAGTCAGGTTATTGACAGATGGATAAATTTATCTGTATCTTTACCCGAACACTGTAAAACTCTGGAGATGGGCTATTGTCAGATGACATTTCATCTCAGAGCTCTTTTAACTTAAATTTGTCAGGCTTTGTACAATGAGAAGTGACACACTGTGCCCAACAAAGGCTAATGAGTTATCTGGGTAATTACCAAAAGAAAAACAGTGAGGTGTTCATGTATATATTGGCATGTCCTTCACATAGTTTACTAGTTTTACTTTAGAACACTTGAAATAATATGGAGCAACTAATTATTTCTGCTGAGAAGGCATACTTTTTTGGGAACCTGAACTAGCAATATGCATGCATATCATGTCTGTGGTTTCTTTTTTGTCTACTACATTGTATTTACATAAAATCTGAAAATGCCCTTTGTCTTAGATAGTTGGAGATATACCTATCTCATAGAACTGGAAGGGACCCTGAAAGGTCATCGAGTCCAGCCCCCTGCCTTCACTAGCAGGACCAAGTACTGATTTTGCCCCAGATCCCTAAGTGGTCCCCTCAAGGATTGAGTTTACAACCCTGGGTTTAGCAGGCCAAGGCTCAAACCACTGAGCTATTCCTCCCGCCTCACTAGACCAAAAGCATGTGAAATATTCTAAATTGAAGGGCAATACAATGTTGTTACTCGTTAAATAGGAGTACCGCTTCATATGTTGTAAATCAAGAAGAGGTCATTAGAGCATCTAGTTGGAACGCTGTGTAACTCAGGCCATAGTCTTTCATCCTCTGGATTTGAGGAACATCTTTCCACAAGTGGGTCCAGATTCAACACTTTGGATGTTCAGATTTACACAAATGTAACTCAGTTGAAATCAACTAAATTACAATGAGGTGGAACTCTACTAGTCCAATGGTGAATCAGGCAAAAGAACTGCATTGTGATATATTGACTATTGTGGGTGTGTAATAATAATATGTAGCACTTACACCATGCACTTTGATCCATAGATCTCAAAGTCCTTTAAAAAGTCAGTTTATAAAGCTGGAAGGGACAATTGCAGTCATCTGATCTCCTGCATCATATAGAGCCCTGCAAATCTGCGGATATCTGTTTTATGTCTATGAGTATCTGCATCCGTGGATGCAGTTGAATTGTTTACCATCTTTGTGGATCAGATGTGGATCCCCCTTTTTTTTTTTAATCCACACAGGGCTCTAGAGTAGCAGTTCTCAACCGGGGGGACTGCAGCCCCCTGTGGTGCTGTGAGCTAGTTTCAGGGGGTATGGGGCCCTGCGGGGCAGAAACCTGGAACTCCAAGCCCCAGTACCCCCCATGGTGCTAAATCCCAGAGCCCCAGCAGGGCTGAAGCATGGAGCTCTGAACCCCAGCTCCCACCACTGGGCTAAAGCCTGGAGCCCCAGGGGAGGGAGCTAGGGCTCTGGGCTCCAGGCTTTAGCCCTGCAGGGGGTGCTGGGACTCAGGGCTTTAGCCCCGTGGGGAGCACTGGGGCTTGAGGTTCCAGGCTTTAGCCCCGTGGGGGGTGCCAAGGCTTGGGGCTTTAGCCCCATGAAACTGGTTCAAGATCCCCTAGGGGGCCACAGACACCCAGTTGAGAACTACTGCTCTAAAGGGTGCTGGTGTGGGTGGATGCATATAAAAGGTGGAGTGCGGATCATTGATCAGACACAAGTTAATTATTGTGGAGGCGTGTTGAGGACATGGACATAGAATTCTCTCAAACCGCGGGCCCCGGTGCTTTGGAGATCATGTTGTTAATGGGGCAGGTTCTATCCGTGGAACGCCGATTCTGGGCCCGGGAAACAAGCACAGACTGGTGGGACCGCATAGTGTTTCAGATGTGGGACGATTCCCAGGGGCTGCGAAACTTTCGCATGCGTAAGGGCAGTCTCATGGAACTTAGTGACTTGCTGTCTCCTGCCCAGAAATGCCAGAATACCAAGATGAGAGCAGCCCTCACAGTTGAGAAGCGAGTGGCGATAGCCCTGTGGAAGCTTGCAACGCTAGACAGCTACCGGTCAGTCGGGAATCAATTTGGAGTGGGCAAATCTACTGCAGGGGCTGCTGTGATGCAAGTAGCCAAAGCAATCACTGAGGTGCTGCTACAAAAGGTAGTGACTCTGGGAAATATGCAGGTCATAGCGGATGGCTTTGCTGCAATGGGATTCCCTAACTGTGGTGGGGCGATAGATGGGGCTCTCTCATCTCTCTGCCAATTCACAAGTTCCTTCTGGATAATTTTATCAGTGATCTGGAAGAAAACAGAAAACCATTATTGGTCAAGTTTGCAGATGACCCACAAATTGGTGGAGTGGTAAATAATGATGGGTACAAGTCACTTATCAAAACCAATCTGGGTCACTTAATAAGGTGGGCTCATTTGAACAACATGCATCTTTAATATGCCCAAATGCACAATCATGCATTTAGGAGCAAACAATGTAGGCCATATTTATCATAGAGGACCATATCCTAGAAAGAAGTGATTCTGAAAAGGATTTAGGGGTCATAGAAGATAATCATGGACTTGGTTGTTTATCTGTCATTTGCAGTCTTTAAATCAAGGATGGATATTTTTCTAAAACATATACCATAGTCCAAACATAAGTTATGGGCTTGATGCAGATGTTGTTGGGTGAGATTCCTTGGCCTGTGTTATACAGGAGGTTAGACTTGACCACAATAATCTCTTCTGACCTTAAAAATCTATGAACCAATGTACAATTATCCAGTTCAGTTCTACATCATCTAGCATTCCCTAAGGCAGGGACCATATTCTGAATCACATAACCAACTACTATGGCAGCTTTGTCTGGCCTACTTAATCTCTAATCTTTCTCTCTGTATTTTTAAGCCATGCCCATTGTCATGGAACCTGAGCATATAGAACACTTTATATTAATCCTCTCTGAATGGACACACCTTGCATAGATCTCCTTTTGTCTGTATTCTCCATGGTTCCTTCAGAGTCTTTACTAGCCTTCAAGTAAGCTGGTGCATCAAAATCTTGTATGCTCTGGCAGTTGTGTGGTCAGCTGGACTCTGGATTGCACTGTGTGCCTCTCACTACAGAGGTCCCAGAGCATGCCTCACCATGACAAGTCTCTTGACCTGTGATAACATTATTCCACTATGATTACTCTTCAGTTCTTATTTTCAACTGTACTTAGTGCTCTTTTTTCCTGTGTTTTCTTAAATGCTTCATTAAAGACTGCTCCTGTTTTTTTTCTTTCTTTTGTTCCTGAATTTACAGACAGAAATACAGGAGTTGTCAGATAATTCCCCCTTTTACTTTGTTACTTTTGCTGAATCCATGATTAATAAATAATAATCTTATTTGCTATTCCTTCACATTTATATTATAGTGCTCTCATTATTACTCTGCTTTGAAATCTCTTTGATCTTTTCAATGTGTTTACCGTAACACCTTTTGTTTTTTCCCTTGAAATCTACCCACTTTATTTGGACCTCATTCAGTGTCTCAAAAGTCATTGCAGAAACAGAACAGGTCCACAGAAAGGCAGCTAATATGATCAGAGGCATAAAGATGAGACCGCTTTCAGACAAGAAGGACCAAATTCCTCCCTGTTACATCCATCCCACCACATCAACCTCAGTGAGGTTGCATTGGTGATAATGAACAGAATTTGGGCAATTTATGGTGGCCAACCTTTTAAGGGGAGACAGGGTGTTGGACCTCCAACTCCTTCAGTTACCTTTGAAAATATCTACCCTTGAAAAGAAGCATAAAGGGATATGAATAACAGGTTTCGTTTAAAAAAGAATGGAACAGTATAGTGAATATTCATGGATTTCCAGGGTGGAGGGGATCATTGTGATAATCTAGTTTGACATCCTGTATAACATGGGCCATAGGCTCTAGGAATTGTTTTATGGAAGTTCTATTGATTAGGGGAAAAAATTCATTCTTGATTTATAAATTGTTCGTGAAGGACAATCCACCACGACCCTTGGTAAGTTGTTCCAATGTTTAATCACTCTCTCTGTCAAATGTAAGCCTTGTTTCCAGTCTGAATTTGTCTGGCTTCAAATTCCAGCCATTTGGCTCGTGTTATACCTTTCTCTGCTAGACTGAAGAGCCAACTGTTAAGTATTTGTTCCCCACGTGAATACTTCTAGACTGTAATCATGTCACCCCTTAACGTTCTCTTTGTTAAACTAAATAGATTAAGCTTTTTAAATCTATTACTATAAGGCATGTTTTCTAATCCTTTAATCATTATTGTGGTCCTTCTCGGAACCCTTTTCAATTTATGAACATCCTTCTTGAATTGTGGGTACCAGAAATTGACAGTAGCAACAGTCACACCAGTGCCAAATAGAGAGAAAATAACCTCTCTACTTCTATTCAAGATTGCCCTGTTTACGCACTCCAGGATCACATTAGTTCTTTGGCCACAATTTCATGCTGGGAGTTCATTTTCTGATGATTATCCACCACGACCCCCAAATCTATGTCAGAGTCATTGCTTCCCGGGATAGAGGCCCCCATCCTGTAAGTATGAACTACATTCTTTCCTCCTAGAAGTAGGACTTTATATTAGGCTGTACTGAAATACATATGGTTTTATTGTACCCAGCTTATAAAGAGATTCAGATCACTCTGAATCAGTCATCTGTCCTTTTCCTTATTTACCACTTCCCCAATCTTTGTGTCATCTGCAAACTCTACCAGTGATGATTTCATGTTTTCTTCTAGGTCACTGACAAAAATGTTAAATGGCATAAGGCAAAGAACCAATCTCTGTGGGACTCCACTGGCAACACACCAGTTTGATGCCAATTCTGCGTTTGCAAATTTGTTTTAAGACACACAAGTTAGCCAGTTTTCAATCCACTTAATATGTGACATGCTAATTTTAGATCACTCGAATCCTATAATCAAAATGTTGTGCAGTACCAAACTGAATGTTTTACAGATGTCTATGTATATAAATCTAAGTATTCTATGTGAACAATATTACCGTTACCAAACGTATCTCTTATTAGATCCAATATCTTTTTTTTTTTTTTAAATTCCCCCAGATTGGCTGCAATACTCCCGATGACCCTTTCCCACAGAAAAAGGGGCATGGGTTGAAATGTATAAGGTAACTGATTTAAAACAGATATATCAATGCATTTTACACAATTTAATTAATCTTTAGAACTCACTGTTGCAGAATATTGAGACAAAAACAGACACGTGGCAAAATTCAAAAAGGGGGCTGATTTTTAAACACTCTTATGCAGACTGAACAATGCCTTACATCATGCTTAATCCTTTTCCAATTTATCTTCCTATTTGTGCAGTAATTCCCAATAGAAAGGTGGTAGAAATAGTCTTAAAGGATTAAATTCATGCTTGCTTATATATGGATTACAGCTACCTCCCCTGTTACACTGGTCAGAATAAAATTAAAAGAGCTATCAATCCACATGGTTTAGAGTAAAAGGCGGTCATCAGCTGAGGTCAGAATGAAATTTCCTTTCGTTTAATAGTATTACTCAATTAAAAACGTGGTAGTAAAGTTAACTTCCTCCTCTAAGGCCATCTAACTTTACTCAAAGTTGGAAAGAGAAAAGCTGATAGGATTGACCATTGTTAGTTCCATTAAGGCATTCTCTATGTTCATAATCCTCGTTTCATAGAAATTGTTGTGGAGTTGGTCTTCTCCTTTCTATTTGAACATATCTGTGGGTTTAGAAAAGAAAAATCAAGACCTACTAAAATGAAAGTGGGTTTAAAAACCAAAACCAGTCATTTTGAATATGATTCTCTTCCGCTTTTCACCTTCATGTTGTCATTTGTACCTATACAAGGATGATGCAAAATGCTACCAAATCAATTTGCACCTACTTTGTTTGAGTGGACACGATTACACAAAGTGCAAGGCAGTGGAGAATCAGGTCTGTCACTTCCAAATAACCTAGCATGTCATCTTCTAGAATTTCTTCCAAAAGCCATAATTCATACAGTCCTGGCTATCCTGATTTTCAATTCCATGATAATTTCCTAGTAAGGTGTCTGCCAGTTTTCCCAAGGAAAAAAATAAAAGGTTTAAACCATTGCATTGCTGCTTTATTTTTAGGACAGGAAAGGTCAGAGCAGCAATAATTCAGCCACCAAAAAGGTTTGTAACACACATTGTGAGAATAAATGTCTAGTTTATATTGAGAGAATTCTGATGGAGTCTGCTGTAAAACAGAATTATACCACTCTGGACCTGCTGCAGTAAAATGGGAAAATCTTCATATTCACAAACTGAAAGCATGACCTAATGCCCACGGACATGAATAGGAATATTTCCATTGGCTTAAGTGAGTATTGGCTTGAGCCCCCCGTGCCTTACTTGTACTGTTTCCTAGCAATGATCTCATTTATTCATCACAGTATATGAAACAGGAATCAAATGACTGAATTTGGTTTCAAAGACAGCTGTTAGGCAGGGGACACATACACGTAATAGATTTCTGAAGACAAAAATTGAATCAAGCAAAGTGCAGTAACAAGGATAGTACAGTGAGCATGTAGGATCCCTGGTTATTTATTTTGCTGCTAAGCTAAGTTTACAAAGGTTCTTTGTACAGCAGCCCATGAGCCTTCTGCTGTTCTTTGCCTTGGCGAATGATCACCATGGGAGCACTAGATAAACCCCATGCCCTGATGTCTCCCTCTTAGATTTTGCTCTGAGTTATATTAGTGTTGATCTGGAGTAACTCTTCTGGGTTCAGTGGAGTCACTGCCTTGACGGTGGGGTAATTGAGGCCCCTCTTCAGGATATCACTTCAGCATGTGCTTAAATAAACATTTTCTTAATTTCCAGCACATATTTAAGTGCTTTCCCTGAATAGGGATGCTATCCTGATTTGAGGCTTGAGAGCAGATGTAATATATTTGAGTCTCTCAGGAAAAGGTCAATCAGAAAATGGGAAATACTTGAATGTGAGTGTAGCAGGTGATGCCTCCTTGACCTCACACTATTCACTCTTCCTCTAGACCCCTTTAATTGCTGGTTATAAAATTAATGCTCTTCTCCTGTGGCTTTTAGTGACCCTTTCCTCTTTTGCAAATCACAAACATCAGCACTCTTAATAAGCAGCAAGTCAAATTAAACATGATCTATATTTCAAGAACTTACCTTATGAATAGGTTAACACAAAATCAGCAATCTTCTCTCTGTTATTTTGGTATTTCACCAACATTTGGTGTTCAGGTGTTCTTTACAATCTTCTGAACTGTTTTGCATTATTACATATCCAGTTTAAAGGTGCTATTTCCCATGCAATTGGGTTGATTTGGAATCTGACAAGACCCTGTTTGTTAGGGTGTCATTCATAGTGAAGGCTTTGTCAGTGTTTTCATCATAAACCTGTTTTTAGGTGTTTATAGCCCTGTGATGATTCTGGTCATAGAGGGAATTCAAAATACTTTCAACAGAGCATGCAGCCTAATAACTTAGGAACAGCCCATGCCAAATGGGTAGACTCCAGAAATATTATAGTGTTAAAAGCAATGAAATCATTCTGTTGGGAACACTCTTCTACTAACTGAAAGGAAAATTAACCATTGACTATTTAAATTTTGAGGGAACAG
Source organism: Chrysemys picta bellii (assembly GCF_011386835.1). NCBI lineage: Eukaryota > Metazoa > Chordata > Testudines > Emydidae > Chrysemys > Chrysemys picta. The sequence goes on from NC_088791.1 coordinate 325,112,478, forward strand.
TAAACAATGTAATTATGCAAAACTGGCTAGTGGGACACTCCCCTCACACAGAGGGCCCTAACCCCTACCTTAATTATTGCATGGCTCAGATATCTCATCAGTCAGCTCCTTGGGTATTCTAGAATGTATTTCATCAGGCCCCGGTGACTTAAAGGCATTTAACTTGTCTAAGTAATTTTTAACTTTGTTCTTTCCCTCTTTTAGCCTCTGATACTACCACATTGTCACTGGCATTCACTATGCTAGACGTCCAATCGCTACTCACCTTTTTGGTGAAAACCAAAACAAAAATGCAATTTAGCACTTCTGCCATTTCCACATTTTTTGTTATTGCTTCTCCCCCCTCCTATTGCGTAACCTGCCTATCCTGTCCTTGGTCTTCCTCCCCTGCTTCTAATGTATTTGTAGAATGTTTTCTTGTTATCCTTTATGTCTCTAGCTAGTTTAATCTCGTTTTGTGCCATGACCTTTCTTATTTTGTCCCTACATACTTGTGTTTATTTTTTTATATTCATCCTTTGTAAATTGACCTAGTTTCCACTTTTTATCAGTCTGCAAAACACACAGCAGCCTTCGGATCAGAAAGCCACCAAAGCGTGTGCACAGCCATTTTGCACACTCCTCCCCTGAATAGCACTGGGTGCCAAACTATCAATTCTGTGGATCTAGCTCATTGTATACAGCAAATTGAGATCAACATGAACATTGGTTTTTTTGTTTGTTTTTTTTTTTTTGGGGGGGGGGTTAGTGAATCAAAGTAAAAAACATATATTTTGGGTCAAATTAAATGTTTTTATAGCAGGCAGGTCACCGTAATCCATTCCATGTTTTGACTGGAGAGTGCAGTTAGCTAGAAACAGCAAAGCTTCATGCTGTGTTCTGTGAACTACAGGATTTAAACCAATGGGCTATGGAACCTTACTTTAAAACTATATACAGCTTCTTTCTGATTCATTCCAGAAGCTCCTAATCAGTTAGGACACAACACCTTCTATTGCAGGCAACCCCGTCATGTAAGTCTCTGTTCATCAATTTATCATCTTCCATCTTAAAAGTAGGTTGTTTGCTTGTACTACTCCATTGGAAGACTGTTTCAGAGCCTCACTCCTCTGACAGTAACCTTCTATTTTCCAGTCTCAATTTATGCATGGCTAGATTATGTCCATTTGTTCTTGTACCAACATTGTCCTTTACTTTAAATACCTCTTCTGCCTCCCTTGTGTCTACCCCGCTGTATTTATAGAGAGCAATCATATCTCCTTTCAGTCTTCATTTTGCTAGGCTAAACAAGCCAAGCTCTTTTAGTCTCCTCTAAGATAGGCCCTCCATTCCCCTGATTGTATTAATAGCTCTTCTCTGCACCTGTTCCAATGTGAATTCATGTTACTTGAACATGAGTGACCAGAATTGTATGCGGTATTCCAGATGACGCCTTACCCGTGCCCTGTACAATGGCATTAATACTTTTCTCTCCCTTCAGTAGCCTTGGGGTTGTCCCTCAAAGCATTCTTGCCATGTGTTTTCCGGGGTGGTCTTACATATTTCTGGGGAGTTTTCAAGAGGTGCCACTTTTTTGGCTGACACCAGTTTCTCATCCCATGAATCTCTCCATTCCCATGTTAGGCACTCCAACCAACACTGTGATGGGGTGTGACTCACCACCACGGCGCCTCCTGCTGGTCATCCAGGGAATTAGCTCACCAGCCTCCGGAGCGCCCTCTGCAGGCTGGTGTCTCGCCTTGCTGCTGGCCCCAGTGTCCCTCCCGGTGCCCTTTCTCTCGGGGTTCTGCCCCCTGCAGTACCCCAGTCTCGCTAGGTCTCCTCTCCCCAGAGAACCCCCTATCCCCACCTCACCTCAGTCTTTGGCTACTGCCAGTCACCATGTAGCCCCCACTCACAGGGGCGGACTGCAGTATAATTGCCACTCATCGTTGGCAAGGAGGGTTTGGATCTGCTGCCTCTGCCTACCCTTGGGCTGCTCCTCTGCAACCACAGTACCTTCTTGATCTTTAACAAGGTCTGCAGCCTGGGGGTTTTCCAGGCCAGAGCTCCTCTGGCCTTTCCCCAGCCCTGCTCCACTTTAGGTACCCTGCTCAGCTCCCAGCAGCCAGGCCTGTCTCCCTCAACAGCTAGAGGGAGACTCTCTCTGACCTCCAACCTAGCAGACCCTTTATAGGGCCAGCTGTGGCCTAATTGGGGCATGGCCCAGCTGCAGCTGTTTCCCCAATCAGCCCAGGCTTACTGATTCCCCACCACAGCCCTCTCACAGGGCTGTTTTAAGCCCTTCAGGGCAGGAGCAGGGTTACTCCCCCCTACAGGCACATCTATTAAAATGTGCCATTGCCAACATGCTTATATACTTATATTTAGTTTATTCATATGATCTATTGACTTATCACTGAATTATAAGTATTCAAAAATCCAGTGTCACTTTTGTGTTCATGTAACCCATGAGTCTGTTTCTGTTCCTTTAAACTGTAGTAGTCAGACTTTCAAGTAGCTGTCCACTGACTCCAGCTAGTCCGGGACCAGCAAGTAAATGAAAGAAAAGTTCACCAACACTTGGAGCATGCTCAGCAGGGTATCGCCAAGGGTGGGAACCAATTCCATTCCCAAGTATAAAGAAAAAAGGCACCAAACTCTTCAGTCAGTTCAGCCAGACCCAGAGAGACACAGCCATGCCAGAGGGAGGGTGAAGATCTCTGCCATGTGGACTGATGCTCACAGGCCTGCTTTTAACAACTGTAGCAAGATAATAACCCCAAGGAAGAGCATACCAGCCTATTCAGAGAACTGGGTGCTTACTGCTTGTTCAGCTCAGGCAGCGTGGGGTCTAATCAGTGGCATATACTTTAAATGCATAGGATTTGTGGGCTGTGTACCTTTTGATATTGAATAAATCCATATGTTTGATATTATTTTTTTGTTTGCATAGTTTTTGATGTAATGATAAGACTGCATATAGATTTATGAGGAGTCTTAGTTAACTCTCAAATTGTCCTCTTGTAAATTTAAAGTTTTTTTTTTTTTTTTTTAAAGTCTGAGCCGGTTTTCAACATTTCAAACTGGAGCAACTCAGAGTACAGGCATCCATGACTCTCCACATTTGTATATTTATCTTGTGTTATTATCCACAAGTGGGAATTCCATTGTCAAAACGACTGAACCCGCTACTATTCCTGCAGTAAAATGGAATCATAGTGTGTAACATTTAGTGGGTTACATAACGTTTTAAAATTGTGGTGCCCAAACAGGGACAGCGATATCCTGTGACTGAAGACTGTAATTGTTAATTGAATGTCCTGGGGTTGCCCAGAAGGAATTTAGACTGTATGTATTGTGACCATGGAACTTTGAATGCTTTATCAGCTTGATCCCGATGACTCAATTGGATTGAGGGAATTCACCCTACTATTACAGATGAGGAATTGATCCATGCTTTGAGCAAATATAGAGCAATAGCCAGACTTAAAAGAATACAAGGTATCATGAAAGATATTAAAGAGTCCTGTGGCACCTTAAAGATTAACAAATTTATTTGGGCATAAGCTTTCATGCGCTAAATCACACTTCATCAAATGCATGGAGTGGAAAATACTGAGGCAGATATAAATACACAGCACGTGAAAAGATGGGAATTGCCTTACCAAGTGGGGGGGGGGAGGGTCAGTGCTAACGAGCCAATTCAATTAAGGTGGACGTGGGCTATTTTCAACCGTTGACAAGAAGGGAGGCCCATTTCAATCAGTTGACAAGGAAGTGTGAGTATCAGCAGGGGGGGGGGAATTAGTGTTTTGTAGGACCCATCCATTTTCAGTTTTTATTCAGGCCTAATTTGATGGTGTCCAGTTTCCAAATTAATTCCAGTTCTGAAGTTTCTCGTTGAAGTCTGTCTTTGAAGTTTTTTTTGTTGAACTGACATTTTAAGTCTGTTATTGAGTGTCCAGAGAGATTGAAGTGTTCTACTGGTTTTTGAATGTTATAATTCTTTGTCAGATTTGTGTCCATTTATTCTTTTGTGTAGAGACTGTCCGGTTTGGCCAATGTACATGGCAGAGGGGCATTGCTGGCACATATTACATTGGTAGATATGCATGTGAACAAGCCCCTGATGGTGTGGCTGATGTGGTTAGGTCCTATGATGATGTCCCTTGAATAGATATGTGGACAGCGTTGGCAACGGGGTTTGTTGCAGAGTTTGGTTCCTGGATTAGTGTTTTTTGTTGTGTGGTGTGTAGTTGCTGGTAAGTATTTGCTTCAGGTAGGGGGACTGTCTTTAAGCAAGGATGGGCCTGTCTCACAAGGTATGTGAGAGCGAGGGATCATCCTTCAGGATAGGTTGTAGATCTTGATGATGCGCTGGAGAGGTTTTAGTTGGGGGTCGTAGGTGACAGCTAGTGATGTTCTGTTACTTTCTTTGTTGGCCTGTCCTGTAGTAGGTGACTTCTGAGTACCCTTCTGGCTCTGTCAATCTGTTTCCTCACTTCACCAGGTGGCTATTGTAGTTTTAAGAACACTTGATAGAGATCCTGTAGGTGTTTGCCTCTGTCTGAGGGATTGGAGCAAATGCGGTTGTATCTTAGAGCTTGGATGTAGACAATGGATCGTGTGATGTGGTCTGGAGGCAAGTAGGTAAGTATAGCGGTCAGCAAGTTTCCGGTGTAGGGTGGTATTTGAGACCATTGCTTATTAGCACCGTAGTGTCTAAGAAGTGGACCTCTTGTGTGGACTGCTCCAGGCTGAGGTTGATGGTGGGGTGGAAATTGTTGAAATACTGGTGGAATTCCTCAAGGGCCTCCTTCCCATGGGTCCAGATGATGTTATCAATATAGCACAAGTAGAGTAGGGGAGTTAGGGGACAAGAGCTGAGGAAGCATTGTTCTAAGTCAGCTATAAAAAAGTTGGCATACTGTGGGACCACGCAGGTACCCATAGCAGTGCCGCTGACTTGAAGGTATAAATTGTCCCCAAATCTGAAACAGTTGTGGGTGAGGACAAAGTCACTATGTTCAGCCATCAGGTTTGCCGTCACATTATCGGGGATACTGTTCCTGATGGCTTGTAATCCATCTTTGTGTGGAATGTTGGTGTAGAGAGCTTCTGTATTCATAGAGGCTAGGATGGTGTTTTCTGGAAGATAACCAATGGATTTGTAGTTTCCTCAGGAAGTCAGTGATGTCTCGAAGATAGCTGAGAGTGCTTTTAGCATAGGGCCTGAGGAGAGATTCTACGTAGCCACACAATCCTGCTGTCAGGGTTCCAATGCCTGAGATGATGGGGTGTCCATGATTCCCAGGTGTATGGATCTTGGGTAGCAGATAGAATACTCCTAATCAGGGTTCTAGGGGTATTCTATGTCTGTGTAGATTTGTTCCTGTGCTGCATTCTTGAGCAGATGGTGTAGTTTCTTTTGGTAACCCTCAGTGGGAACAGAGGGTAATGGCCTGTAGAATGTGGTGTCAGAGTGTCCTAGCAGCCTCTCTTTTTGTAGTGTTGGTAGGAAGGCTTCTGTGGGTTAGTGTGCTGTTCAGGGGTGTGTTGGAAATATTCCTTGAGTTGGGGAGGTCAAATGTAGGATTCTAGATCACTGCAGAACTGTATCATGTTTGTGGTGGTGGTGGGGAGAAGAGGCCCCAAGATAGGACAGGCTCTTCTGCCGGACTAAGAGTATAGCTGGATAGATTAACAATATTGTTGGGTGAGTTAAGGGGACCACTGTTGTGGCCCCTTGTGACATGTAGGAATTTATGTAATTAGGCCTGAATAAATACTGGGAGTTGATGGGTCACTACAAAAACTAATTTCCCCCTGCTGATACTCACACCTTCTTGTCAACTGTTTGAAATAGGCCACCTTGATTACATTGAACTCATTAGCACTACAAAAGTGATTTTTTCCTCCCTTCTCACAATAAGGACTCATTGTTTTTTTGTTGCTACAGACTAACATGGCTACCACTCTGAAACCAGACAGGTAATGCTTCACTTCCATATTCTTCAGACCAATATTGTTTTAGAAAGAAGTATGCATTGTCCTCCACTGATATTCAAATACATTCTACTCTCACATTCACTATTCCAGAGTGGGTACATAAATTGATAATAGAACATGTAGTAAAATCTATGGAGAATGTTGCCTCCTACCATCCTGTATCCTACATATTGAAGTATTTATCAGGTATTCACCACAACCCAGCGAGGAAGTAGATTTTAATACCTGGAAACTGTTAGTACAACAACTACTAGATCATGAATTGTTTTCCAAGGAAAGAAAAAAACTGAATAGAAAGCTTGTTACCTCCAGCCTTGAATGAAACTTTAAATGCTTGGAAATCTACTGCTGCAGAAGAGTGTTTGACAGAGCTGGAAAAGAAGTATGGCCCTATTAACAGCAGTGATTAATTGTATGCACAGATTCTAGCAACCTTTTAGAAGTCCATGGAAAAATCCTCTAAGCATTTAGAAAGATTAAACATCTGTTGGAGAAAGGTAATGGAGTAGAAGACCTAGATACCAGAAAACCTTGATGTACATCCAATACAATAATTCATTCATGGATATTGGGATGAGTCTTTGATTATACACAACTCCATCTGAGAGGCCATTTGGATATTACTGTTATTTCCAAAATATCATACTCACAACTGCTGTACAAAATCCACCAATCTGAAGAAGAGAAAGAAGCGAAAGAGCAAAGAAGGCTTAAGCAGCTAGGAAAACCACAGTCTAACATTAGCAGCTCATGTCATACCACAAAAGCTGAGTGTAGCTCACATTCTGCTACAAGAGAGCCAAGAAAGATGGAAAACCATATTGTTCAACTTAAGGAGACATAGCTAAGTTAATAGAAGGACCTGCCACTCTGAAGCAGCACCCACCAAACACAGCTAGTTCTCTGAAATTTCAGAAGACACCCCAGTTGCTGAGGAATCCATTGCAAACAATTCATGGTTCTTCTGTTAAAACTGTGGTAAGGAGGATCCTTCCAGGACTTTGTGCAACACTGAATTAGTACAAAAGAAGTTAGTTTCTAGAAGGAGGCCACTCCCACTGCACAAAGCTCCAAAGTCTTAGAAGCCAATTAGAAATTGTAACGTTGGAGCTAAGCTTGAAGGGGTGACCACCAAGACTTCCAAATGGAAGGAGGGGCTAAGTGAACTGGTGGAAGAACCATGTCACACCCTGATGTTCACTGAGGAAGTGGCATGCAAATGTTTAATTAAATACAGGTTCCCAGGTAACCTGCATAATTACTAAGAACATTTGGCACATAGAATTGCATCCAGTGGAAGAAGTACTTCACGTAATAGGAACTGGAGATCAAGGAGTTCCTTATTTGGGATATGTCATTGCCTCTGTCCAATTCCCCCAAAGAAAGTTTTGGAATGGACAAGAAAAAAATATGATCTTTGCACTGTTATGCTCTGATATGCCTGGATGTGGAAAAATTGGAAAGAGTCCAGCGGAGGGCAACAAAAATGATTAGGGGGCAGGAGCACATGACTTATGAGGAGAGGCTGAGGGAACTGGGATTGTTTAGTCTTCAGAAGAGAAGAATGAGGGGGGATTTGATAGCTGCTTTCAACTACCTGAAAGGGGGTTCCAAAGAGGATGGATCTAGACTGTTCTCAGTACCAGATGACAGAACAAGGAATAATGGTCTCAAGTTGCAGGGGGAGAGGTTTAGGTTGGATATTGGGGAAAACATTTTCACTAGGAGGGTGGTGAAGCACTGGAATGGGTTACCTAGGGAGGTGGTGGAATCTCCTTACGTAGAGGTTTTTAAGGTCAGGTTTGACAAAGCCCTGGCTGGGATGATTTAGTTGGGGATTGTCCTGCTTTGAGCAGGGGCTTGGACTAAATGACCTCCTGAGGTCCCTTCCAACCCTGATATTCTATGATCCTAGAGCTTTTTTTTCCAGGATCCACCAGCTTTTTTGTTTGCATAGTATTTGCTGTAATAAGACTGCATACAGATTTATGAGGAGTTTTATTTAACCCTCAAATTGTTCTCTTATAAACTTAAAGATTTTTTAAATTTTTTTAGTCTGAGCAGCTTTACCACATTGAATTGTTCCAGCTCGGAATAAAGACACCCCAGAGTACGGGCATCCATGACTGTCCACATCTGCATATTTATCTTATTTGTTATTATCCACAGGTGGAAGCTCCACTGTCAAAAGAGACTGACCCCACTCACTATTCCTGCAGTTAAATGGAATTATATTGGTTACCTGTGTAATCAAAGTTGAGTAGGTTACTTACACACACACACACACACACTTCTAAAATGAATATAATCTTAGCCTGTTTTAAGGCAGGTGTATCCCTTCACATAAGCTTTGAAAAACACAGCTTCTATGATGATTATTTATCATTTATAAGGCCAGAAGTATTCATTGTGATTGAGTTTGACCTCTTATATATCACAGGCCATATCAATTTACCAACATCCCTCATGAATTGTGGACACCAGAACTAGAACTTTTGGCCACAGCATCACGCTAAGAAATCATATTCAGCGGATTATCTATCATGACACCCTGCCCCCACCTCCAACGTGAGGAGAAGGTACCATGGCCTTAAGAGCAGCTCTCCATTCATTTGCATGTAGGAGAGGCATTCCATGCAAGAAACTATCTTATTATCATAATAATTTCACCACAGTAGGTCAGCAATAGAGGCATAATATGCCATTCTGGAGAAAGGAGGAAGATTTAAGGCATACATAGAAACAAGTACTAAGACTAAAGGAGGCTCAGAGGCACCATGTTTTAAAAGCTTTTATAATTATAAAAAAAAGTTAGATGATAATTAACAACTTATAGCTGAAGTGCCTTATTTAGTCTCTCACATGCATTAACTCCCTGGCGCTTGCCTGTCTGGAATGCCTGTTGCTAAGAGCTAATACATTTTGTATAATGCTATATCCGGAAATCCCAGTTCTGCACACCAGCAGCATAACTGTTACTGCTTCTGCATGAGCTAAAAGTTTAACAACTTGAAATCTCCTACTGCCCTCCACTGAGAAACACGGAGGCATTTTTCCTAATATTTACACACTGAAGTGGAACATCTGTCACTGAATCTTGGCCCAGACCCTCTGCTCAGTGGTTAGACTCATGTTGGATTTATAAAGCCCTAAAATGAGAGAACAAAATGGTTTCCAAGGCAGTGCCTAGAATGTGAATAGAGCAAGAGAGTAGTTAAAAAAATTCTTGTGAGGAAAAATCCACTTGAGTGATACACTCAAACCCAGGATCATTTAGTTGAGCTTTTATTTGAAAGCCAGTTCACAGTAAACAAACATCACAAAGCTATTTTTATTTGCATAAAACTCTCAAACAATTGCAAAAAATGAGCGACTTCATGATCTTGAAAAAGTGATTCTTCCTCGGCTAAAACATCAATAAGCTAAAATTTGTGCATACAAACTAATCACTAAGGATCAAATATGTAAAAAAGATGAACTGTTTACAGATAATCCATTAGGAGGAAAAAGGGTTAAATTTGTTGGGTATGTTTATTAGCGATGAATAATTGGACTAGCTGTACCCCTTAACGGTAGGTTTAGCGAGTCAATGAAACAGGGATGTCATCAGTTAAACTGAAGATATTTGAGCATAGGGTCATACTAGAAAAGGAGAGAGCTTGAGGGTCCGATTCTCACCTTGTGTAAATCAGCATAGCTCCAATGACTGCAGTGACATTGTCAATTTACATCGGCTGATAAGGAGTGTTAGTTCAGAAAGGGGGATCTAGTCAAGTCTACAGGAAGGTGAATGAGGAGATTTTCCACACAGAATTAATAAAACGACGAGCAGGGGAATTTTGTAGGTTTGGTTTGGAAAGCTCAAAGAACTTGTGGAGAACAATTTGCTCACTTGGTTAGGCCTTTTCTGAGCTTTCTTTCCATACAACATACTACCCCAGCCTGCAACCAGCGAAGTCAAAACATAAGCGCTAAATGAGCTGAAGTGCTACACAAAGGAAATTTCCTCCCTTGGTTATATTTCACAGTGGAATTTGACAAAAACAAATGATTAAAGGACTAGAAGGACTGACTTTGAAGGAAAGTATGAAGTGACAGAATACATACAGCTTCGCTAAGCTATGATTAACAGACTATAACAACCTGCAAGTGCCGGGAGAGGAATTGTTTCGGGCTGATCCAAGAAGGTATAACTAGGAGTAATGAAATTAAATTAAGCAAAGGAGAAAAAAATTGAAGAGAGAATTCCTAACAGTTGGTCACATTTTGTCCTAATTTACACAAAACACTGTAACTGAATTGATCTAAATGAGGCTGCATATGATTTATTAACCTATGAAATAGTCTCTCTGGTGTTTGTGGAAAGCACATAATTCGAGTCACTGAAAAGCAGACTAGACAAAGCATTGTAGAGAACAATTTTGCATTGGCAGGAAGATGATTTAGATAACCAAGTAGGTCTTATTTATCTCTATTTACTATAATTCCCTGATGGATAAGGGAAAATTACAGCATCTCCTGGAGGGTTTTGAACTAAAAACAAGATTTGTCATATACCTTTACTAGAATGCACTCCTTGATTCATCTTTTAATAATCTATCCTAGTCTACATATGAAAAATTTGTAGATATTTCCTATTTTAATTACAATATTGCTATCTCTTTCCTTTAGGCATGGCATTCTTGTAGATCTAAGCACAGCATGCTAATTTTGTAAGCCTTGTTAAGTAACCTCTGATTGTGATTCCCATTAACCATTCAAGAAAGGCTTGGGTTTTTTGTGTATCCAGAAAAATGAAATGAACTTAACTTAGTGTGAACTGAGCAGTTTCCCCAGTAGCTTATGTATTTTGCATAAGATTTGTTTTCCATGGAAGCCAAAATTAAATAAATAAATCTGAGCAAAATTAGCTTTCCGCATGAATAAAAGATCTATGCTTTCCCCATATACATTTTTACATTAATTAAAGTATCTAGTAATGTCTTTATGATGTTCTGACACTTTTATTTTCCTTTAATATATTTTGATGCGCCCTTCACAAAAACGTAAAACTTAAACGCAACATGATTTAGCAGCTCAAAGTCTCTAGTGTGTGGTATCAAAAACATCCAGGAAGATTAACGTCAGCTTTTGAGGCACCAAAGATTATTCCAGTCTTGTAGAGTGTGGTGATGATTATGAATGGGTTTGCACATGTCAGCCTCTGCTCTGTTAATGAGGATCATGTGGGTGGAACTGTCAGCATTCATGGCACTCTTTTCCTTGTGATCTTATTAACTTATATACCAAATCAGACACTCTGATGCTTTGTTTATTAAAGTGTTGCAGGCTCCAGTTTCACCATGTCTGTCTTAGATCTCCTGAAACTGCACTTTGTATACAAGGGCTCAATTTTACAGAACTGAGATTTGTTTAAAAACAATCTATTAGGATGTGTATCCTGATAGCAATATTCAGCAACCACATGCTACAAACAAAACAAACAAAAAAAGGGAATGGAAAAGCAAACTGACTTTTTTGACATGGGGCAAACCTCAAAAGGTTTGAATGCTTAAACTAAGATTTTCTGAACTTCTTTAGTATGGAAATGTAGGCTGGAAGTGTCACATCATAACCACGGGAACAGCTTACCTAGTGATGTGGTGAATTCTCCATAACTTGAAGTTTTTAAGTCAAGACTGAATATTTTTCTAAAAGTAGTATACTAGGTCAAACAGAAATTATGGGCAGATGCAGACATCACTGGGTGAAGTTCTTTGCCTTGTGTTATGGTAGAGATTATATTAGATAAGCATTGTGACCCCTCTTTGCTTTAATATCGGTGAGTCTATGAGCAAATATATTTGGGTGGCTTTCTTTTGAAGATTGCCACATTTCATTCAGGCAAAACATATAACTTCATGCCCTAGTTTCTTCCACCAGGCCACAACTGTTATATGAAGCCAAACTAATTCTTCTGAGATAGGCCAGAGCTCAGAACTCTACAACTGGTCAAAAAAAAAAAAAAAAAAAATCACAGGAAATTTTTAATCATTGGTTTTGTTTAATTTCACAAATATTCCAATTTAAAAAAAAATAAAAACTTTTCAAATGAGGTTTTTCATAAATTTTTTTGGTTATTTTTCATCAAATGGAATTTTCAACAAAAATCTTTGAAAATTTAAAGTCTGGGAAATTTCAACCATCGCCCTAATTATTCTCAGCTGGAATAAAGATAACAGCAGAGGACTTGATGGTAGAACTCTCAATTTCTCTTCCTATCCATCTGATTTGCTTGTATGTGACTGGGGAAAGATGCTTCAACTTAAAACTTTCAAACCTGAGCACCTAAAACTACATATTTAAGCATGTAGGTACCTAACTTTAAACTCAAGTTTGAAAAGTTTTGTCTTCGTAATTGTGAAAAGTGTTAGACTGACGTCCATGGACAGTGAAGTCCTAAACTTCTCCCTAGAACATGTGCTATACAGCTAGATTAGTAATAATGCAGGCCTCTCCACAGCAGCCTTTGGATGTGTCTTAACTGATCTGGAGGGACAGCTTCTAGGGGTGAGCTGGCAATTCAGTCTCCATGTTCATTCACTCCTTCAGGTCCTATAGATAGACAAGAGTTCTTTGAGGAAAAAGTATGTGGGGTGGGGAAGATCATGAATTTTGTTTTTCTTCAAATTTTCCTTTTGTCAAATTGTGTTATTCTGTTATATTGTGGTGGAACCCACAACCAGATCAGGGTCTCACTGTTCTAGACACTGTACAAACATCTAATAAAGGACAGTCCTTGCCTTAGATTGTTCTAATTCAGACTGCTGCAAAAGGTACCAATCAGTGCTGGTGGTGAGAGTGGTTTTGTGATGTGGATAGTTGTCTTCTGATAACCAGACTGAAATCCATACAACTTATGTTTATAAGCTGTACAATGCTGAACAGTCAGACAATAACTTTGGACTAGATGACCTCCTGAGGTCCCTTCCAACCCTGCTATTCTAACTTCAGTTCCCTTATAATCCAAGCCATCCTTTCCACCAGAGTTGCTATCAAGCATCCATCTTAAAGTGCAAAGCAAAACTGCAACCTCCAGCCAGAAGTCCTTTTACTTCAGAACCCTACAAAGAACGCCACACCACCTATCTTCCTACCAGGACTTTGAAATAGTGAATCACTGATCAAGAACCAAAAGCTGTAGAAAGACAAACATCTTTTTTTCTTCCAGCAAATTCGCAAAGGTGCATCAACAACTGATCATCCCCTTATTTTAGTGGATCGTGGTTTACATGAAAGGAAGCTGACACACCTCTACCTCGATATAATGCTGTCCTTCGGAGCCAAAAAATCTTAGTGTTTAGGTGAAACCGCGTTATATTGAACTTGCTTTGATCCACCGGAGTGCACAGCCCCGCCCCCCGGAACGCTGCTTTACCGCGTTATATCCGAATTCGTATTATATCGGGTCACGTTATATCGAGGTATCGGTATAGTTAGATTCCTTTTCCTTTTGCCATTACTGGCAATTCCACAAAAACAAGTCCCTCATCTCAGCCAGAGAAGAGACTGATTCTTATAGCTGGCTTTTGAGAGGCATGATCTTAGATGATCTGCAAAATATTATAAAGGGTAGTTTTAATAGTAACATGCTTTTGCTCTCCTTTCCTTCCATTAATTTATTATGAGGTCTACCCTGAGACAGTCCTACCCAGCTGACTGCTGATACCATTGGCATTTTTTCCATTCTTGATATTTTCAAATTTAGGTCTCCATGTGCTGCTGAATGGAAGATGGGGAGGGAGTACTAACCATAGCAGGAGCCTCTATTCCCTCCCTCCCCCGTATGCTCTTTCTATGTTCCTCTTATTCATATCTGACTAGCCTTTTGATGGTGTATACCTTTGTCCTTGGTACCTTGGAAGAGATATCAGAGATTAACAACTCAGTCTGGTGACCATATTCTGGGAATCCCCCCAGAAGACTCTTGGCCCCATTCTGCCTTTCCCTACAGCATCTTTATGCTTTCCCATTGGCCTTAAAGTCAGTGCATCTTGTTCCCAGGGAACATCCTGGCTTATGGAAAATGCCTGGGATGATGGCTCTCTGCCACCCCCATCAGCATCCCTAGCATAGAGCAAAAAAGGGGCGTGACTAAGTGAAAGGAGTTTGTTCACTGTACTATTCTCAACTGCCAGAACAGCTGAGCTGTTGGCAGCCAAATATAAGTCAGTGCAATCCTGAGTTTGCAACTGTCACCTCCCAGCAACCCTCCACATTCACCCCAGGGGGCCAGGCTAGCCCAGAATACTGGGAGTAGCCAGGTGGGTGTAAATCTGCTTTTATGCCCACCTTAACTCCTGTGCTGACCAGAGTTTGCCTGTAATAGGCTGTGGCAGACGGGATCTAGTCCATCCTGCTTAAAGTTAAGAGAACTGGGGAAAGTCTGAAAAACTGAGAAAAATAGTTTGGGGCCAACCTGAAAATGAAATTTGGCAAATCAAAGAAACAAACAACTGCTTCTGGGTTTCAGTTTGAACAAAACATTGAGTTATTGGATTTATTTAGTTTTTTAAGGTGTATTTTTTTTCTTCTTCTTCAGATTGACACAATTTGGCAAATTGACACATTCACAAAATGTTTTGGTTGGCCTGAATCGGCACTGATTTAGCTCAAAAAAGTTTCAGTTGAAAAAAAACCCCACCCAGCTCTTGTTCCGAGGTACTAATTGTTCTCCCAACTATTCAGCATGACAGATGACAAGAAGGTGGCATGAAGCAGATGATGGATATCCCTCCTGTGTGTGGAAGAGATGATTAATGTCTCCTTGGCACCAGGATTTGCAGAGAGCTCCTCTGCCTGACTTCCTCCAGGGTGTGGGCTCTCTGCACTACACTGGAGATCCCAATCCCAGCTAGTGTCTTCAGGAGATATATGTGCATCTGAAGTCAATTGGAGCTTCAAGTGCCCAGCACCTCTGCAAAGCTATCCATTTATTTGCATGCCTAAATACTGATTTGGGCAGACATGTTTTAAAATGTCCATATGCTGTCTCTGTCTCAATTTACTTATCTTTGAAATGATTGTAATAATTACCCCCCTCAAAAGGGTAGCAGGTAGGATTTTATGAGACTTTAGTTCATGTCTGTTAAGTCCTTTGAGATCCTTAGATAAATGGTGCTATAAAAGGGAAAAAAATGTTAATACAATTGCTAGGTTTTGTGTTTGAGGCAGACTGGTGTGAGACGCATCCAGATCAGACCACTTAAGATCATTTTTATTAATAGCTTCTGCTTACTTCAAGGCTTCATCATTATTTATTTGTGTCAATGATTGTGACAGAGTGCTAGTCTCACAGGCACCAAATGGCTAAGCCAAAGGGTAAGGGTACATCTCTGAGAAGGAAGAAAGTCAACATGAGTGATGTAGATGGCTCACACATGGCCCTAATTATCTTCTGTAGAAGACACTGCCAAAGGCAAAATGGAAACCAAAGCTATGGGAGGTGAAGTAGAATTTTCATGTCATCTTTTTTTTAAAAGTCTGGTGACATTTTAAAGTACATCAGTGATGTACTTGAATTTACACTCATTCCAGTTTACTACAATAAAAGACATACAACCCTGTTTTTACCAAGCCCTGAAAGCCCAAAGAACAACATTAAAGGGACAGATTCTCTGTTGCACCAAGATATGCTTAGTATAGTGGAGAGAGGAGCCATCAGGGAGCCAGCTAAAGCTCCCTGTACTAAGCATATCTTGGTGCAAGAGAGAATTTGTGCCTTTAATTTTGTTTCATTTTCCTATTGTTTTTCTTACTTTTGTTTTAATTCAGACTGGAAACATACGGTTGCTTTTACTGTGTGAAGAGAGATACCATCTGGGATTCTAGTATCTACATCACGTTAATATTCTTTGTTCATGAAGGTGGGACGGTTCTAGTAGTTGACTTAACTCTAGAAGTTCTTGGTGTTCTGTTTCAGTTAAAATTTCTGTTAACTGTTATTACATACTTGCCATTTAAATAGTCCTAACAGTGTCTTATTTAAGTTGGCTAACAGTTTCACCCTGTCAGAGTTCAGGTTAGCTGCGTAGTGGAGTTTTCTAAAGCTTTGAGGGGGCCTCCCACTCTGTCACCTTAGCTATGTTGTGAGAATCCTTCCCCTCATGGATTGCTACAGTAGCACGCTTTAGGGGCCCTCAAACCCTACGTCTGAGGCAGAAATTCTCCAATGTCCCTGAGGCAGAAATTGGAGTGTATTAAACACAAACACATGAGGACACAGAATGGGCCTAGACCAGACTCAGTAGGGGCTTTAGTAAAGGTAGGACAAAGGGGAGAAAAAACAGTGGAGCTTATGGAGTACAGAGAGACAGTTATGATTGTCTAGTTTGGGATTCAGGGAAGGCTGGGAAAGGAGAAGCTCATGAAGACATCTAGGTTTGGTTTCAGGGATAGGTGAAAATTCAGCTTGGTTCTTATTTTAATTGAATGAGTTCCTCCAACCTTAATCCATCTGTTTCTCTAATGGCCCTTTTTAATTTGTACCCATAAAATGCTTGAGGTGCAGATAATAAAATATTTCACTGATGACAAACTGTGGAGATGATCTAGCAGTGATAGACTCGTAGGGTTGGGGACAGAATACAAATCTCTAGTGAATCTCTCTTGTGAGTCTCCACTCCAGTTTAGCAAAATAAAATAACTGGTATGACAAACATGCAAAAATATTAATCAGGCACCATGTCTGTCTCATGCATTTTGGGGTCTTTTTTAGATGTGCTCCTGGGAGTGAATTCTGATGCTTACCAATTTTTACAGGAGCAGGGAAAAGGCAAAGAATGTAATTAATCACTCTGACTTTTCCATATTTGCTTTTTCAGCAGAGATCCAACAAAAGTCACTCTCTTGTTTGCATCTTAAATATTGTCACTGTAACCCTTCTGCCAGGTGAAGCCAGCAGCAACAAGGGCAGGGTTTAGTATCTAGGGGTTCCTTTTCAACAATACCACACACAACCAGCTTGAGCCCTCACCCAGTGACCTGGGGCAATTACACACCACCCCTTGGACACCTCTAAGAGGCAATACTTCCTCTCTCGTGAGCATGGAGTCTGAGTGTAGCAAAAACTTAATAAAAGGAGGGAAGTAACTCAGCATTAATTTGGGAAAACACCATAACTAGGATTCATAAACATAAACCATGAGCAAAAGACCCATCCCCATGTAAGTTGGGCAGTGTATTTTTCCCCTCAGGTTAAGTCCAGCAACCCCAAAAGTCCCTTTAATGTGGCCGTCCCTTCTCTGCACCCCACTCACAGTTGCTGTCCTTGGCCAGTGGAGCCCCAGAGTTCAGAGGTTCATCTGCAGAGTTCACCTCCCACCCAGTATGGAAGGGGGTGGGGTAGGGAGGCACCTTACATGCGCCACTGCTCGGGCACTTGCTCGTTGCCCCAATGGCTGATTGCCACACCTCCTTGGGGCTCTGCTCTGGCCCTTGCTGCCAGCCGCCCTGCTGGCTGTGCCTCTCTGCCAGCTGCCATGCTGGCCACTCACCAAGATTCTTTTCAGGGCCCCCCACTTAACACAGCTGTGTGATTTCAGCTGTTAGTGGGGGAGCCTTACTGCTGGTGCACACTGGGTAGTCTCTTACAATAGAGACACTATTCCTAAAGCAGATCTAATACTTAGACCTAGGTATCAGTGATTTCAGCTCTGCAACATGTAACAAGATTCTCAATTAATATGGAGAGAAGAAAGGTCAAATGGTGTCTAGGACTCTTAAAGTGGGCCTACAGCACCAGGTACAAGTACCTTTCCCCACTCTCTTTTAACTGACTGGGCTTTGGAACCCATAGTCCCTCCATTGGGGTATGTCAGGTATAGTTCTGCTGCCCTCAGTTCACACAACCTTTTATTATCCCTGCCCCAATAACAAGGAGACTGGGGATCCAACACCAGCCACAAGTGATCATTTGGGCAAGCAATGCCATTATGCTGAGCGCCTAGGCAGCATGGGAGTGTCCATGCAAACAAGATCAGCTCCTGAAATCTTTTTCCACAGCTCACCACTAGATGTCAGGGGAGAACTCATTCAGACATTGCTATTAATATCTTAGTAATGGAGGAAGATGTGTTCTCCTGAATCATACTTTTGGAAGCCCAGCAGCCTGAAATCACCGCACAGGATTCGCACCCATGGTTTGTTTAGTAAAGATATCATAATTAGAGCTGAGTAAGCAAAGAGATTCCCCCACTGTAAAGCCTGAGTCCTCGCCATGTTGCAAGTGGAAGTGGAAGGAAAAAAAAGACATGACTTGCTCAGACTTAGAGAGAGGGGACTTAACTGTGGCACCTTCTCATCATCACCACCCATATGGTGGATGATCTACTAGCTGAGTGAGTCTTGTGTCACTTAGAAAAGTGATTGGGTCTTTTTTCCCAGCTAGAATGACAGCTTCTAGCCAGCCTTTCAGAGGGGAGAATAAAGATGGTATTTAAAGGAATAGGTTAACAACGTGACAAGACTTTGATTTCAAATATTTCAAGACACATGGCATATAGTTTTAGGATTCAGAGTAGCAGCCGTGTTAGTCTGTATCCGCAAAAAGAAGAACAGGAGGACTTGTGGCACCTTAGAGACTAACAAATTTATTAGAGCATAAGCTTTCGTGGACTACAGCCCACTTCTTCGGATGCATATGCATATGCATCCGAAGAAGTGGGCTGTAGTCCACGAAAGCTTATGCTCTAATAAATTTGTTAGTCTCTAAGGTGCCACAAGTCCTCTAGTTTTAGGATTGATTAACCTGAATAGGATCTGCACTAGTAGATGTTTCCATTGGGATTGGAAATCCTGGTGGAATTCATGGTTTTAAAAACACCACAGATGAACTTTCTGCTTGCAGAACTGGTTTCGAGTTCATGAATTGTTTAAACTTATTTTTCCCCACTCCAGCTGACGACTAGAGCAGAATTTGAAAATATGGAATTTTCTTTTCACAGGAAAGTTTGACATTTCAGTATTTACTTTCCATTTCAAAGTGGAGCAAGACATCAAAATGACAAACACGTCTGTGAAACTAAAAATTTTGCGAAGTTTCAACCTGGAAATGTCAAAATAAAAAAAAGTCAGTATTTTCAAATTAAACTAGCCAATTCAACAGTTTGAAATTAAATTTGTCATTTTAATATTAACATTGCAAAATGAAGTGATATTCATTCAGTCTTTGTTGGAACATCAGTTTTTTTGGCCAAAATTGATGTTTTTCAACAAAAACAATTGATTTATACAAAACCAGATTTTCTGATGGCAAAGATTTTCATGTGAAGAATTTTGGGCTATTTCTAGTGATTGCATTTTTAATGAAGTTTTTCTAGCTAAAGTAAAGCTATAGAGGCACTGTCTCTTTCTTTCTGGCACCGTGAACATTTAATCATTTAACCAAAGCAGAACTTCTCCAACAGGAGACCTGAATAGGGAAAGGCTGTCTCTGTAGTGTGGTGGTTAGGGCAATTACCTGAGATGGAGCAAACCCAGTTGCAAATCCCTGTTTTGAACAGAGACTGGGGATGTGAACTGGGGTCTCATATCCCAGGTAATGTGTTCTCTCTCTCTCGTTCTTTTGTGACACATTTCAAAAGGTCTGATATTTGTGTTGTGATATGGAATGAAAACAAATTTTGAAACCTCTAAATCTTTGGTGAAACAGAATTCATGTTTTCCAGACAACCAAACTGAAATCATCCCTGTAGCTCTTTTCTGAACTCTTTCCAATTTGTCCACAACTTTTACATGTGGGTACAGTATTCCAATAATAGTCTCACTAAGGCTGTATACACAGGCAATACTTGATATTCTGCTGCTTATACAGCCAAGATTCACATTCACCCTTTTAGCAATAACATTGCCCTGGGAGCTTGTGTACAATTGGTTATCCACCATGTCCCCTAAGGCTCAGATCACATAGGTACCTATAAGGATCTGGACCCAAGTCCTTTTGAGAGTCACTGCTTTTCAGGGTACAGACCTGCATGTTATAAGTGACACCTATATTTTGTTCCTCAATGTGTGGCCTGGCATTTGAGCATATTAAAACATGTTTCTCCAAAATCAGATGACAAAGTTCTTTTTACCAGTTTCTTTAATTTTCTGATTTAAATTGCTGCCTTTTAACAAGTTTATTACCCTGAATGTTTAACTCTTACCTGTTTTACTTTGACTCAATGTTTCATTCTTTTACTTGTTGGGTTTTAACTTTTTTTTGGGGGGGGGGGGGGGGCGGGGGGATAAATGAATCAACTAACTGAAAACTCTAAGCCACTGAGCGGAAAAGGCAGCCATACAGTACCAAAGAAAGAAAAACAAAATAATACAATATGATCTTATTATCTCACAACAGAAATGCAGAAGTGAAAGAAAGATGTCTGACTGGAGCATCAGGGAGTCTGACCCTCAGCGATAAGATATGAAAGAACTGCCAAAATAATTTTTAAAAAGTTTTGAAAAAGTCTGAATGTGACACCAATTCTGATGCAAAATAAAAGTAAATGAACCAATTACACAGAATGATTCTACAACACCAAAAATGCAAAAGAAACCAATACAAGCAACTGTTCCCTTAAAGATAACCAGAACAAATGAAAAGCTGAGAACCAGTTGGAATAGCAAAATAAAAAGCAGAAATGTCTCAAAGAAACAATAAACAATACCAAGCACAACTAAAATAAAATTAGCAATTGGAGGGGAGGGGGAGGGGAGGGACTCTGAACAGCTCATTTTAGTGTTTAAACAAACACTTGCAGTTGACATAATACCTCACAGAGATATGCTGGGTCTACCTGGAACTTC
Source organism: Chrysemys picta bellii (assembly GCF_011386835.1). Lineage (NCBI taxonomy): Eukaryota > Metazoa > Chordata > Testudines > Emydidae > Chrysemys > Chrysemys picta. The sequence goes on from NC_088791.1 coordinate 325,133,298, forward strand.
AGTGGAATGTGTCAGCACAGGAAATGGAGCAAAGGGTCATTAGCCAGGTAAATATAAATGTTAAGATACCAGACCCAAGAGCATGTATGTTGCTTTGCTGACATCCAAAAGCTTTCCTTAAGATAGTATTATGTTCTAAGGCAGCTAGCTGGGGACTTAGGAAACCTGTGTTCAATTCCCTGCTCTGCCACAGACTTCATGTTTGACCATAGGCAAATTGTTTAGCTTCCATAGGAAACCTAGACACTTTGTCCTCAGTTTCACATCTGTAGAACATGGATAACAACACCTCTCTATCTCTAGCTCGCAGGGGTGTTATGAGGATAAATATATTAAAGACTGATGTTGTCAAACACAATGGTAATAGGAGGTCCCATAAGTACTTATGAGATTTATAGATATAAACATAGCAAATGCAAGTGGTCTTGTTTCCCCAGCTATAGCTCTGTGTATAATATGTGTCAGTAAAGCCTATCTGGGTTAGATATAGATGTGACGTTCCCCTGGTGTTATCTGGACTGGTAATCTGCTAGATCACTCCAATCCTTGACTCTGGGAGCCAGCCTTACCCTGCTCCGCTGTGAGAACCCCACTCCTCGGCTGTTCACGCACAGCCTCTAGCATGTAAGCTGCTCCCAGCTATGTGAGTGAGTACTTTTGGCCAGCCACTGCTTGGATTGTGCAACCGAATGACACTATCCAATATCTCCGGTCCCAGATAAAACCCTAGGAACAGCAGTTTCCAGTTATGCCCGCTGGACGCTGCAACCTTGTATGAGTTCATCAATTTAACAAAAATTGATATGTACCAGGCTTGTTAGCCCAAGGGGAGTCTCTGACATGCTTCAAATCAAACGCACTGCTTCAGGGAGAATAAACAAATTTATTAACTACAAAAGATCTATTTTAAGTGATTATAAGTCAAAGCATAACAAGTCAGATTTGGTCAAATGAAATAAAAGCAAAACGCATTCTAAGCTGATCTTCACACTTTCAATGCCCTTACAAACTTAGATGCTTCTCACCACAGGCTGGCTGGCTGCCTTTCAGCCAGGCTCTCCCCTTTGATCAGCACTTCAGTCACTTGGTGGTGGTGTTTGTAGATGGAGGTGGAAGAGAGAGGAAGAGCATGGCAAACATCTCTCCCTTTTATCATGTCCTTTATTCCCTCTTGGCTTTGCCCCCCTCTTCAGAGTCAGGTGAGCATTACCTCACCGTAGTCCCAAACTGACCAAAGGAAAGAGGGTGACTCACTCAAGAGTCCAACAGATCTTTTGTTGATGCCTAGGCCAGTGTCCTTTGTTCCTGTGAGGCTGGGCTTGGTTTGTCCCATATATGCCCTAATGAGGTGTGAACTGCCCCTCTGCGCATGGAGAGTTTTGCCTGGGCTTGTTTTAAGCCATGAGGACACATGTTCAGCCTCTTAACTATATACATTAAATTACAACCTATAACATTACAACAATGCTCAGTGCATCATGAGCCTTCTGAAGACACCTGACATGACAAAATTTGCATTGGCTACCACACAATCATATTATAAGGGTGAACATGGGGTGCAGGGTGTTCCCCTGAGGTACAGAGTGTCACAATAGACCTGAACCTAAACCCCAGTGCCGAGCTCTAGAGCTGGAGTCAGATCTGAACTTTAGATCTCTCGAATGACCAGGACCAAATACCCAGAACTTAAGGTTTTGCAATCTGTATCCCAAATCTTTTTGGGATGTGTGGACTTTCCTCTTTATGGAGAGAGGATGGGGATCCCAAGGCAGATTTGCAAAAGCTACATTTTGATATTTGAGCCACATGCAGCATATCTTTTGGAGTTCACTTCCTTAGTCCTTCCAACCAGTGCTCAGGGGCGGCTGTTTTTTGCCGCCACAAGCACAGCAGTCAGGCGGCCTTCGCCAGCATGCCTGCGGGCCATCCGCTGGTCGTGCGGATTCGGTGGCGTTTCTGCGGGTGATCTGCCGGTCCCGCACCTTCGGCATACCCGCCGCCAAATTGCCGCTGAAAGCGTGGGACTGGCGAACTGCCCGCAGGCATGCTGCCGAAGGCTGCCTCACTGCCACCCTCATCGTGACCAGCATGCCGCCCCCTGTGGCATGCCGCCCCAGGCACACGCTTGCTGCGCAGGTGCCTGGGGCCACCCCTTGCAGTGCTGCCTTGCGAATGAGTGAGAGGAAAAGAAATGAACACATCCTGGAAATAACACTGTTGTCTATACTTCAATGGGTATATATAAATAGGTCATGTAACCCAATAGTTCAATTAAATTCCCAAAGGCTGCTGGAGCACTCAGATCCCACCATGGGCAGCACAGTCTCCCCGAGGCACTGCCCATAGTGTTGATTCTTGCTGAACTATCATAAAAATGGCCATACTGGGTCAGACCAAAGGTTCATCTAGCCCAGTATCCTGTCAACATCCTATCAACATCTCTGTGGATGATAAAGGGCTCCTCTTTCTTGGCCTAAGAGTAATGATAAATGCCACTATACATTCTATCCACATTAGCAAGTACTATGTCCAATTCTGAATTAAAGAACAACATACAGAACTCTTAAGGGACATACGTAGCAGTGAAACTGGACAAGACACTGACTAGAATGGATTGATAAAGAGACCACATATCAAATGGAAAAAAAAAGTCTCGAGGGATGGCCTTTTGAATGGAACAAATGAAATAAGAAATTAGATATTGAAATTTGATTACCCATTTTATTGTTTTAGGTACGCATATTATTAATGGTTTAAAAAAAACTATCCAGCCACATTACACTGCATATCTTGATGACCTCTGAAGAGAGCTGATGACTACTGCAAAAAAAGAGGTTTCTTAATTTTTTTAAATAAATTTACTTGAACTGATTTTGTTCACTGTTTGCAAATATTGTAATAAGTAAATTTATTAGCAGGAATGTTCCACCAAATCAGAGAGTGAAATCATAGCCCCATTGAAGTGGATGTCATAACTCCCATTGACTTCAATGGAGCCAAGATTTCACCAAGAGAATGTTAGTTAATTTATTGCAGAGTAGTAAAATTTAATATCTGTAATTGCAAGTATTTGCACCAGAAACCCAATTCTAAGAGTTATCAATTCTAATCAAGGTACGGGAAGACATGAGAATGCCTAAACATGCAAACATATAAGCTCAAATTTAAACTACTGAAAACTCAAAGAAAAACAGCAATCGATGTATGAATATTATACAAATTACATTTCCGTTTATGGATGAAAACATTCACTGATTTAAAATAATGAAAAAAAATCATGGAAATTGTGAGGTGATCACTAGTAATTTGCAAATGGATTATAACTAGATTCAGTGAGTAAGTTGTTCACTGTAAATATTTCACCTGGCTCTCTATTCATTTGTTGAACTGTGCAGAAAGATTATTAAATGGTTGTAAAAAACTATTTAGCTACATGGGTTCTAACTTTAATATCCATTTACCTTTTAACGTCAGCTAATGATCCTATGTTAGTCAAAATAAAAAGCAGAAGGGATGGTAGTTTCTCTATAGCCTCCATAATATGTCTATTTTACAGTCCTTTTTAAAGTACCATTCTACCCCATATTTATGTACATTGCCTAGCACAATGGGCCCTAATCCTGACTGGAGTCCTACTTCTAAGCACTATTGCAAAACCAAGAGTAAATAATAATTATGTCTTTGTTAAAAAGAAATAGCGTTGGAGGGATTCCATGGCTGTTGTATCATTGCTTTCTGAATTACAAGTGCTCAGTTTACAAATAAAAACATGTTTTCTTCTATTTCTTCCCCTGCAAATTTAGCTTAGGCTCAGAGTCAAACCAGATTTTTTTCCATTTCATGCATGATTACCAGAAAATGCCTCTGCAGTCTTTCAATTCTGCCCTTAGGGACACCTCTTTGAGCCCATCGTCTTCAATGGGTTTGGACAGGGAAAACTTAATGGACTATAGTAAACATTCTGTTGCTCATGCACAAGATAGAATATGCAACTAAAGGCCCGGACTGTGCAACCCTCATTCATGTTAGTGAACATTACTCATGTGAGTAATCCCCCGTGAAGTCAGTTTTATAGAGTTTAAAGCCAGAAGGGGCCATTGGATCATCTAATCTGACTTCCTGTATATCACAAGTCATTCATTTTCACTCAGATATCCCTATGTTAAGCTCAAAGCATTTAGAAGGACTGAAACATTTCAATGCACAGGAGACTAAACTGTGTGCCACGGGGGGGGGGGGGGGGGGGGGGAATGAGAGAGCAAGTTGCTGCCAATGCTTGAGGCCTCTGGGAAGGAAATTCCACATTTGGCAGAGGAGGGGAAAGGATGAAGAATTTCCCTTTGGAAAAAAAGGGACTATTGGAAGCTTTAGAATAAGTCCCAGGGAAATGAATTAGTGGATAGAGGGAAAGCAGAGGCGACACATGGCGATTTGCTGCTTGGCTTGTACTGAGCATGCTCACATGGATTGAGCATGCTCAGTAACACTGCTGAAGCTAGCTGCTGTCACAATTGCCCCCCACAATTGGCAGGCATGGATAATTTCTGAGGGCAAGTGATGTGGGGGTCAAAAGTGAATGAAGAATAGATTTATCACATGCCATGCTATCACCTCCATATATATATTATATACACAACATATTTAGCTTAATCTTACCATTGCAATAAATCTAAGAAAATATCAGCAGCAAGAGAAGAGATTCATGCAGTGCTAGACAGAATTTAAAATCTTTCCACCAGTGCTACTACGAGGCAGAATAACAAGAAACTCCACATCAGTGAAGTGTCACTTTTATTTATATTGATCCTACAACCACCTTTTGAGTTATTTGCACTTCACACCAAGTGCATGTGTCAGTCAAGAAAAGAAAAGTGGACTCCCAGGGAACTGGCACATTTCCATCATCAGTAGGAAAAGGCTGGAAAGAAAAACCAAAGAGACTAGTTGGCTAAGTGTGAGACTGAGCAGAAATATACATTGGGGAAAATCCTTTCACAAAGCTACCAGTGCTTGCATGTAATTGTTCATACCATCTGCAACATAACCCTCTTGGACTGTGATCTTTGCAGATCTTATAAAATAAGCAAATCAAGACTCAGATAGGAATCCTCAAGGGATAATAGTGGGAAAGAAGACAATGGTGTTAGCAATTTAGTAAGTAACACTCTTGCTCCAAGAATCAGTAATTATCCAATGCCCTATCACAGTGTCATGGGCCACTGTGCTGCTGGCAATACTGTTCTTTCTAGAAGAGATGTAAAGCTCAGTTCTTTTGTCATTTATTGCTATTTGTGGCCATAGGACATGCCACAAGAGAAAGGTGTAAGCCCCAGCATCCTCCAGTAAATGTGATTTTTCTACCTCAATTTCCCTGTAGTTCCAATTAGATACATTCTTCTTTGCATCCCATCCAAACTCTTGCAAAAAAGTGTTTCTCTGTTGATGGCCAACTCATACTATGTGTCACCACAAAAGTGGCTACATTTCATCACTGAATGAGGTGATGTACAAGTGCAAGATGTCCATATATAAGATAACAAAATCCCCGAAGTTGTTAATTAGGATTGGCATGTATATACCAAGCTCCTATAAATACTTAATATAGCTCAAGATTTGAGATGAGGTGAGCTGGTCTTGTGAAAGGATGGACTTGTACTTAAAGCATTGGAGTACGATTCAGGATATCTGAGTTGAGTGCCTGGGGTACTACAGACTTCTTGTTTGACATTGGATCAAGTCCTTTAATCTCTCTCTGCCTCTATTCTCCATCTGTATAATGAGGTACTAGTAGTTCTCTTCTCAGATCTTTTGTTTGTCTTACATACTTAGATTGTAAGTTCTGGAGACCCTGGTCACAGCTGTGGGTTGTAGGTGCTGTTGTATAACAGGAATAAATAATATGTTTGCTTCAGTCATTGTTTTATTCCATCTTTTTCACTTGATTCTAATCTATACCAGTCAGCATTATTAAAGTGTTAAAATTTCACATTTTTAACTTAACATTTCATTCTAATGTATTTTCAGTTTCTATTTTTTAAATAAACTTACCAATTTTAATTGAGAATTCAAAGTTTAAAACAGCTGAAGTTATATAAACTTTTTTGACAGTAAGTCAATGGCTGGAATACTCCCCCACCCCCCAAAAAGTGACTCTCACAAGTAGGCATTTTATTGATAAAAGAGTAAAAAAAATATTAAAAGCAATAAAATTGAGAGGAAAGACATTAGCATTCATATATATGTACTTTTAAAATAAGAATTATGAAATTATTGACCTTTCAAGTAGTAAACTGCCTTTTTTGCCCACACTGGAAGTGTTTTTTATATCACTGCAGACATGTTTATGTCACTAAAAGGCAGGTCAGTGAATCTAGATCCCCAATGTATCATGCTGACACTTTGAAGCTTTGATTTCTGCTAGACAGGTCACTTCCCCATGTAGCAGATAATATGATTTGACATTCTATGAACTATCACTTCTTAAACCAGAGCCCATCACTATTCATTTGGGCAGAGCCTACTGGCATTTGCTTCTTTAAAGCAGAGAAACAACAAAATAACTCACCAGAAATCATCTATAACCTGATAAGACACACTAAGTCTCGTGAGGTGATTTCCCAACCCAGGACACTAGGCACTGCAATGCTAGCACTGCATTCCATGACCATGGCTCCTTAATACTCTTTCTATTGTCATGTACAGTAACACATTGCTGGTCTGATTTTCCCTTACTTACACCTGTTCTACATCAGTTTAAATTCATGGTATCAGATGCTCAGCTGGTGTAAATCAACTGATATGGCCAGTTTACTTTAGTGAAATTACTCCTGATTTATATTGGCATAAGGAAGACAAGAGTCAAACCCAAAGTCGGTAGAACTCCAAGAAAAACTGTACCACCTCATCCCCAAAAAGCCAACTCCAGGGGCCTTCTACATACTTCCCAAGATACACAAACAAGGGAACCCCAGCAGACCCAGTGCCACAGCACTCTTACTGAAGGAATATTGGGACCCATAGAAACTATGCTCAAACTACACCCCACAAAGGATACAACTGGGAATGAGGATGGATGGTGACAGGGGATGGATCATTTGATGATTACCTGTTCTGTTCATTTCCTCTGAAGCACCTGGCTTTGGCCATGTCAGAAGACAGGATACTGGGCTAGATGGACCTTTGGTCTGATCCAGTATGGTCGTTCTTATGTTTTTAACTGACTTCCTCCAGAAACTCTGCAACATTAATAACCTCCCTCAGAACACCAACCTTGCCACCATGGACGTCACCTTCTTATATACCGGCATCCCTCACAATGACTGCATCTCTGCCTGCCTCGGATATCTACAACTCAATAGACAACGCACATATCCACCCCAAACATCGTCAAAAAGGATCCATTCCACCTATACGCTTAACAATTTTACAATCAACAAACACTTTGTCCAAACCATGGCAACAGCCATGGATACTAGGATGGCTCCCCAGTATGCCAACCTCTTCATGGGCCACCTTGAGGAAGAATTTATGGACAAATACACCACAAAACCAATGATCTACCTGAGATACATCAATGATATTTCCATCCTATGGAAAGCCAACCTAAACTAAAATCATGAAACCTGATTTCTACCACAACTTCAACCACCACGACCCATCCATTAAACTTTCTCTAGAACAGTCCAACACTATCATCACCTTCACTGTCAGCTCCAACAATTGACAACTATATACAAGAAATCCACAGATCCCCACAACTACCTTCACTGATCCAATAACCACTATAAACAAATTGGCTATCTAAAGCCACGCACTGAGATACCACAGAATATGCTCCAAGGAGAAAGTCCAGGACACCTTAACACACTTAAAACCACCTTCACCAAACAAGGACCCTTCACCAGACAAGTACATTGCATAATAGAATGAGCCACCCAAAGACCCCGAAAGAACCTGCACTAATAAGGAAATAAACCCCCTCCACCCTCAGACCCCTTGTTGTCACCTGCCACCCCACAATGGAACCCATATAGGATATAATTAAACAATTACAACCCACATTCAATGGGGACCACTGAAATAAAAATTTCCTGAATCCCCTCTTCTGGCCTTCAAACTATCCCCAGCCTCTTCAAGCTCATCTTCAGAAGCAAGCTCTCCACAGACCAGGGACACACCAACTTTCAAGATCCATGGGTCCAATATATGCCTATCACGACATACCTCATCCATGTACTAAATGCCCCAATAACAGCTATGTGGGTGAAATGAGACAAACTATGCTCTCAAATTAACTCACACAAAAAATTATGAAAGAAGGGAACACCCTATCAGCTGTGGGTGAACACTTTTCACAGAATGATCACTTTATATCTGACCTCTCAGTCCTCATCCTCAAAGAAAATCTGCATAAAACTTTCAAAAGATGAGCCTGGGAGCTTAAATTCATAACTTTGGTAGACATTAAAAATCATGCACTGAATAGAGACACTGGATTTCTGACTAATTACAACAAACAACCCCCCACACTTGCTGTCCCCCCCCTCCCCGCCTTCCATCCCCTATGACTGGAGAGATGTTAACGGGCCACTTCACCTTGAATGGTCCCTTGAAGTCTGTGCTAACTATTTATGCTAAACAATCTGTTCCACCTTGTATTTAGCAGTGACACACTGAGTACATTTCCCAGACCTGAAGAAGAGCTCTGCATAAGCTCAAAAGCTTGTTTCTCTCACCAATAGAAGATGATGCAATGAAAGGTATTATCTCACCCGCCTTGTCTCTCTAATATCCTGGGACCAACACTGCAGATAATATTTATTAGACCTGTCAGTACACACGCATATTCTGATATTTAGATGAAGTGAGCCAGGGAAACTTCTGTAAGGACATAAGATCAGTGACTCCATCTTAAGTGGATGGATGAGCCTGTCCAGAAAGCATAAGCACTGCTGCAACTTCTCCCAAATATTTGCTTATGTCTAGAGTCAAACTATAATTTCTTTTTTTTTAAAGTTTTGACAAAACTGTATAAGTTTGTTTCACTTTTATTTTCTACCAAGAAGTGACACAATTATTCTAGGTCTAACGGTCTTACAGAGACAAGCAGATCAGCACAAGAGCGGCATCAATACTGTGAGTTCCTGCACAGCCAATCAAATACATCAGACTCAATGACCTTTTCCCCAAGAAGATAGTAACTTTCCATCTACAGAGAGACCCCGTGGGATAACAAACTTTCATCTTCGTTTCATGGGGCTAGTGGCAAATGGTTAGTCAAGCCAGCTTCTACTGCATTGTTTCTACTTTTTATATCTAATCCACATGAGGTAGATAACCTTTAACCAATTGCAGTTGAGATTCCCTATATTTTTTTTATATCGGTCCCTGAAAGACAATTAAACATAGGATCAGTCTATGAAACAGAGCAAAATTACTTTTCGGGTGCGTGTGTTGGGGGCGTGGACGTGAACGCTCAACGTATATTTCAAATTCAACCACTGAATCTGACCATTACATTAAAATGTTTGAATTTATTCCTGAACATTTGTCTAATTATGTGACCTTTTCTATGCAGCACTGCACTCATACATTAAAGAGCAGGAACAGTGTTCTGCATCTCAATGCTCCTGGGGATCTGAGAGTGCCCACAAACTGCCATGGACATCTTTATTAATTAGACCTCTGCTTAAAGTAACAATATCATGTATTTCTGTTACAACCAATTGGATATATAATGCATTAGCCTCAGTACAGTGTGGTCAGGTGCAATCAGAGTTACAGCTCCATTTATGAGTCACCCACGATCAAAGATGTTAGACTAAAAAGTCTGTCCTGAGAAAACCGAAATTCATGTCTTGTGCCTTTTGTTTTTAACAATTGAGTTTCCATTGCCAAGATCATTCTGTGTTGTGACTTTTTTTCTCTGCTTGTAAAAAATAGTAGACTAAATGTCCTATAACCTACAATCTTATGTTTATGTATGTAACTAACAAAATGCTGATCTCTTACTCTGGTGTAAATCAGAAATAACTCCATTGATTTATTAGAATGACTCCAAATTTACACTAGCATAAATTGCTCCAAGGTGACACAATAGCTCTGTCTCCCATACCTATGCAGCTGACATTTCTAACTATAGTGACAGGTACGATAGTAGCTTCTGCAGTGCAAACACTTCTCTGAAGACGATACCAACTTGTTTCACTGTGGTCTGGTCCACACTACAGACTTACATCGGTATAACTATGTCACTTACGGGTGTGAAAAATCTACACCCCTGAGCGACACAGTTATACCTACCAAACACTCAGTGTAGACAGCACTACATTGGTAGGAGCATCTTCATTACAGTGCTACAGTGGCGCCGATGCAGCATTTTAAGTGTAGACCTGCCCTTAGATTCCATCATGATAGAATTATAAGGATCATTATGTAAAATACACAGTATCTGAATGCAAAAGAGTGTCCTTAACTAGTTATTATCATCCTTGTGTTTCTTTATTTAAACCTTGAATAACTGAGCCTTGCATGCCATAAATCTTCCTTGCTCTTCTGCTGGTATTGGCCACCAGTTATCATATGATAATTTATATTCACTGTTTAGCTCGAGTAGATTTAAATCAGTAACTTAGAGCAGTGGTTCTCAACCAGGGGTCCAGGGCCCCCTGGGGCACCGCGAGCAGGGCCAGCGTTAGACTCACTGGGGCTCAGGGCAGAAAGCCGAAGCCCCACCTCATGCGTCTGATGCCCGGGACCCTGAGCCCCCCGTGATCCAAGGTTGAAGCCGAAGCCTGAGCAATGTAGCTTCAGGGGGCCCCCTGTGGTTTAGGACCCCAGGCAATTGCCCTGTTTGCTACCCCCTAATGCCGGCCCTGGCTTTTATATGCAGAAAACAATTGCTGTGGCACATGTGGGCTGTGGGGTTTTTATAGCATGTTGGGAAGGCTGAGAAAGAAAAAGTTGAGAACCCATGACTTAGAGAACAAAGGCTCCATACTGTAATGCCAGTCCTCTAACTCAACCAAGTCTATGGTGCATCAGTTTACAGACTTTGCCAAGCACTATATGCAGGAGATAGAGGCCGTAAAGTTATCTAAGAGCATGTTCAATTTGAAGGATCTCTTATCCTTTGCTGACACATTATTTCTCCCTTTCCACATTATTAGCCTTATTAATCAATGCTTTAATTTATTAGCCATACAATGAATTTACACCTCTGATTTCTATAACTTGTGCTATATTGTTGCTCGTATTATTTAACTATATAAAACAGTTGATATAAAAGATGCTATTTAAATGCAGCTGTCTTAGTTCACGATTCCAACGGGTAATGTAATTAGAAATGTGTGCTAAAGATACTGCTGTCCAGCTTCTCTTTTCAATTATAAAAAAGCAACTATTGTGACAAAGTTCCTCCTCTATCTTGGTGGGTCCTGCGCTTATTGGCGGATTTTCTTGCCTCAGAGATTCACCATGTGGGTTGGGGAACAGCCCAGAGACCTTCCCCTCTGGAAGAACCCACAGTCCAGGTCAATTGGGAGGTTTGGGGGGAACCCAGGCCTGCCCTCTACTCCGGGTTCCAGCCCAGGGCCCTGTGGACTGCAGCTGTCTATAGTGCCTCCTATAACAGCTGCATGACACCTACAACTCCCTGGGCTACTTCCCCATGGCCTCCTCCAAACACCTTCTTTATTCTCACCACAGGACCTTCCTCCTGGTGTCTGATAACGCTTGTGCTCCTCAATCCTCCAGCAGCACACCCTCTCAGCTCCTTGCGCCTCTTGCTCCCAGCTCCTCACACTCGCACCACAAACTGAAGTGAGCTCCTTTTAAAACCCAGGTGCCTTGATTAGCCTGCCTTATTTGATTCTAGCAGCTTCTTCTTAATTGGCTCCAGGTGTCCTAATTAGCCTGCCTTAACTGGTTCTAGAAGGTTCCTGATTACTCTAGGTGCAGCCCCTTCTCTGGTCACTCAGGGAACAGAAAACTACTCATCCAGTGACCAGTATATTTGCCCTCTGCCAGACTCCTGTACCCTACTGGTCTGGGTCTGTCACACTATTAATGCCAGAAGGGCAGAGAAGAATTTGACCCAGGTATCATGCATATTATTGTTAATATTTCAAATGTGTCTTGCACAGATGTGGTGCAACTGACAGCCTCCTTACTGTACAAATGATAAGAGCTGATGATGGCCTGCTTAAGTAGGCTGGAATCTTCTAAACCTGACTTATTACTATGACAAACATTTTAACTGGGACTATCTGGTGACTGGACCTCCATTAATTCAGGGTATGTATTTCTCATATTTTTTCTCATTCAAACAAAGTAAAGCCTTGTGTGAAACTATTGCAAAGAACACATCAGAGACTAGCATACCAAATATATATATGCTCCTAAATATCACAAGTAGCAGATTCAAGGTTCTTTGCAGTTATTGACCAAACACATCCCATTATAAATACTACAAATCTGGAAGAACTGAAGCTAGTAGATTTTTTTCAAATGTTAGGGGAGGGGTGTTTTTTTTTTTCTCCTTTCAAAATTATGTTGCTATTTTCTTCTCATTTAACTAACCTCAAGCTCTTGAAGCTTGTTTCAAATATGTCATGGGGTGCTCTACTCACAGCTTGTGCCTCCTCCTCACTGTTCTGGGGATTAACTCTGTCAGGCCATTGCCCCTTCCTGCGGTTGCACTCCATCACTCTGCGGCCTCCCTCTCACTCCAGGAGCTGCAGTTTTCCCTTTGTGACTCAACCACTATGTGGTTCTCCCTTCTGAGGTATCAGAGTCCCTCTATACAAAATGGCAGTCTTCCCTTCATTGCTCTGACCATGGCACTCTTCCAGTGGCGGGTAGGAGAACGCAGGCCTGCCTTCTACTCCAGGTTCTAGTCTAGGGACCCCATCTCTAGCAATGGTGGCCTGGTCACTCACACAGCATATTGTTCTTTCCCTGGACTCCTTCCTACAACTTCCTATTTCTCAGCTTTACCTTCTGGCTTCGCCCCCTCCCCCATGTTTACTAGCCCAAACTCCCTCCTCCCGGGGAGTAACTGAAGGCTACCTGACACCAAACACAACTCCCTTCTCCTGCAGCTCCTTTTCAGCTCCCTGGCTTTACAGAAGCCCTGTGTGTTCCTGCACAGCTGAGCTTCCCCTAATTAGGGCCTTCCTCTCAGCCTAATTATCCCCCCAGCTTGCAGCCTATTAGGTTAATTGGCCCCTTTGGCCTACATTAACCCCTTCAGAGCAAGCATCGTGGACATGCTGTATCACACCATACTATCGCTTTACATTTTTCCTTTGGAAATACGGACACCTTTTTCAAAGTTTCTATATAACATCAGTCCAAAGCCATTGTAGGAATCCACCTTTTTCTTCCATGATAAACTCAAGTTTTGATATGACATATTCCTGACCTTATTTGCATCATCACCATCCCTATTCCTCTGATGCTTTTCACCATTCAGTTTTATGTGACTTCTGGAGTCGTATTGCCTTAATTTTCTCTCTGCCTCAGGGTTTCTCAGTGTAAAATGCACTAGAAATAGAGCACATCTTCCCTCACTGGGACATTTAAAATTAGGCTGAACAAAACACTAGAGAGAATATGGTAGAGAATCTTCCTGCCTCAGCAGTGACAGGGGCTGTAATGCCTAAGGTGTTCATCTCTGACCTCTAGGATTCTGATGTTTCCTGTAGCCATTGTCAGCTTCCTCTACAGGGCTTGGCATTCCACCATGTTTCTTACTATAAAAACAAAGATTTATCAGACAGCTCGGCAGAAGTGCTAAGCATACGGCTGCTGTCTGATTCCATAACCAGGTGGCTCGGGGCCCTTGCTGTGGGGAAAAAAAAAATCTTGAACTAGGTGAAATTCATAAGGGATCTTTCCTGACAATTCTGGACTTCCAAATTAAGTGCACACCGCTTGTTGATATTTTAGGAGTCCCATGAGAGACTTTGCTGGGAAGGATGATTTTGATGATAAATGCAATGTTTTAAAAGGAACATTCAGTATCATGACCGAGTTCACATTTTTCTTGACTTTAGGAAGCCCTTTGACAGTCTGTGTAAAGGGGTTTTAGCAGAATGAGAAGAGATTCTTGAAGGAGAGGATACTGGAACACTATGTTAGCTTTCAACTCCCTTAGTGAGGCTCAGGGCAATGGGGAATTTGCAGTGCTGGAAAGACTTATCATGCTGATCATAATTGTCTTGTTGTACGACCTCCCCATCCCACCCCATCCCACCATCCTCCACCCCTAATTGCTGTTTGTTGTATTCATCTGTTGTCTCCTGTCTTATACTTAGATTGTAAGCTCTTTATTATAAGTTTGTACAGCGCCTAGCACAGCAAGCCCTGATCCCTGATTAGGAACTAGCACAATACAAATAACCAATGGATAGTCCTTTCTGGATTCTAGTAATTCCTTTTTAAAATTGTTTTATCTGAAAGTGTAATGAGCTATCATGTGAGCAACCATACTGACAATTCTCATGATTAATGTATTTTATTTACTCTCAAGAAGGGGTACAAAGGCAGGCATTTCAACTCTCCATGCCACCCCATCATTATGCTTCAACTCTGACATGGAGGGAATACCTTAAGGGGTGAAAGTGCACTTCATTTTTCTATTTATTGAATGTAGGCTCTCTTTTCAGGTTGCCAACAACAAGTAGGAGTGGCTTTTAGAAATAGCCCGCATGGGTCTTTGCCTAGGACTGACATCTAAAGCAGCCTCCTGGATAGTACTTAAACCAGCAGAGCCATGTTCCCGCAGGTCAGTCCTGAATGTCTATTTTCCAGCTGTGAATTTTTGCCCTCCTCATCCCCCACAAAAGTGGTGTCTCTGTTTCAGTCCAGTTAGACACGCTGGCTATCTCTGTGTTTCAGTTGCAGTCTTGAATCCTATGCTCCAGCTGTAATAGCATCTCACTTAAAGCCAGTGCATGCAACCAGTACTAAGGAATTTGGGACACATTTGGGAACAGATTTTATTCCTGCTGTGTATGACTGGGCAGAAACAGGGCACTTCTGGAAAAGGAGATGACTTCCATGGGCAGCTGAGCTGGATGCATTGGTGAAATGAATGGATCAGGAAACAATGGAAAACAAAAGATTACCTTTTCCTAGAGCCCCATGACCTGTTAGAAACTGCCCTGGAAATAAAGAATGCCACATATATTTGTGCTACAGGATACGTATCCATTAAGAATTGCACTGAGACTATCCACCACTATAAACTATCAAACAACCATGAGTAAGTAATGACAAGGACTAGTTGTGAATTTTTCAACAAAATGTTTTTGTCTGAAAATGCGGATTTATCAAAACTGAAACTATTCACAAGAAAGGGTCAGTTTTGATGAATTTTCAATTTCTAATCATTTTAAAAAGTTTTGAAATTGTTGAAACATCCCTTTTTTCTCCATTTTTTTTTAAACACAAAGTTCCATTTTTTGGTTAGAAGTATCTTTTTGTTTCAAAATGTAAGTTAATTTATAGTTTAAAAAAAAGTAAAAAAAAAAAGATCAAAATTGAAAAAAATGTTTTGAAATGATCAAAACAAAAAATTCAGTTGATGGAATCTGAATGTATTTATTTACTTAATTTGGGGGAGGGGACCTTCAGTTTGTGAAAAATTTTGAGAGTTTCTCACCCAACTCTAATTATGACTTCTCAGTTACTACCAGTGCAGACCACATTTTGTTCCCCATCTGAAGTAACTCATTCATTTCCATCACTTGATAGCCCTCCTTTTTACCTGAGTTTACTCTGTCAACTGGGCTTGTTGTTTTAGAACTTCATTTTTCTCTGATAATCCTGCTGCTTTTCCATATGCATTGATTCAGATGCTTAACCCTGGATGACAAACAGTTTTGCTGGTGGTGTGGGTTTACAATTATATGTATTGCTTTATCTGGCCCTCATGAGGACATTAGTAGTTCTTTAATTTTCTTCTTCCCTTCCAGCTTCCTGGAAGGTGACCTGTAACTGCAATCTATTATAAATTAATAACAATAAAATAATAATAATTAATAATTAATAACTACTTTACTATTGTATATTTTCATGCATGATTTTTCTTAGCATGTTGTTAAATGTGGTTGGAGATGTCCTTTGAATGCTTTCATTTGAATATCAATGGTTAAAAAATCCTGTTGTATTTTGCCGGTTAATATGCAACTGGATAGTATATCTACTGAAACTGGTAGAAGGTCAGGATAGAATTGTGTAGCTCGTACTCCATTTACTTCTCTCTTTAGAACTGGTCAGGAATTCACATTTTGAAATTTTTGGGGGAAAAAAGGACCATTTTGACATATTTGAAATGTAAAATTCTGTCTTTTAATTCAAAATGACTTTTCATTTTGTAATTTAAATTAATTTATGATAAAAAACATTTAAGGTCCAAATAAAAAAAAAACCTTTCAAAAGTGTCAACATTAAATGTTTCGACTGATCTGATCCATTTTATTTTTTCACTTAACAATTTTTTTTTGACATTTTCCTTTTTGAAGTCTCAAAAATTCACACAGGATGGGAAAACTGTTTCCAAGCTCTAACCCTAACGTGTATGTGTTTTATGATTATATTGCCTTTAACTGATTGTTAAAACATACACACACACAAACTATATTAAAATAACATTATTAAGGTTGCAGAGTCAAGCACTCTACATTTAAGAAATGCCAGTATTAACAAAGACTGTGTAAACTTACTTCACCCCCTTGTGCATATGCATTATTTTATGGTATTTAATTACATGATAACATACTATTTTCACTACCTCTAACCCCAAGTGTCTAACATTCAATTCCAAGTTCTGTAGGACAGTGTGTTCTAGTGGTTATAGACACTTGTGCCTCTGGCCTGTCTCAGTCCTCTTGTGCTGCTATCTGTCACACCCCGGCTTCTATCC
Organism: Chrysemys picta bellii; assembly: GCF_011386835.1. NCBI lineage: Eukaryota > Metazoa > Chordata > Testudines > Emydidae > Chrysemys > Chrysemys picta. The sequence continues at coordinate 325,150,228 of NC_088791.1, forward strand.
CTTCCCCCTTCTCTTTGCCCCTCCTCCTCCTCGGCTTCATCAATCCACTGGCTTCTGCAAACTCTCTCCCCACACCTCCTACTCCTCACTCCTCTGCATTCTAGTGTGGCTGCTTCCACTTCTACTGTGCTGCCTGTGGAGTGGGCACCAGCCGGGGGCACACTGAGAGCGTAGGAGAGACAGTCTTCCTGCTCTTAGCTCCTGTGCCAGATGGCACAGCAGCTGCTGGAGGCAAGGAGGAGCAACTGCAGGGAAATTCCTGCTCAGTTTCTGCATCCCGCGGCTGGACTATGCTCAGTGTAAACAGAGTCCTTGGAGAATATAGCTGCCAAACTCTGATAAAAACAACGAGGACTCCTTGTGGCACCTTAGAGACTAACAAATTTATTTGGGCATAAGCTTTCATGGGCTAGAGCCCACTTCATCGGATGCATGGAGTGGAAAATACAGGAGCAGGTATAAATACATGAAAGAATGGGGGTTGCTTTACCAAGTGTGAGGTCAGACTAACGAGATAAATCAATTAACAGCAGGATACCTGCTCTTGTATTTTTCACTTCATGCATCTGATGAAGTGGGCTGTAGCCCACAAAAGCTTATGCCCAAATAAATTTGTTCGTCTCTAAGGTGCCACAAGGACTCCTCATTGTTTTTGCTGATACAGACTAACTGGCTACCACTCTGAAACTCTGGTAAGTCTCTAGTGAGCATGAGTGAACTGAGATTTTTGCAGGCTTATAACATGGCCAAACATGGGCACATCTTCACAGACATAACAAAAAGTTTATCTCTGATACAAAGGTGATCTCCCTGTGAAATTTCAAGACTCTGCACCAAAGCATGAAGGTGCTAGAGCTTCTCAGTGAAACTGTTGTAAGAAAATTTTTAAATACAGGTAAAACAACATTCTTTCCCCTAACCAATGTCTCTGAAATGGCTTAATCATTTTAGCTGAACCCTTAAAAAAAGTAGCCTGAGGCAAGCATCCAGCATGAAAAATTTCAGCCTGAAAATAGTTCAAGTTTGGCAGAGTTATAAGCAACATACAAAACAGGGTCTTTGTAAGGAGAAGCATAAGTGGTGGGGTGAGCTCTGCCTGTAATATATATACAATATGAGGTCAGAAGCTGCTGACCTCTGCTAAGGTCGCCAAAAAGATGAGATCTCATAAAAAGAAACGTAAAAGTGGTAAATATTTGCAAACTTTATAGTGTAGTGTTCCTTAAAATACATGCTTCTCAAAGAGAGCAGAATTGCTTATTTCACAGAGGAATTCAGTGTTGCAGTTGCAAATCATGTTTCAGTTTGGTCTCCACTGGACTGTCTTTGATGACTTAGAAGATGCCTGGGATATTTGCTTTCACATTACATGTTAAAACATTGAACTAAGCCATGCTCTGAGCTTGGTAAGAGAAGTTATAACTGGTATGTAGCTGAAGGGAGTTAGGTGCCCAAATCTCATTGATTTTCAGTGGAAGTTTGGTCTTTTAGGTCTTTATGACTATCCCAACCTGTGAGTTTACACTTCTCACACAACAAACGGTAAGTTTACCCCAATAAATATTTATACAATGGCATACAAGAATATTTTTTTCCAGATACTGCTTTATTGGCCCAAAGCAGATTGCTCTATTTTTACTTTTCTTACGTCACTGTTTTGTTGCCCAGTCACCCACTTTTGTGAGATCCCTTTGTAACCCTTCACAGTCAGCTTTGGACTTAAGTATCTTGAGCAATTTTGTAGCGTCTGCAAACTTTGCCACCTCACTGCTTACCCCTTAATCCAGATCATTCCTTATCCCTTTTTCCAGTCTGAAGAGCACTGTTTCCAGGACAGATCCTTTCCAAACCCTGCTGTTTACCGGTCTCCACTGTGAAAACTTGCCATTTATTCCTATCTGTTGTTTCCTATCTTTTAACCAGTTATTGATCCAATAGAAGCCTTCCCTCTTATCCCATGACCTGCTTTGCTTAAGAACTTTTGGTGAAGGACCACTGGATCATCTTTTTCCAGACACTTGTTGACCCCTTCAAAGAATCCTAACAGATTGGTAAGGCATGATTTCCCCTTACAAAAGCCATGTTGACTCTTCCTCAAAATATTTGTATTCATCTATTTATCTGATAATTTTCTTCTTTATTATAGCTTCAAACAATTAGCCTGGTACTGAAGTTGGGCTTACTCACCTGAAATTGCCAGAATCACCTCTAGAGCCTTTTTTAAAAATCGGCATTACATTAATTATCTTCCAGTCATCTGGTACAGAGGCTCGTTTAAGTGATAAGTTACATACCACTGTTAGAGGTTCTGCAATTTCATCTTTGCGTTCCTTCAGAACTCTTGGGTAAATACCATCTGTTCCTCAAAACTCATAACTGTTTATCTTTTTTCTTCTTTCCAAAACGTACTCTACCTCAGTCTGGGACAGTTCCTCGGATTTGCCACCTAAGATGAGTGGGTCAGGTGTGAGAATCTCCCTCACATCCTCTGCAGTGAAGACCAATGCAAAGAGTTCATTTAGATTCTTCACAATGGCCTTGCATTTGTTGAGTGAGTGCTCCTTTAGCACTTTGGTCGTACAGTGGCCCCTTTGGTTGTTTGGCAGACTTCCTGCTTCAGATGTACTGACACAAAATAACAGCAACTTTTTTTATCTTTTGCTAGTTGCTCTTCATATTCTTTTTTGGCCTGCCTTATTATATTTTTACACTTGACTTGCCAGAGTTCATGCTCCCTTCTAGTTTTCTTGACTTCCAATTTTTAGAGGATGTCTTTTTGTCTCTAATCGCCTCTTCTACTCTGTTGTTTAGCTATGGTGGTTTTTTTTTTTTTTTTTTTTTTGGTCCTCTGGCTGTTTTTATTTATTTTATTTAATGTAATGTAATTTACTTTATTTATTTATTTATTTATTTGATTTGGGGGCATGCATTTAGTTGAAGCCTCTTTCTATTATGGTGTTTTGTTTTGTAAAAAATCTCCTTGTAGCTTAGAGGCATTTGTCTCTTGTGACTATTCCTTTTAATTTCCTATCTAGGTTCCTCATTTTGGGGTAGTTCCCTTTTGTGAAGTTAAATGCTACTGTGGTGGTTTTCTTTGGCATTTCCCCCCCAAACAAGGATGTTAAATTTAATTATATTATGGTCACTATTACCAAGCAGTGCAGCTACACTCACCTCCTGGAGCAGACCCTGTGCACCACTTAGAACTAAATCAAGAATTAATTTTGTTCTGACCCTCTCCCTTTAGAGGTATAGGAAGTTTTTCTTCAAGTACTGATGAGAATGAGATATGTCATTGTTAACTTTTTCCAAAGTTGGAGGAGATCTGAAAAGTTAGAGTGGAAAAAGAAAAGTAAAAGAAAAAGGGAAATGTGGGAAAATCCTATGCAGTCTTCATTCTTTTTTTCATTCAGTGGCCAAAAATGAAAAAACAAGGAAGGAATAGGAGGGAAAAAATTGTTTTTCAAAAATTAAATCAAAATTTCCCCATGAAAGTTTTCCATTCGGTATTTTTCAAGGCAAGGAAACAGGTGTTTTTTGCCACCTTTAACTCAGGGTAGGTTCTGTTCTTTCTTGTCTGTCTGGAAAGTGTCTGAGAGCTCTAGCTATCTTAGAGTTTTATATTGCTACTGATCACAATAGTATCTGAGTGCTTTCCAAGTAAAACTAATAGCAATAGCAAAGTTCCTAGTGGACTTCATGGAGCCAGAACTATTCTTTAGTCATTTTTGTATTAATTATTTAAGTAATTAATTAATTTTAAGTGGTTTGGGAGTAAAAGAGGATTTGAATTGCAAATATCACCGATGGAGGAAAGGCTTTCTCAAAAAGGAAGGCTTTGCAACATTTCCTAATGATGGTCAGCTCCTGGTTTCATGACTGTTCCATAGCTGATCGCCTCAATAGAGAATGATTTAATACCAGCTCTCACATGCTTCATCCTGGGCTTTGTGATACACATTTTTCCAGAGGCGCACAGCTGTTGCAGTTGTTTATAAATCAAAAACCGGCAGTGGTGTGCTGTCTGTGTATGTAAGCCATGCATTGCATGCCCCAGGATTGGCTGTGCCTGTGGAACTTTTCCATCCAGCCCCTCAATACCCCTGGAGGATGCCATTATGTATTTTTAGTCAGGCATATAATTCTACATGCAAAATGGCATCCTCCATGTGGCATGACCTTGCACGTACCTTATGTCTGAGGACATGCTGCATGGAGGACACTATTTTGCATGCAAGTGTAGAATTGTATTCCTGACTAAAAATGTACCAGGACACCACTGAAATTCGGTCTTTAATGCAGCTGGGTCTTGATCCATTAATTGCTTTGAAAATTAGGATCAAGGTCTTAAACTGACATCAGAATCTGACTGGGAGCCAGTGGAGCAACTTCTGCAGAGATTTGAATGTGATGGGGCCAAACTCAGTTAGCAGTAATGGAGCAGATAAGACAGTCTAATATTCTATAGATATATAGAGAGAGGAGTGTAAATGTTCTATCCAATTCAATAGGACTTTGCCATAAAGGGCCCTCTTCCCTGCGGAATTCGGTAGTCTCCCAATTCTTGTGTACTTCACCTGCAAAAAATGCTAGTTATCCAGCTTCAATGTATTTCACCTTGACTTTGAGCAGCTTCCTCTGCCCACAATGTAGTCTACATGAAGAAGAAATTCCATTCAACCACTTGCTACTGCCCCTCAAAAAAAAAATGAAACTCTGTGATATTATCTAAAGTTAAATAAATATTAAACTTGTTTTAATACACTGATGTTTTTTTCATCACTGACCTTAAATTAGCAAGTGGCTCAGTAAAATAATAGTCTGAAGCAAAGGCAGAAATTGTGGAGTAAGGGAAAATAGGCAGTGCAAGACATTAGACAAAGCTTGGTTAGTTTTGCAAATTGAGCAGTAAAACTTGTGAAATGCCAATTCCCACCCAAAAAATCCTCTATAGCTTTTCAATAGAAATAAAAGGCCAGATTTTGGCTGGAGTTGCACTTATGCACATGCATCAGCAAAAGCACAGTGAGCAAAAAGCAAGTACAGAATAAAGAGCTAACTGCAAGGTTCTGCCCATGGCAAAAATTCATGGAGCCCCAGTGAGGCAATCAGGGAAGGGCGCAAGTTGAAAGGGACAGTAGACATGGTCTCCTTACATATACATGTTCACAGATACAGTAGCCCTAATCTAGACAATGACACCTATGCACTGATCCCTTCCACACAAATCGTTCCTACTCCAAGCAAGAAAATCATGTTAATATAAACTGGGACCTGATTCTTCCATCCTTACAGTGTGCAGCACCTTATTCTGCAAGCAGTTCCAATCACTGAACAGAGCAAGGTACTGAATATGAGTAAGGGTGGTTTAATATGACCCCTTGTATTACTTTAAGAATTCCTTTCCTATTAAATTACAGGGGTAGCTTGTGGCTTCAGGCACAGCTCAAAGCAAGGGAGGGTGTCTAAGCTGCACTACCCCAGGAATAGCAGCATCAGGAGGTGGTGTGCTTCAGACACGCCCGCAGGCTCATTTTCCTTCCTGCTTTCTGCTTGCTCCAGGAGAGTAGTAATTTGCTGCTAGCCAATGCCAGCAGCAATTTACATCCCCCACACCATGTCAGTTGTAGTGGTTGAGGGTTCAGCCACCCACCCAGTCCAATGCAAGGATAGAATAACAGTCATGAAGCAACCATTTACTCCGGTGGGCCTAGACCAAGGGTGTCAGGAGCCTGCCCAGGGGGTTCTTTTTCCCTTTTCCCTTCCTGTATGGACAGGAAGTTCAAGGTACAATCTAGCCCAAAGGAGCTATATATTTAATAACTACAGTTTCATTGACTGTATTATCTCCATCTATTAAACATTTAATTGGGACAAGACCAGATTCAAGTTTGGGGTAGCTGTTTCTCCCTTTTATACAACCTACCTTTGAAAAATACAGAAACAAATGTAGATAAATACTGGTGTTGTGACAGGGCCATATTTGCTGCTGGAATTATTTGTCAGAAGCTTAGGGTGGGGTCAAGTTAAAAATATTCCATTCTTTTACCAATCAGAAAGACAAAAACAAGACTTCTGATTTCAGTGTTTGCCAAAAATGGGCCCTTTGTGCATTTTCAAAAATCAATAGTGAAGTATGAGGCATTGTAAGCTCCATCTCCACAAAAAACAAAACAAAACAAAACATCCCATGCTCCTGACACTCTTAGGTCATGTTTAGGTCTTACATCTTTATTTGTCATGACATTTCACCCATATCCCCCAGAAGATTGCAGAAAAAAGGGAGAGTTCTCAGTTGCACTGAATAAGAATACAGAAGTTACAATGAACACATTAAGAATCAATAGTACCTACTATTCATGTTAGGTGTCCTGGTTAATGCTGTGCAAAAATTCCTATCCTTAATTTACGCCCAGAGATGCAGAAGTTTTACCTCAGAGATGGTATGTGAAATCAGACATAAGTCAGGGACTCTATCTGGCTGCTTTGAGTTGCTCAGGCAGTTCACAGCCACCATAACTGAGCAGCGGGGGATTTCCCTGATGCAGGAGGATCCTTGCATGGTGTAAAGCTGGTGTAACCACCCACTCATACACTCCTACCCATGCCAATATATGGCAGATAAGGGGTGTGGCCAGAGTTTGTTGCACTCTGCCAGTCTGGTGCTGGCATAATAGCCTTTAACAGACCATGCCTGATGGCATGAGTTATCATAGCCTCTAGACTGCTCTAAATTATGCTGGGAGCTGAAACAGTCCTAATGAAAAAACATTAATGGAAACATTGGCTTAGAGCTGCCTTCTTGGTTTCTCCCCCTTCCCTGGTTCTGTGCTGAGCACAGCTAAATTGCACCCAGGAATAATTTTATTTTAACCTGATTTATAAATGGGCTAAGTGGGTAAATGACACACAGCTACTCTGCAGATTGTAAAGTATTTGAATGAAAAATTGGAAACATTTGGTAAATTAAATGCCTGAACTTATTGACACTTGTACAAAACTGAAATATTATGATGCGGAAAAAATTAATAAATTCAAAGCACTTTAATCTGCTTAAATTTTATTATGGTTGATTTGTTTTTAATCACTGTAAATAATCAAGATTCATAAGAAGAGTCAAAGCTTTTGCTTAGTTAAAGAGATGTATATCTTCTTATAGCCTACAGAGCTGGGCCTTTCAAAATCCCGATAGCGCCATTTCTTAATTATAATTCAAGCCACTTAATACCGCAATAATTGCTGTAAAGTTGCTCATTGATGACTGTTCCTTTTGAAGTACAGTACAAGTTTAAGATGCCAATTATGCAAGATTTGGAATATCTCCAAGAGATTTTGTCTTTATTTCTTAGATTCCATAGAGTTTAAATTCAGGTGGGACCATTAAATCATCTCACCTGACCTCCTATAGATCACAGACCATTCAATTTCACCCAGTCTCCCATTTGTTGAGCCCAGTAACTTCAGTTAGACTAAAGCATTTCAGCCCTCCAGAGATTAAACTGTTGTGTACTACCCGGAGAGAATAGGTGAGCAGGGCTGCCGAGAGTGGGTTCGGGCCCCGGTGAAAAAAAATTTTCAGGCCCCCAGCAAGGGCGGACCGGCTAAACAGGGCTGACGAGAGGGGGGGAAGCCAGGCCCGGAATTTTTTCGGGCCCCCCAGCAAGGGCAGACCAGCTAAACAGGGCCGATGGGCGGGGGGGGGGAGCCGGGCCCTGGGCCCCGGGCCCCCTTCTGGACCACCAGGCCCCAGTAATTTGTACCGGCTTCCCCCCCTCTCGTTGGCCCAGCAGGTGAGACTGGGGCATCACCAATACCCAAGAGTCTTGCAGTGACAGAGAATTGATGAGGAGGGATCTGCTCAGGCGATTCATGCTCCGTGCTGTGGAGGAAAGTGGAAAAGCCCTTTTTATATGTGTAGGCTTCCAGAGTGGCATCCCAGTGCTAGGTAACAACCAGTTATAGCTGTGATATGACATCATTGCTGAACTTACCACCTTCCAAATGAAATGGCAATAATACAAAAGTTGGAAACATAGTCTTTTAAAATGAAAGCTGAGGTACTCATGTAATAATAGGACTCCAGGAGACTTCAGAAAAACACTACATGACAAGGCTCATCATAAAAATTATTAGAGTTGACCACACTGGAAATATGATTCTCTTTACTGCAGGAATTATTGTGTGAAATCCTTTGATCTGTGTTATGCAATGGTCCCCTCTGGTCTTAAAATGTCTGAATCATCTCTGTTGTTATGATGCAAGTGGTAATGAAATGCAAGTTACTGGAGTATTGAGATATGAACGTGTCCATAAAAGGGGTTAACCATACCTAATCATAACAAAGGAACCTCACAGTATCATAGAATCATAGAAATGGATCATCTAGCCCCCTACACTAAGGCAGGATCATTTGTGCCATGTTGGTATACTCAGAATAACCATTAAGGGTGCTGGGATGTGTATGAACTCTCTTTCTGGATGCAATATCCCAGCCCAAATGGAACCAAGCCATGCTTGATATTCAGATGAAAAGAGCAGTAAAGTATGGGGAAATATGACTTGGTTTGGGGGTTTCCAGGCCAGAGTTTTGGGCTAAGAGTACTGGAAGTAAAAGCCAGAATTGGCTGGTAACATTTGTGATTAAAAAAGGTGTTGGACACAGTGTTGTCTTAACTGAGCTTCTGCATGTGGATTTCTTGTGTGCAGTCTTTGCTGTTCTGTTTGCCATCTTTGTTCAAGATGAACAAGACTGGTGTACACACAGTGAATGAAATAGAGTAGGAGGAGTAGCCTGAGTCACTCATTCCCAAAGGAACTGACCCATTCAAATGTCTCAGGCTCAAACTTCCATTTGATAAACCGGACACTGTTATTATTACTAAAACTATAGCAAAGTACATTGTGATCAGAATGACTTTCTATGCTGGCTTGCTTTGGTGACCTTTGTTATGCAGGAAATTAGATTAGATATCACAATAGAATCATAAAATTATTGAAATGAAGGACTGGAAGGGACCTCGGTAGATCATGTAATAGTTCTTTCAAATCTTAAAATATATGAATCTGTAAAACCTCAAGAACTCAGCAACATTGATCACCTATTGGTTCTGAGCAGGATGGGGTCCAAACCAAAACTCAACATTCTGCTATCTCAATAATTTACCAAATCCCATACACCTTGAACTGTCAGAGTTGGGACTCAGATCCAGAGTTCAAAGCCTCGCCTCGCCCCCCTCCCCCCGTTTGAAAGTGTATGGAGCCAAAGTTTTGGCTATATCCAATTTTCACAGATTTAAATATATAATAAGACGTACTCACCTACCTTGGCCAGGGTTATTTATTGCTGTTAGGAACGATGGCAGAGATTCTGCATGCGGGGAGGCTACACCCCGGAAGTCCCAAACAGAGCCCCTTTCTGACTCTGGGCAGCTTTTCCGGGGCACACAGTCCCATCCACTTGTCCTGCCAGACAGCCTGCACCAGGAACACAGATGGGGCACGGTCAAGGGCTAGAGTCAGCAGGGGGCCCTGTCCAGCATGAAGCCAGTACTCACAAGTGCATCTTTCCATGCCCTTCCTGATCCTGGCCCTTCAGTGCTGTGAAGGGAAAGCAGATGGGGTCACACTCAAGGGCCAGCGGCAGGAGGGGAGTGGAAAGATTCACCCATGAGTACCAGGCTCCTGCTGGACAGGACCCTCTGCTGACTCTAGACCTTGAGTGTGGGTGGCCCTGTCCATTGAAATCTGGGATAAAAGGCATCCCTACTGATTTATTACCAGACAGGCAATTTTCTATTTAAATAAGGGACGTCCCTTGCATCACAGGACTGTTGGCAGCCCTAGATATGAGGAATCACAGGCCTCAAACCCAGGCTCACAGGCAGCGCACAGGCCATGACTGGCACCCAGGCCCTCACCTGAGTAACTACAGAAGGGTCCAGGAAAGGGTTACCTCACAGAGGGCCCTACCCCCAAAAGTTCTCAGTTGGGGGAAACAGCCAACCATCACCCCCCCCACACACACACACTGGCTAAGGAGTACTATGTAAACCAGGTAGTAACAACAGGAAGTTGCCCAAGCAACTAGAGGATTGCTGGGTTGGCTGCGATTATGAACTCCTCCTGCTTACCTGACTCCTGAGCCCTGCATTCCTGCCTGCTCCCAGTTCCTGCTTCTCCGCCTGCTCCTGGTTCCTATTCTCCCATCTCAGACCCCCATCTACTCCCAGGTCCTGCTGTCCTGTCCTACTCCAGGCCCTGTGCTCCTCCACCTTACCCCTGACACTGCCTCTGGCTCTGACCCCTGGCTCGGCACCTGCCTCTATCTCTAGCTCTGACCTTCAGCCTGGTATCTGACACTGTCTTTGGTTTGACCCTGTGCTCTGACCATTAGGATTGACTCCTGCTCTAACCATTAGGCCTGACCGCCAACACCCATGCCATTGCACAGGGGATCTCTATTCACATTAAAAACATTACTTGACTAATCCTCACAGGACCTCTGTGAGACAGCGAATACTGTTGTACCCATTTTACAGATGGGAAAACTGAGTCCTGAATAAATCCCCAGGAAATGATATACAAAGTCCACAATAATATACTCATACCAGTGGCATCATATTTATTTGTTCTTGTTATTTGTATTGTGGTAATGTCTAGCAGCCTGAGTCATGAACCAAGACCCCCATTGTCCTATGTGCTGTACAAACACAGAACAAAAAGACAATCCCTGCCCCAGAGAGTTTGAAATCTAATTATTTTCAAACCTGGCTTCTAAATTTACACCTTTACTCTCCAGCCATTTCTTGCCACAAATAATTAAATTTGCACCTTGACTTCAATGAAACTTTGCATGGGTGTGCAGATCTTCACTAGCAAATCCAGTAGCTGAATTCAGGTTCCTAAATTTAAGCTTTTTGGAGTGACTGCATCTTTTTTTTTCCAGTTTGTGGAGATCCTCACACACTTTTGGGCACTATAAAATAATAAGCTTCAGCAACAAAAACTAAGGGAATTATATGCAAAAATGCTACACAGAAAATCCTATTTTTGATACAATGTAACAAAATAAATATTAATTAACTATGTAAAAATAATAAATCTTTATGCTCATGTTAATACTGCAGAGCAGCAGTAATTGTGTCGATAAAATCATTTCTAGAAAATATTAACTAATTAAAACTCAGATGATTTCAATAATGTGCATCCTCACTTTAAAAAACAACATCATGTCAAACTGTTTTGCAGATTGTAATTCATATTACTAATTAACCATGAAAATGTGCATTGTGAAAAACCTGATAGAAATGTATATTGATGGTGGGGATTTTTTTGCTTTGGAAACAATTTTTTGTTTTTCAGCTCTGATTGTATTTTAGCTGACTGCTTTTAGAGCCCACCATTAAAATTGTGAAAGAGTCTGGTTCCAAACTATTGATCTAGAAAAAAAGACAACAGTCAGATGCCAGGCATTTCAAACTCCCTTGGTAATAGAGGCCACTATCATGGACTGAGTGGTGAAACAATTGAGGTGTTGAGTCTGCCAGCAGAAAGAATGTGCCTAAATCAGAATCTATAATGGCAGTGAGGTAGACAAGGTGTGACAGATCTACTTTCTTAACGAAAAGGTAGAGTCCCTGTGGAAATGGGAAGGGAGGTCATTGTGTCTGCCTGCCACCATAGCCTAAAACCTCCTGTCCAAATGCTTACTGGATAAGGCCTTCTGAATACTGCAGTAGCCATCTTCGGGTTGCCCAGTTAGGGTGCTCCAGCTAAATTTAAACATATTCGTTTGGGTGCTTGTTTGGTCACTCAGTCAATGTAAATCTGTCAGAGCTCTGTCATGTGTACTGTATTACATCTAGCTGAATAAGCTTTGGTTCCATTATTAGTCATAGGTGGGAGGATTAGAAGGAAAACTGTCACTTTTATCAAGCTAGTATAGCTTTTTACTCTTTATGGATATTGTAGGTCAAGACCCTTTCATGGGAAATAACCTGGGAAACAGAAAGAACTGAAAGCGACAAATGTAGGACCTTTCTTTCACAAGAGTTGTCAGTAGATGAGAGAATAGTAGCAGGAGGTATCTCAGAAAGGCCAATGTCATATAGCTGTTAGAAGTTGGATCTTGGTTCCTGGACTAATTGGGTCAAATTCAACCCCAATGTCAGACGAGGGATGAGTTTGGTCTAATATTTAGTTGTGTTGGTGATGGTTTTGATTTCACTTGTATTGCACCTGCAGTATACAACAGAAATTCTCTCAGTGTCTCTCTAAAAAATTAAGGTAAACCAAATTGACTTTCCAGGTGCTCTAATTAAGCTTGTGCATGGACTAAAAGTGATGTGTCAAGCTACTGTTTATAAGCATGTATGCATATAATTTGCAATAACATGGTCCCTCTGCCCCATATAAAGTGTTTTCATTGTGCGTATATACCAGTCCTGCTGAAAAACTTCAGGGAAAATAATCAAAATAAGTAAATCAGAACATTCCCTGAAGTTACACCATTGAATTCAAGTTGTCCAACCTACAAAATATAAATCTAAGGGTCTGATTCTGATCTCAAACCATCTGAAGAAGTCAGGTTTTTTACTCACAAAAGCTTATGCCCAAATATATCTGTTAGTCTTTAAGGTGCCACTGGACTCCTTGTTGGTTTTGATCTCACACTGGTTACTCTTAATTTGCACAGGTATGAGATAAGAATGAGAATTTCCATTTAGTTTGGCGATCTGGGCCATCAAGTCTGAATCTCTGGGCTGTATTCCTCTTGAGTACTTCTAGAGAGAACATCTCCATCCAAAAATATATGTGCAGCTCTCAAAAAAATAAACATTTAAAACAAATGTTAAATTCTTCCTTTTGGATGGTGGAAGGGAATTCCTTACTTCCTTGTTGGTTTGTTGCTGTCACAAAGCCAGTCTCTCATATTAGTTGCAGATGGTATGGCAAATTAGTCCATTGAAATGAACTTAATGTTTGTTGGCTTTGGGCAGATATACACTTTATGGAAATACACTTCATCGGTTACTTATACAAATTGGAATGTGGTTATAATGACTGTCTGTCTCAAAATAATGGCATGTATTGCAAAATACAGAATAGATACACTTTTTTCCCCTTGGAATTACATCTTCCAAGAAAAATGTCTTGCCACAAATAAACTATATGTAGAAAAAGTCTGTCTTCATTTTTATAATAAACTATTCAGAGGACTCATCAAAGCATAGAAGATTGTCTTTTTATTTGAATGACTAAATGTCACCCTGTTTATTCATCTTCCTTCCAGTGTTAATGGATGGTTTAATGATAGACCCTAGATTACTGTATTTATAGTTGATTGTGCTTTTATCAGCAAGCATAAAGTGCAGGTTTTCTATAATTATATAATTTTATTAATTATCACTAGAATGATACACTAAAATTTGAAGCTTGGAAAATAAGCAATAGAAATGCTGTTTACTGGTTACAATAAAACCCAGCAAGAAATATAGCTATGTATTATGCCCCTAATGAATATGGCCCATGAAACAGTTATAATTCATTTCACAGTCTTCTGTTATTTCTGTGATTTATAGACTTTAAAGAGATGAAACAATAGATAAATCTAAGCTCATTAGATTTTGTTTTACCCTAAAAATAAAATCAGTCAGGTAATCATTCAGTCCAACCAATGGTCACAAATAACACTGGTCTACAATTTTTGAGAAGTCGCCTGCTTCAGAGAAAAAATGTGCAATTTATTATGTATTTTGATGTGCTGAATTCAAATATGACAATTAAAACAACTGATTGGCTACTGTTTCTAAGATATTTAAGTTTTTACATTTTATGTCTAGGTATATTGTGTAGATAGTAGAGTTTTAATCATAAATTGTAAACCAAGGTCTTTTCATGTGTTTACGGTTGCTTTACATGATAATATTTCACCTGCTCTGTTTATGTAACACTTTAAAAATCAGCAAAAGGGTTATATAAATAAAAGTTATTATGAAACAAAGGGCAAAAAAATGTATGTACATAGTTCAGTCCTATTCAGTGTCTACTCGGCGCTTCTTGGCTTGTCTCTTGTATTCATTAAATGGAGCATCTCTTGTCACTGTCCAGCAATAGTCTGCAAGCATTGATGGGCTCCATTTGCCCTGATAGCGTTTCTCCATTGTTGCAATGTCCTGGTGAAATCGCTCGCCGTGCTCGTCACTCACTGCTCCACAGTTCACTGGAAAAAAATCTAGATGAGAGTGCAAAAAAAAGTCTCTTTAGTGACATGTTGCAACCAAGGCTTTTGTATGCCTTGAGGAGGTTTTCCACCAACAACCTGTAGTTGTCTGCCTTGTTGTTTCCAAGAAAATGTATTGCCACTAACTGGAAGGCTTTCCATGCCGTCTTTTCCTTGTAGGGTGACCAGAGTAGCAGTATAAAATATCGGGACGGGGGCGGAGCAAAAAATAAGCGGGGAGGGGGGGTAGCAAAAAAAAGAGTTTTAAAGGGGCCTGGGGCATTAGCAGGCCCCAGCCCCGCGTGCTGCCCTCCCCGTGGAGCCTCCCGCCCCCCGGCCCGCCACGGGCATATGCGGGGCACGGTGGGTCCGGGCGGGGGCAGCGCGGAGCGGGCAGGAGCCAGGTGGGCGGCAGGGGCCGAATCCCCGCTGCTGCCAGGGAGCCCTGCGCCTCTCCCTCCCACTCGCGGCTGTGGCTCCTTCCCGGCAGGACGCGCCTCCCGCTGCCCCGGCCACATGCGGCGCACGTCCCCTGCGCCTAGTCTCCCTCCCGCCGGGAAGGAGCAGCTGGACGTGCGCCGCATGTGCGCGGGGCAGCGGGAGGCGCGTCCTGCCGGGAAGGAGCCACAGCCGCGAGCGGGAGGGAGAGGCTCGGGGCTCCCCGGCAGTAGCAGGGATTCGGCCCACGCCTCCGCGCTGCCCACCTATCCCCTGCCCGCTCCACGCTGCCCCTGACTGGACCCACCGCACTGCCCCGCGGGCTTCAGGGCTGGAGCAGCCTCCAGGCTGCGCTCCCGGCCCCGGGTGCAGCAGCCCGGGCAGAAGCCCTCTGGCACGGTGGGGGGGCTCACAGCTGAGCCCCCCGTCTCCCTCCCTTGCCAGCTCCCCTTTGCCCGCCTGCCCGGTGCCCAGGTGCCGGAGTTGACTCACCAGCTCCAGGATCCAGGCAGCGCCGCCACCCCCTCCCTCCAGGCTTGTGCCGCCATGCTGCAAGCTTGGGAGGGAGGAGGAATGCTGCGTGGTTGGGGAAGAGGCGGGGCCAGGGCGGGGATTTGGGGAGGGAGACAATGGGAGAAGGAGGGGGCGGAGCCGGGGCAGGGGGGTGCGAGTGCCAGAGCCGAGGACAAAATTTCCTTTTTGTCCAGTGTCCCGACCAAACATTGGTCAGGGCGCGGGACAAAGAAGCAAATATCGGGACACTTCCGATAAAATCGGGAAGTCTGGTCACCCTATTTCCTTGCCACGCAGTGCATGGTCAAATGAATCATCTCGAAGAAGTTCACGAATCTGAGGACCAACAAAGACACCTTCCTTTATCTTCGCTTCACTTAACCTTGGAAATTTTCCACGGAGGTACTTGAAAGCTGCTTGTGTTTTATCAACGGTCTTGACAAAGTTCTTCATCAGACCCAGCTTGGTGTGTAAGGGTGGTAACAAAATCTTCCTTGATTCAACAAGTGGTGGATGCTGAACACTTTTCCTCCCAGGCTCCAATGACTGTCGGAGTGGCCAATCTTTCTTGATGTAGTGGGAATCTCTTGCACGACTATCCCATTCGCAGAGAAAACAGAAGTACTTTGTGTATCCAGTCTGCAGACCAAGCAAGAGAGCAACAACCTTCAAATTGCCACAAAGCTGCCACTGATGTTGGTCATAGTTTATGCACCTCAAAATGTGTTTCATGTTGTCATAGTTTCCTTCATATGGACTGCATGACCAACTGGAATTGATGGCAAAACATTGCCATTATGCAGTAAAACAGCTTTAAGACTCGTCTTCGATGAATCAATGAACAGTCTCCACTCATCTGGATCGTGAACAATGTTGAGGGCTGCCATCACACCATCGATGTTGTTGCAGGCTACAAGATCACCTTCCATGAAGAAGAATGGGACAAGATCCTTTTGACGATCATTGAACATGGAAACCCTAACATCACCTGCCAGGAGATTCCCAACAGCTCTGCCTTACTCTTGGGTAGTTCCAAATCCCTGACAAGGTCATTCAGTTCACCTTGTGTTATGAGGTGTGCTTCAGAGGAAGAGGATGGGAGAAAATGTGGGGCCTGTGACATTGATGACTCAGGACCAGAAGTTTCATCCTCTTCCTCTTCCTCGTCTGACTCAAGTGAGAATGATTCTGGTGCATCAGGAACCGGCAGTCCTTCTCCGTGGGGTACTGGGCGTATAGCTGATGGAATGTTTGGATAATGCACAGTCCACTTTTTCTTCTTTGACACACCTTTCCCAACTGGAGGCACCATGCAGAAGTAACAATTGCTGGTATGATCTGTTGGCTCTCTCCAAATCATTGGCACTGCAAAAGGCATAGATTTCCTTTTCCTGTTCAACCACTGGCGAAGATTTGTTGCACAAGTGTTACAACATATGTGTGGGGCCTACCTCTTGTCCTGATCTCCAATTTTGCAGCCAAAATAAAGGTGATAGGCTTTCTTAACCATAGTGGTTAGACTGCGCTTTTGTGATGCAAAAGTCACTTCACTACAAACATAGCAGAAGTTATCTGCACTGTTCACACAAGTACGAGGCATCTCTGCTCACTTTGGCTAAACAGAAATGTGTCCCTTTGCAAAATCAAACACTGACAAATAAGAGAGCACGACACTGTATGATTTCTAGAGCTGATATAGGGCAATTTGTTCAGCAGAGTGATGTAAGCTTCATTATGATTGAATCATCCATGACTTCTAGGAATAACATGATGCAATTCATATCATGTATGACGCAAGACCAGCTTCAGATTGCATCATTCATTGTTTTGCCTAAAAAGCAAGTACAGTCCAAACCCAGTCATAGATTTATTCATAGATCCAGTCAAAGTTGTATTTTAGTCATTTCTGGTTTAAATTGAGATCCCTTCCCTTTATAACTCACTTATCCTCCGCCATTCCCAAGTCAAGGGTCGTATATACTGACCCAATAGCATATCTTGAAAACTAGAGCCAATCAACAATTTTAAGTATCATTTTCGTTCTCAGTGACCCAGAATTAGTAAAGTTTGACTACATTTATTTTAGAAGCATTTTGGTTGTAGAGCAGTGTAATCCATAATGGCACTTAAAAAAGCCAATGTATTTGCAAAAAGAAGTATATAGTTGCTAACACACAATGTTATTTGCAAAGGATACTGAAAAAAATGTATTTGCATTTGTGTAAATGCTCATTTTCTTCAACATGCATTAGGTCTCACCTGGTTACTAAGCACACATCAATAGTTAATATGCTAGGGACTCCAACCGAACTCCCCTTGAAGTTAAGGGAGTTCTGGTTTTTTTGTTTTGTTTTTTTACTTCACTGGGAATTGGCTAAGGCCCTAAGGGCTCACTCCTCCCCTCAGTGACTATAATGGGAGAACTAGAACCCTCACTATAGAGAAATGTTCACCTTACTATTAGAGCTGGGCAACATTTTCACACAAACCTTTTATTTTTAGTTTATTTTTTGCCACAAATGCAGGGATAGGAGTCGGGGAGTAATTAGGCTGATACTCAGGAAGTTTAATTTTTAAAAAGTGTGTGTATGTTTTATTACATGTTATGCTCCCAGAGCATGATGGGCACCAAAAAACCTCCAAGAAAATAAAATGACAGGGAATCAATACTACTGTGATGTAAGTAGATTATCTGTTCAATTTTTTTCAGTGTACAGTACTTTAACTTGAGAGACGTTCCCCCCCTCCTACCCTCGCCCTGCTGCAGAGAGAGCTGCTATTTTGAGTTAAGATGCTGTTTGCTGCAGAAGCGGCACACACACAGTGTGTGCTATCTTGTGGAGACCTTCCTTCAGGGCTGGATTTAGGGGCAGGCAACCCGGTGACTGCTTGGGGTGCCGGGCTTGGGGGGTGGCAGGCTCGGGGTGCTGTTTTTGTTGTTAGCAACAAAAGGGAAAGTAGAATGTTTGAAGTAACATGTTTCAGCTATTCTGTACGTGGATTCATTTTTCACTAACCTCCTAGAATGTTCTGAACCTTTGTAGAATCTCATAAGGTATTCAAAAGCTTAACAAATGGAGGGGGGGCGCCGAAGACACTCCGCACCTGGGGCACCATTTGGTCTAGGCCTGGCCTTTTCTTTCTTCCCACCATTAAGCAGACCATCCATGAGGTCACATAACAATGTGTTACGTAGCGTGTCTTTACATTTACATTTTCATTTCTGTGTCCTCAACTCTGCCTAAAACCTTATTACTTCTAGGTGTCTCCAATGGTTGTGCATATGTATCCAGCTCTTTTACCTAGTTTCCCAGGTCGATGGTATTTTTTTGATGACATATATAGTGTTCTGAACATCACCCAGATGTTTGTGCAAAGTGTTGCCAGTTCAATGAGCAAGTTAGATTTTTTTTTTTTTTTAGCAAGTCTGGAGCAGGTGCTGGGTGCCAAAATGTAGTCACACCAACCTTCTGCTGTCATGCAGCAAGTCACAGATTCATAATGTCATTTCCAAAAGGGTCGTTACTCTTTGGCATCTCACAAATTGCTCCAGTGGAAACCAAAAGCAACAATAAATAATCCAAGTGTAATAAATCTCCAATCTGGTCATATTGCATCCACTGTAGTGCAGTCCCCTGATACTTAGAGTGATCAGCTTTGCTCTGGAGATGCTGTGAGCCATAGATATATTTTCTAGATAAGGAGTGAGACCTGGTTAATAAAATAAATCAAATAGTTTAGAAACTTGTTAAGTATAAGTCACATAATGACTGTGCTTCAAACCACTACTCTTTTTTCAAATGTTTTTCATTACGCCCAAAATGTACAGATTAACTTGCAAAATGCCCTGGAAGTTCAATTAAATGGGCATAATTCACATTTTTCAGGTTAAATGCATCACTAAGGGCTTGTCTACATTGTGTGGCAATGCACAGTAGAGGGGTGTGAATTCTAATGTGCACTAACTGGCCCATGTTGAAACAGTAGTACATTAACACACAATCGGATCTTTTAGTGCATACCAGCAGGGTCTCTATGGGTCAGTTAGTGTGCAACATGTTTGTGAGCATTCACAACCTTCTAGTGCACATTGCCCCACAATGTAGACAAGCCCTAAGTCTCTGCAATGCAGTCACTTTTCTTTGAATGCTCTTGATATCTCTTCTGTGTATTTTCATCCCAACACCAATTCTTGGTACTAGATCCGTAAACATACTGCCAGTGCTAAATCCTCTCTTTAATGTAATACACTCAGTGCTTCCATAATAACAAGATGGCCACATGTGCCTGTCAGTATTAATCACTGTGGTTCTTAATGTACTATAACTTGTCTTCCAATGTATTTAATATTAGACAGAGACAGAAGGGAGACTGTGTGATTGGGGTTGGTGAACACAATAGAAAATATTCTTCACTTAAATTACATTTTTCACCATTTAATAATCAAATGCTGACTTCCATGTGTCCTGCATTTAAATTAGTAAAATAACAGCAATTCAGAACCACAGAATGCTACTTGAATTGCATTTCTTCTCATGCTATTCTGTTTTGATCTTCTTCTCAAACAGCTATTATAAAATCAAATACAACTGGGATCTGAGCATACCATCTTCCCTCTCTTTGTGTTTTCAGTCATTTAATCAAATCTCTGGGTATCACTTATCTAATACTCGTTAAGTATTGATTTAAATGCATTATTTAGAAACAAAATAATTTTAGAATGATAGGAATACAAAGAGAGTGTGCGTATTGGGTTGGTACCTGAAATCAGGTCACCAACCATGGCATTTTTATCTGTTTCTATGTCTCATCCTTAGGGCCTCATGTAAATTACAAAAAAAAAAAAAAAAAAAAAGACAAATTCTGTATGTTAGTCATGGTGAGATGTTATATTTCATGGTTTATAAAAGACTAATTGAAAATCAGATGGGAAACTTGCAAATTGTTTGTTATACATGCAAACGCTTATTCTGTGATTATACATATTTAGTTAAAAAAGCTTCCAGCAAATGGATGCATAGCACAGGATTGGTAATAGTTCAGTGAGACTTTCAACCCTGGCATTAGTATTTGCCTCTATTGTCTGGAAGCTGCTGGGTAGCCTATGCGTAATGAATCAGTTATCTGAATTCTGTTTCTGTAGGATAAGAATTCACTTCATCAGCCTCACCATCATGATTGGAACTAATTAGAATTCTTCAGGCCATCTCAGAAACAGACCAGTGATGAGATGAGCATGAAGACCTAGGAGATGGGTCCTTTAAATCAGAGTAAAGGCATGTTGAAGGGACAACATTTTAAAAGGTCGCCTTGCTACTGGCCGTCCTGTACCTGTTCTGTGGCTAAATAGTGGATGGCAGTCTTCAGAGCCTTCAGTCCAGACCATTCATGAACAGTATATCCAAAGGGAATGGGGCATGATGGGGAGGAGGCAGGGTATCCTGCAGACATGTAATTGGAGGTACTTTGGTCCTCTGGAAGCTCTGTATTGACCCCAAAGTGCCTACCAGAGAGCAGGCTAAGGATTAAAAATAGCATCTGAAACCCAACAACTGAAATGAGACCAAAATATTTCAGCCCACAAGAGACTAAACTATTATGTGTCACAGGCAGAGAATTGGAGGGACCAAGGTGCACCCAGGCCCAAGGCCCCTGTAATGGCAGGGAATTTATTAAGTGATATATATTCTGTTAGTCCCAGCAAGTGACCCACACTACATGCTGCAGAGGAAGGCAACCCACCTCCCGCAAAATCACTGTCAATCTGACCTGGGGAAAAATTCCTTCCTGACTCCACATATGTTGATTAATTAGCTCCTTAGCATGTGAGCAAGAACTTGCCATCTAAGCACGTAGAGAGAGAGAGAATGTTCAGTGCCACCTCAGAGCACTTGCCCACCTCATCTAGTGACCCATCTCCAGCTGTGGCCATTTCTGATGTCTCAGAGGAAGGAGACCAACCCACCACCTCCGTCCCCTCCCCACAGTACATTGGTGAGAGGAGAATCCCTGTGTGCATCAATGAATCAGTCATGCTTTCAAGCTCTGCACTCTGTGCGGGTGCTTCAGAAAGAAGCACATAAAACGTGATGTTGTACATAAGTGCAATCGACTGTATGATGCTTGAATCCCTCCATCTTCCCATTCTTATTGTGCTGGGTAATGTAAACTAGATATAAGTCAAAGGATTTTCATTTCTGTGTAGACTGCAGCAAATTAATAGTCATTAAGGCATGGATGAATGGACACGGGCTTTTTGCACAGCTTAATGGGGTCAAATTCATCCTTGTTGTAGTGGAGTGACACCAAGGATGCATTTGGCTCATGATTTATTTTGTTATCAATATAATGGCCAAGGGCTTCATTTCTGTGAACATTTGTCACCATGTCTTAAATTAACAAACATATGCAAGGGTATTTGGCTTGAAAAAAGTAGGCTTTCTTTGGGATCTGCACAGAAATTTAATTGAAAGCTTGCATAGCTTAATTACCACCTAAAGTTGAGATAATAATAAGACCAGAGACTCACACTGTTTAATCCTTAGATTTGTGCTGTTATTTGAATTTTAGTTTATTGTAAAACTAGGCCTCCATTAAGCAACTGAAAAAATGCTTCTTTTGGAGCTTGTGATGGGGTGGACTAGGACCTGAGGCCCCCTGCAGGAGGCCTTGTGACTCTGCCATACCCCGTCTCAGAAAAGGACAGTAAAGAGGCCCTCCGAGCTGCCTAGAGTAGCTGTGTGGAAGCAGCCAATCAGGGCCCAGCAGGCTAGTATAAGAAGAGCTGCAGGGGCAGAGCAAATTTAGTACCCTGTTAGAGCTGGAGGAGAGTGGATGATGTGATGAGCTCACTGCTGGAACTCCACCAGAACAAGGCCCTGAGGAATGTGCTGGAGCCATGGGGAAGTGGCCCAGGGAATTGTAGCAGCAGCACAGTGTATTTAAAGGGACATTGTGAACGGCTTCTCTATATAGGGTCCCTGGGCTGGGACTTGGAGTAGAGAGCGGGCTTGGGTTTCCCCCACCAGCCACTGGGAAAGTGGCCTGGACTTTAAGGCACCCCAGTAGGGGGACTGAACTGTATTGGCTCAGCTGAAGAGCTGGGGCCAGAGAGGCCCTGAGAGGGTGAAGACATTGCCTCCAGGGAAGGAGCCCTGGGGCTCCACTCTATACCAGAGCAGTGAAAACTGAGAGAGACATTACAGAGGCCCCTGAGAAAGGCCCCTGTTGGACTTGTACCCCAGAAGGTGTTTGCTTTGCTTTTGTCACATGCACAGACTGTGTGAGTTGGCCAGCAGGCTGAGACACCAAAGACCCATACAAACAGAGAGAGTGTGCAGGTACATGCACTTGGCCAGAGGGCGCTCATGAGAGGTGAGTGTGACCCCATTACAGAACTACATAAATGACAGAGGCTAACTCTGCACTCCTTATGAGATGCTACTAGAAATGACATGAAAGAACTGCTTATACAGACAGCTGGTATAATAAACCCTAGTGAAAGAAACTAGTAGCAGAAGTCCACTGGTAGAGCCCTACCAACTTCACTGCCATGAAAAACACATCAGGGACTGTGAAATCCAGTCTCCCCCATAACACCATAACATCTGATCTTTTGTGCACTTTTACCCTATACTATACAGATTTCACAGGGGAGAATAGTGTTTCTCAATCTGTGGGTCTCAACTCAAAAGACCATCCTTCCCTACTGCTGCGTGTATCAAATAGCTGCATATGTTAAACTATATTTGTTCTCTGTTTCATGTACAGTATTGTGTAGTAACATGAGAGGACTCCATGCTTGTCAAACTAAACAGTTTTTTTTATTAAGAAACTATTTATAGAGATAGTGCAACTGCATATAGCATTCTAGCCATGTGCACACTGTGACATACTATAGCTTGGGGGAGTGTCTTGTAACCCCCATATTCCTCATCTGTATATAATTGTGATATCGCATATAAAGCAGGTCATGTGAGGTATCATGGGAAAGGTTATGATCTGCTGAAAGTCATTTCTCTATCCATATATGTATATCATTAATGCATATGAAGTTATAAGAATTGTGTTGTATGGTTGTCACTAAAACATGCTGTAAATTGGGGAATCCGCCAGATATTAGCTCCCCAGAAGTAACAGCAAAGAAAGTAACCAATGCCCGGGTAGGGTGTCAAACAGCCCATCAATAGCCATTGTCCAACAAGGGATCTACAATGCAATGACTCACCTGCATGAGGCCACACCAGGGGAATTGCTCAACCTTGCCTGGAGACTCAGCAATGCCCACCAGACATGCCTGGACTTATGTTACCCAAGCACATGGGATTTAGGGCATAAAACAGAACACAGGGGCCCCATGTTTGGCCTTTCTCCTGCCTGACCTATGCTGCAAGCAACCAAGGCACTCAGAAGAAGACTGAAGACTCCAACAGAGGAGTCTGGCCCAGGTGGAAAGGACAAACCTGTATATTAAAGTTTGCAATATCCAGTGGGGTGAGAAAAAGTGCTTAATCTAGACGTTACCCAGTCTAATAGGGTTGAGAGTTTAGACTGCATGCTGATATTTTCTTTTTGGGAATTAACTTTGACTCTTTGCCTATCAGTTATAATCACTTAAAATCTATCTTTTGTAGTCAATAAATGTGTTTAAGTGTTTATCTTTACCCGTGAGTTTGCCTGATGTGTTTGGTAATCTGCTCAGGTTTGCAAAGGCTGGTGTATGTCCACTTTCCATTGAAGAAGTGGTGAACCAATTAATAAATCTGCACTGCCCATCTTGAGCAGTGCAAGACGGTATATTCCTGAGGTACAAGGCTGGGAGCTGCAGGGATTTGGCTCTGGTGCCTTTCTCTGTGTGATTCATTTGTGGCTCTAGGAACATTCATGCAATCTTTCTGGTTGTGGGGCTCCACATGTGGTTGTGCTGATTGATAACAGCGGCTGGAGGGGCTGCTGCTTGTCACTAGCAAGGCATTGTTAGAGACAGCCCCCAGACTGGAGAGAATTCAGGGGTACAGCGGTCCCACAGTCCTGAGTTGCACCCCGGGGGGATCCTGGCACACACACAGAGTTCCTGGTGCCTTCTTCAAATACTTCTCCCCTGCAACCTGTGCTCTTCCCTTCTAGTTCCATCCATTCTCTTGCTCTACTTTCCTTGTTTGATATGTGCCCATTGGGTTTTGGTAAAACAGTTTGATAAGAAGGATATTCTGTCTGTGGATGACTGAGATTATTTAGGTGTAACTAAAAGAAAAGATTCAATGTTCATAATGTAAATTAGTAAATATTAAGCCTACAATGTTGCTCCCACTGAAGTCAGTGGGTGTTTTGCCATTGACTTCAGTGGGAATAAGATCAGGCACTCATAGATTCATAAAGTTTAAAAGCCAAAGGGGACCGCCAGATCCCCTAGTCTGACCTCCTATGTATCAGGCCACCAATATCACCCAGCACCTGCACATGAGAGAATCCTAGCAAGTGACCTGCACCCACATGCTTCAGAGGAAGGTGGAAAAAAACCCCAAGGTCACTGCCATCTGATTGTTACAGTGAACGTGATTGTTACAGTGCTGTCCCTTTAAAAATGTGGTGGGCTTGTCAGGAAAATTTTTGCAATGTTTCCACTGGACTTGGCATATTGGAGTAGAGACTTCAGACCAGATTTGCAAAAGTGCTCAGCCCCCATCAGCTTCCATTGACAAGAAGAGGGGCTGCTGCATGCTGACGCCACTTCTGAAAATCTGGCCACTTAACTCAGGTGCCTAAATGGGAACTGGGTTTTGTTGTTGTTTCCTCCATTTCCTATAACCCCTTTTGCAACTTTAAAAGCTCAGATAGGTATTTAAAACTACAACTATGAGTCCCCTCTTGAAACCTTTACTCACTAAGGGCCGAATTCACCCTGACATCTGAGCTGATCACAAGGACAGAGGGTGAAGACAGAGGTAATTGTATACCACCTTTATGCCTCCCCTCTTATGGGGTTCCCAGGATCCAATTCAGCCTCCAGTCTCAGCAGTCTCAGCAGCTGACCTAACTTGTGCAGGGCCTCCAACAGCTCCTGTGGTCAACTCCAGCAGCAGGGAATAGAAGGGACATAAGGCCGTGGGCACACCTTGGCTGGCCTACACTGAGGAGTCTTGCACAGGTTGTGTACAGCCAGCTAAACTGATCCTGTGCCTTCCACATACTCCATCTGTGGAAATTCCACCAAGGGCCCTTCTCCTTTAGGGCTCAATAGTGCCACTGAAGCACAGGCCTGAATAAGGAAAGATGTAGGGGCATTGTGGCTCAGTAATTCACCACAAGCAATCCAAATCAGCAGCTGAAATGCCAATACAATTTTCTGTGGTATTGTTACCAGAAGAAAATTAAAGAGAGCTGTTTAAGGACCCCTGCTTTCAAAATCAAGCTCGATTTCCCCAAATTAGGGTCTATCGCCTATAGCCGCACTGAAAGAAAACGTAAGCACTTTTAAAGGGTAAAGCAAAATAGGGTTTATTAACAGGGAGGGTAAAACAGATATAAGGCAGGTATGGAACAGATATGAAACAGATATGAAACAGGTGTAAAACAGCTTGGTGGTTTACCAAACACAACGGTTATTATTATAGGGTTGCCAATTTTGGTTAGACATATTCCTGGAGGTTTCATCACATGACAATATTTAATGAAAAAATATTTTTTTACTGGAGACTCCAGGGCAATTCTGGAGGGTTGGCAACCCTAGGCATTAAATCCAGTCCCAACTAGAATAAATGGGCTGACAAACAAATAGTCTCAACGTTAGAGTTAGATGACCAGAGGCTGGATGGGATCAGCTCACTTCTGTCTCTGTTGCAGGCAAAGGGAACCAGGGTCCGGGAACTCTAAGGATCACACCATGAGGGATCAGGAACCGCAGATGTCTGGATCAGGTAACCACCACTGGATGGATTGCAGGTAGGTGGCGGATATTCTCTTGATGAACCATGCGACCTGAACACAGGAACACTGTCTACCTCCTGGGTGGACAGCAACCTGTCACGCCACGCAAGTCCCTTATATCATGTCTTGTTACCAGGCAGATTACTCAGGGTCATGTGATCCTTTCCCGCTCTTTACATTTGAGTTTTCCTGCCTTTGCTCAGTTGCTGGGCAGGATTACATAAATCTTAGCCAATCAAAAGTTAGACACCACAAAAAGGCCGCCAGACCAAACAAAGACAGTGCACCAAAATGGACGGTACAGGAGAGTGACAAAACAAAATGACTACATCCCCAACAGTATGAAACAGAACATTGTTCCACTTTGCTTATGCTAGTCAATAACAGGATTTTGCTATTCAAGCCAAAATATAGCCCCAATACATGAAAGCTTAGAAGTACAATCCTCATGCATGAAGTTTCAAGTTAACCTTATGGTTAATGTACCATTTGGGTCACTATATAAATTACCGCTTAGGTAACTGTATAAACTTTAGGAAATATTTTAGCAGTTCATTTTTAGATCTGTATCTTTCCTACTTTTCAGAAAAACTTGATTAATAAAACATCATAATTTAGTTTTCTTTACTTGCAAGAAAATAACAGTTGAGATTGCTTTAACTAATACTTGCTGAAATGCCACTGTTTAAATGTATATAGAATATATTGTTCTCAGCCAGCCCAATAAATATTGATAAACAAGCAATATAAGGTCATCTGAAATCTCTCCTGCCTAGTGGACAGTCAGCAACAGATCCCATTTGTATCTATAATAAACTCTTGATTTATGCTATTTTAATTAGTTTATAAATAATTCATAATTGAGAGACTTTCCGGACCTAAAAAGTCAACATTATTATGGCTGTAGATTTACTATCCCATCATTTATTTTTCACCCTGTTTTCATTCCTGGAAGATATACATGACATTGCCCAGAGCTCATATGTACTTTTCATTTTGCCAGTTTTGTTAAACTTGTGATTATCAGAAAAATTATTTACACTGAATTTCTTTCTGACTTCTGCTTCTCATCTGGAAACCCCCCCAGAAAGTTCATGTTATTATTGCATTTCTTTATTATATGTCAGCACTATTTGGGTTGAAAAATAATTTGATGTACTTGGGAAGATGGCCTAGTAATACAAATTACAATCAAAAAAATAACCTGTGGACACTAATTGATGACAACTGCCTGCATTTTGTGACTCTGTGTGAAATAAATTAATGCAGTTGTGTAGAGCAAGGTCCAGAGATTGTGTAAAATTGTGGCATGCCTATTCCTTTTGCAAACAACCACCATGAACTATTTTAGCCATTTATTTTGCACAAATAAAATGCAGGAAAGGAAAACAGAAACAATTTCAAACTCAAAAAGTTAGGGGGAATTTTATTTTAACAATTTCCTTTATTCCCTTTCCTTTTTGTCTTAGTGACTCTTTTAGTGTCTGCTCCAAATCATGTTGAACTTGACAGGAATTTTTCCATAGATTTCAGTCGGCTTTGTATTAGGTTCCCGTAATGGAAAATCCATTGCTTGACTATCAGATAATATTAAATGCCCTTTGGGGGGGGGGGGGAAGAGAAATCCAGTTTTAGGTTGAAACCTGTGGGAGGTTGTTGATAAAATTTGATTGTTTAGATTCTAGGACTGGAAGGGACCTCGAGAGGTCATTTAGTCCAGTCCCCTGTCCTCATGGCAGGACCAAATACTGACTAGACCATCCTGGATAGACATTTATCTAACCTACTCTTAAATATCTCCAGAGATGGAGATTCCACAACCTCCCTAGGCAATTTATTCCAGTGTTTAACCACCCTGACAGTTAGGAAATTTTTCCTAATGTCCAACCTAAACCTCCCTTGCTGCAGTTTAAGACCATTGCTTCTTGTTCTATCCTTAGAGGCTAAGGTGAACAAGTTTTATCCCTCCTCCTTATGACACCCTTTTAGATACCTGAAAACTGCTATCATGTCCCCTCTGTCTTCTCTTTTCCAAACTAAACAAACCCAATTCTTTCAGCCTTCCTTCATAGGTCATGTTCTCAAGACCTTTAATCATTCTTGTTGCTCTTCTCTGGACCCTCTCCAATTTCTCCACATCTTTCTTGAAATGCGGTGCCCAGAACTGGACACAATACTCCAGTTGAGGCCTAACCAACACAGAGTAGAGCGGAAGAATGACTTCTCGTGTCTTGCTCACAACACACCTCTTATGCATCCCAGAATCATGTTTGCTTTTTTTTTTTTTTTGGCAACAGCATCACACTGACTCATAGTTAGTTTGTGGTCCACTATAACCCCTAGATCCCTTTCTGTCATACTTCTTCCTAGACAGTCTCTTCCCATTCTATATGTGTGAAACTGATTGTTCCTTCCTAAGTGGAGCACTTTGCATATGTCTTTGTTAAACTTCATCCTGTTTACCTCAGACCATTTCTCCAATTTGTCCAGATCATTTTGAATTATGACCCTATCCTCCAAAGCAGTTGCAATTCCTCCCAGTTTGGTATCATTTGCAAACTTAATAAGTGTACTTTCTATGCCAATATCTAAGTCATTGATGAAGATATTGAACAGAGCCGGTCCCAAAACAGACCCCTGCGGAACCACTTGTTATACCTTTCCAGCAGGATTGGGAACCATTAATAACACTCTCTGAGTATGGTTATCCAACCAGTTATGCACCCACCTTACAGTAGCCCCATCTAAGGCTAGGTCTACACTAGCCACCTGAATCGGCAGGTAGAAATCGATCTCTCGGGGATCGAATTATCGCGTCTCGTCAGGACACGACAATCGATCCCTGAATCGACACTCTTACTCCACCAGCAGAGGTGGGAATAAGCGCCGTCGACGGGGAGCCATGGAAGTCGATTTTGACGCCATCCTCACAGCGGGGTAAGTCGGCTCCGATACGTCAAGTTCAGCTACGCTATTCGTGTAGCTGAATTTGGGTATCTTAAATCAACCCCCCCAGTAGTGAAGACTTGCCCTAAGTTGTATTTGCCTAGTTTATCGATAAGAATATCATGCAAGACCGTATCAAATGCCTTACTAAAGTCTAGGTATATCACATCCACTGTTTCTCCCTTATCCATAAGACTCGTTATCCTATCAAAGAAAGCTTCAAATTGGTTTGACATGATTTGTTCTTTACAAATCCATGCTGGCTATTCCCTATCACCTTACCACCTTCCAAGTGTTTGCAGATGATGTCCTTAATTACTTGCTCCATTATTTTCCCTGGCACAGAAGTTAAACTAACTGGTCTGTAGTTTCCTGGGTTGTTTTTATTTCCTTTTTTATAGATCAGCACTATATTTGCCCTTTTCCAGTCTTCTGGAATCTCTCCTGTCTCCCATGATTTTCCAAAGATAATAGCTAGAGGCTCAGATACCTCCTCTATTAGTTCCTTGAATATTCTACACTGCATTTCATCAGGCCCTGGTGACTTGCAGGCATCTAACTTTTCTAAGTGATTTTTAACTTGTTCTTTTTTTATTTTATCTTCTAAACCTACCCCCTTCCCATTAGCATTCACTATGTAAGTCATTCCTTCAGTCTTCTCGGTGAAGACCAAAACAAAGAAGTCATTAAGCATCTCTGCCATTTCCAAGTTTCCTTTTACTGTATCTCCCTCCTCACTGAGCAGTGGGCCTACCCTGTCCTTGGTCTTCCTCTTGCTTCTAATGTATTGATAAAAAGTCTTCTTGTTTCCCTTTATTCCTGTAGCCAGTTTGAGCTCATTTTGTGCCTTTGCCTTTCTAATCTTGCCACTGCATTCCTGTGTTGTTTGCCTATATTCCTCCTTTGTAATCTGTCCTAGTTTCCATTTTTATATGACTCCTTTTTATTTTTTAGATCATGCAAGATCTCGTGGTTAAGCCAAGGAGGTCTCTTGCCACATTTCCTATCTTTCCTACTCAGCGGAATAGCTTGCTTTTGGGCCCTTAATAGTGTCCCTTTGAAAAACTGCCAACTCTCCTCAGTTGTTTTTCCCCTCAGTTTTGATTCCCATGGGACCTTACCTATCAGCTCTTTGAGCTTACCAAAATCCGCCTTCCTGAAATCCATTCTCTATTTTGCTGTACTCCTTCTACCCTTCCTTAGAATTGTGAACTCTATGATTTCATGATCACTTTCTTTAGACAAGAGTAATTCTTTACTCTTCATACTATGCAAAAGAGACTAAAGGCCATTTCAAACTCCTCTTGAAGTCTGAGAAGGTCTCAGGTGATCCCAAGGTGTGTTAAATGGGGCCCCAGAATGGGAAGTGAAAAAGAAGCCTATAACTAAATGAAAGGTATGGTAACCAGTTAAGTAGGCAAAATGTAATTACTCGCACAGGAATTTAGTCAATCCACTAAGGACAACATCACCACTCCAGTAAAAGCTACCATATGGAATTAATGTCTTAGGACCCCCATGTTATATTTCATCCAAATCTAGGTATTTGTTTGGGCCCCATTTCCATAGTCTTTGAGCACTTCACAGACACTGTTGAATTTATGTTGAGAACTCTGTGAGGTAGGTTAGATGGAATGCTGGGGTGGCGGTAGAGACAAGACATTCTGAAGAGTATAGCTGAGTTTTACATTTAGTTTTGTAGTTGGTAGGCAACCTAAGCGGCACAAAGCATGAACCTATGTGAGATGCCATTGTTCAGAAATATACTCAAGAAACAAAACCAATTCTCACAAGTTCAATACTACCAGGTTTCATTATCAACTTTGCACTGATTGCAGAGATTGAAATGCTGAAATACCTCCTCTGGGCCTAATGCAATTCAATATTGCAGACAGAGGTACTGTGGTTAGACAAATAACTTTAGTAGAGATGTATCTGTCTGAGCTGAACTTCTATATTTGTATTGGAATACATACATTTTCCCTGAACTGTTATAGATTTTTTTTAACGGAAAACAACATATACAGTAATAATGCAAAGCAAATTTTAATAGATTTAAATGGATTTGAACTGAAACAGACATTTCAACTGAATTCAGTTTGAACCAACAAGAGGTATGTTCTGTTTCAGATACATTATAATATACAATACAGGGAAAGGGATTGCTCCCCAAATACCATTAACACCAGTGAATCTTACACACACACACACACACACACACACACACACACACACACACACACACACACTCACCATTCAAGTACTCACGTATCAGATTAATAGCATTGCATAAACACAGATTTAAGTAGTCTAAGATCATATGAAGGATCTTGGAAGCACAATAAAACAGACAACAAGCCTATGTCATAATTCAAATATTGTTATGCAGATATACATTAACCCAATATTACATGGTATAAGTAATGATTTATTTTTTCTTTCAAAACCAAAGTGCTTCCTGATTTCCCACCTCTTGTCCAAATAGTCAGTTCAGGTGACCTTCATAAATCAGAAAGAAGAAAGTTTAATAAAGCAAATCCTCTTAAATAAAAGTCCTGTTTTGTTTGTGGGCTAAGCAGACAACAGTTCCAAAGACCCTAATCACTACATTGACTTCTATTGACTTCAAGGGTTTTGGATTAAACCCTATCTGAGCATCTTACAAACACTTAACAAATGTACTCCTGCAGCACTCAATGTGAGGTCGGAAGTATCACCTTACAAATGAGCAGCATAGAGATTTCCAGCCAAATTTTCAGAAGTGGTCACTGCTTTTGTGTACCTTTATTTGTGCATGCCCATCTTGAGACATGTGGAAAGGTCTAACATCCACAGCTGCTCAAGAACTTCATGCTGCTCCTATTGACTTCAGTGGGAGCTGCTCATCATCATCACCTTTGATAATTTAGATCAGGGATTGGCAACCTTTGGCACACAGCCCATCAGGGAAATCTGCTGGTGGGCTGGGATGGTTTGTTTAATCTGCAGCGTCTGCAGGTTTGGCCAATCATAGCTCCCACTTGCCTGGAACGGTGAACTGCGGCCAGTGGGAGCTGCGATCAGCCGAAACTGTGGATGCTGCAGGTAAACAAACTGTCCCGGCCCGCCAGTGGATTTCCCTGATGGGCCGTGTGCCAAAGGTTGCCGATCCCCGATTTAGATGTTTAATACAAGTAGGTATCTCAAGATGGAGAAACACAAAATCATTGGGCACTTCTGCCAATGTTGGCAGTCGCTCAGGGGCCACACACAGGATATCTGAGGCAGAATCAGGAACTGAGCGAACATAGCCAGATTCCTAGTCCCAGTGTTTTATCCATAATTAAAAATGTGTAGTGAATAACAATACTTACTGTGTTCCACCGCCACTCATCTTAGCCCTTATTGTAAGTTTCATGTTAAGAACATAAGAATGACCATAATGGGTCAGACCAATGGTTCATCTAGCCCAACATCTTGTCTTCCCACAGTGACCATTGCCAGGTTCTTCAGAGAGAATGAACAGATCAGGCAATCATACCCTGTTGTCCTCTCCCAGCTTCTGTCAAACAGAGGCTAGGGACACTCGGAGAATGGTGTTGCATCCCTGCCCATCCTGGCTAAAAGCCATTGATGGACCTATCCTCCAGGAACTTATCTCTTTTTTTTTTAACGCTGTTATATTTTTGGCCTTCACAACATCCCTCACAAGGAGTTCCACTGGTTAACCGTCTGTGTGAAGCAGTTCTTTCTTCTTTTTTTTTTTAAGCCTGCTGCCTATTAATCTCATTCGGTGACTCCTAGTTCCTATATTATGTGAAGGAGTAAATAATATTTCCTTATTCACTTTCTCCACCAGTCAAGATTATAGACCACTGTCATATCCCCCCCCTTAGTCATCTCTCTTCTCAGCTGAACAGTGCCAGTCATTTTAATCTTTCCTCATTTGGAAGCTGCTCCATACCCCTACTCACTTTTGTTGCCCTTCTTTTACCTTTTCAAATTCTAATACACCTCTACCCCAATATAATGCTGTCCTCGGGTGCCAAAAAATCTTACCGCATTATAGGTGAAACCGCGTTATATCAAACTTGCTTTGATCCGCCGGAGTGCACAGCCCCACCCCACTGGAGCGCTGCTTCACTGCGTTATATCCGAATTAGTGTTATATCGGATCACGTTATATCGGGTTAGAGGTGTATATGTTGTTGAGAGGATGCGACCAGAACTGCACACAGTATACAAGGTGTGGCTGTATCAGGGATTTATATGGGAGCATTATGATCTTTTCTGTTTTATTATCTATCCCTTTCCTAATGTTTTCTAACATTATGTTAGCTTTTTTGACTGCTGCTGCTGCACACTGAGCAGATATTTTCAGAAAACTGGCTATTATGACTCCAAGATCCCTTTCATGAGTTGTAACAGCTAATTTAAACACCAAGATTTTGTTTGTGTAGTTGTGATTATTTTTTCTATGTGCATTACTTTGCACTTGTCGACATGGAAATTCACCTGCCCTTTTGTTGCCCAGTCATCCAGTTTTGTGAAATCTCTTTGTAAATATTTGGCATCAGCTTTGGACTTAATCCACAATTACCTGATAGTCGTTTGCACATTTTACCATCTCACTATTCACCCCCCTTTTTCAGATCATTTATGAATATGCTGCATAGCACAGGTCCCAGAACAGATCCTTGAGGGACCCCACTGTTTACTTCTCTTCATTGTGAAAACTGATGATTTATTCCTAACCTTTGTTTCCTATCTTTTAACCAGTTACTGATCCAGAAGAGGCCCTTTCCTCTTATCCCATGACTGCCTACTTCGCTTAAGAGCTTTTGGCAAAAGCTTTCTGAAAGTCCAAGTACACTAAATCCACTGGATGACCCCTTTCCACATACTTGTTGACACCCTCAGAGAATTCTAATAGATTGGTGAGGCATGATTTCCCTTTACAAAAGCCATGTTGACACTTCTCCAACATATTGTATTCATATATGTGTCTGATAATTCTCTTCTTTACTATAGTTTCAACCAATTTGCCTGGTACAGAAGTTGGGCTTATTGACCTGTAATTGTCAGGATCACCTCTGGAGCCTTTTTAAAAAATCAGCATCACCGTTACTATCCTCCAATCATTTTGTACAGAGTCTGATTTAAGAATAGGTTACATACCACTGTTAGTAGTTTTGTACTTTCATCTCTGATGTCCTTCAGAACTCTTGAGTGAATACAATTTGGTTCTTATTTTGGGTAGTTTCTCTTTTTGAAGTTAAATGCTACTGTGGTGGGCTTCTTTGGTATTTGCCACACACACACCCATACAAAGATGTTAATTTAATAACATTACAGTTGCTATTACCAAGCAGTTCAGTTCTATTCACCTCTTGGACCAGATCCCATGCTCCACTTAGGACTAAAGCAAGAACTGCCTCTCCCCTTGTGGGTTCCAGGACTAGCTTCTCCAAGAAGCAGTCATCTATGGTATCTAGAAATTTTAACTCCCTTTTGCTTCTTGAGGTGACATACTCAGTCACTATGAGGACAGTTGATATGTCCCATTATTATTGTATTTTTTTGCCTTTGTAGTCTCTCTAATCAACCTGAGTATTTCACAACCACCGTTGCCATCCTGGTCAGGTTATGTGTAGTATATTTCTACTGATATAGTTTTATTGTTCAAGCATGGAATTCATATCCATACAGATTCTATGGTACAGTCTGATTAATTTAAGAGTTTCTTACTTTGACTCTATGCTTTCTTTACATATAGTGCCACTCCCCAACCAGCATAACCTATTCTGTCATTCCTATATAATTTGTACTCTCGTATTATCATGTCCCATTCATTATCTTCATTCTACCAAGTTTCCACTCAGGTTAGCCCATCTTAATATTTACACTTCCAGCATTTGTATATAAGCACTTGTATATCTTGTCAATATTCAGTTGTTTGCCCTCATCTGTTATATTTAAATTAGACTCTTTTATGTTTTGACTGTTCCTCACTAGCTCCTACCTGTACTTTACCAATGTTTTGTTATCCTCCTTATTAGGATATACATTTCCCCCTTTAATAAATTCATCCCTAATTACTTAAGGGAATATAATATTCCATTTGTATGCCTAGCCATGGGCCAAGGAAATGATCTGCCTGCATCTGAAATGTACTCCGATGACATTTCTCATACTGCTGCCTCAAGAACACTCTAAAAGAGTACATAAATACATTTTATTTAAAATAACTTGAAAAATTCATATGGCTTCATTCTTTTAATTCAATAATTAATTACATTAATTCTGCTTGATTGCTCCCTTGCTAGAGTCTTCTGTTTTTAAAAGTTAGTTTGATTCAGAAAATGACTGTGTTTCATCAGCATTAAAAATGGATTCAGAATAGCAGTCAGAAAAAAATAATGTACAAACATTTGCTATCTACCCAGGAACTGTATACATACAGGATGCCGCATTTCAATGCAGCATAATTTGTCACTACCCTTGATTGTGATGGAGCAGGCATCTTGCATTCTGTCTTCAATCTCAGTCCATTTTTTCACTTGTGCTTGCAGCTTCCTTCCGATCCACCCCATATTTGATGAACTATGAGGGAACAATAATAGTGAATTCCTCTCCAACCTGTCTCTAATCCTCCGTGCCTCTCCAATGTGGAAGTATTTTGGCACTCAATCGAACTGTTATACCAAGAGGAAATTGCAGCCTTTTTTCACAACAGACCATCTCCAGCAGATCATACCTGGCTTTTTGGTGGGTTTATGAGCAGTGCATTGAGAGCAATTAGCATTTGAATTAAGCTACATGAGGATAACAACAGGCGATTACCCTATTTAACAGCTGTTAAGTGGTGTTAATTGCTGTCTATAGACCACAAGCTGAGCAATTTTGTGCATACTGTACAAATAGCATGAAACAAACTGGATGGTGGAGGGGAAAAATGGGACTGGAAATCTGTGCACTAATCCACAATGGGCATACAGCTGGAGACATTATGTGTAGAGTGGTGTGAACTATTTGTAACAAATAATATGTCAAATTCAGCCTGTTAGTGAACTGTCCAGGAAGAGAGAGCATTAATTTGTTAGATATTTGCAGTTCTTTAATGAATGGTTTGTCTGAACACGTTTTTGCCCAAGGCTTTATCAAACAGGGCTGGCTTCTGATACCCTTATGCACATCAAATACCTCTTTATTTCCTTGGGACAAATCATGAAGTTAATGCTCAGATCCTCTGAGCTTAACCCACAAATAAAACATTCTACAACTACATTAGAAGCTAGAGGAAGACCAAGGACAGGGTAGGCCTGTTACTCAATGGGGGAGGGAGGAACAATAAGAGAAAATGTGAAAATGACAGACGTGCTAAATGGCTTTTTTGTTTGTTTTTCACCAAAAAGGTTTGTAGCAATTGGACATCTAACATAGTGAATGCCAATGAAAATGCGGTGAGAGACTAAAATAGGGAAAGAACAAGTTAAAAATTACTTAGGGCTTGTCTATACTTACCGCGCTGGTTCGGCGGCAGGCAATCGAACTTCTGGGTTCGATTTATCGCATCTAGTCTGGACGTGATAAATCGAACTCAGAAGTGCTCCCCGTCGACTCCGGTAATCCTGCTCGCCGCGAGGAGTACGTGGAGTCGACGGGGGAGCCTGCCTGCCGGGTCTGGATGGCGGTAAGTTCTAACTAAGGTACGTCGACTTCAGCTACATTATTCACATAGCAGAAGTTGCGTACCTTAGTTCGATTTGGGGGTTTAGTGTAGACCAAGCCTTAGACAAGTTAGAAGTCTTCAAGTCACCATTGCCTGATGAAATACATCCTAGAATACTCAAGGAGCTGACTGAGGAGATATCTGAGCCATTAGCAATTACCTTTGAAGAGTCATGGAAGGTGGGTGACATTCCAGAGGACTGGAAAAGGACAAATATAGTGCCAATCTATAAAAAGGAGAATAAGGACAACTTGGGGAATTACCGACCAGTCAGCTTATTCTCTTTCTGGGTACAGAAATTGTGATAAGGAACAGTCAGCATTGGTTTGTCAAGAATAAATCGGATCAAACAACTTAATAGCTTTCTTTGATAGGGTAACAAGCCTTGTGCATAGGGGAGAAGGTTGTAGAGAGAGAGTGTTCTGTAGGCACCAAAAATCATTCGGGCAATAAAAGTAGTTGCGGTATTGTAAGAAATGAAACCATTGTTGAATTATTTACTAATAATGAATGTCTAACTCAAGCAATTCTGGGTGATAATCCCCAGAAGAACAGTCTGGCTAACAAATGTACTATAAAACACCTGTCAGGTTGTGTGGCTGAGCTATCTCTATTAAGGCTTCATGTTAGTTGGTTTACTACGTGTTAATAAAAGAGGAGAATCCATTAGAGAGAGAGTATGCAATATAATTGAGATACAATATGTTTTTATCCCTCCTGCTGTTCTAGCTTTTCTCCATCTCTAGTCTCCTGACTTCTTTTTAAGACTATGCCAGTGTTGCTGAATATCAAAAAGGCAAAATGTTGTCCAAACACTAATAGTCAGATCCTAGAATAGGACTTGCTGAAAGATGAAATATATCAAGCCTCTATCATGTAGCATGCAATTTTTTTAAATCCAAAAATCCAAGTTTTGGTACTCACTCTAAATACATAGAGTGATCTACTACATTTTTCAATAAGACTTAGCATCTTCTGCAACACCAGGGTTGGGTAACTTAAAAGTGTAAGGACTTGATCCAAAGCCCCTGGAAGTCAATGGAAAGATTCCTATGGATTCCAGTGGATGTTGGATCTGGCTCTAAAACAATTCTGGCTGCCAGTGAGAGAGGGTCCTCCTATTCTAAAAGCTCTCTGAGAAGCCTCTGCAGAGCACCTAGGTTGTCAAAGGAAAGTATAGAGTGTAGGAACACAATGACAAGCAGTAGGTTGGACTTCAAAGTGATAAGAGAGAGAAGGTGGTTGAGGTAATATCTTTTATTGGAGCTGCTTCTGTTGGGGAGAGAGTCAAGCTTTTGAGTTTACACAGAGCTCTTGAGTTTATACAAGGCAGACCAGGGCAAGAGCTCTGTGTAAACTCAAGAGCTTGACTCTCTGCCCAACAGAAGCAGCTCCACTAAAAGATATTACCTCAACCACTTTCTCTCTCTAATATCCTGGGACCAACTCGGCTACCATAACTCTTCAAGTCCCCCCAACTCATTTGAGACGCTGATCCAGTAGCTCCTCCCATTAGGGTGTGGGAGGAGCCATCTGATGCGGGCAAGCACAAGCCCTCCCATGCTCCAAAGTCTCAATAGGTGCAACAACTCTTCAAACTAATAAAGCAGACAATGGACCAAAACATAAGCCTTCTGCTCATTTATGGAGGTTGAGAGAGAAGGCTGAAAACTAATAGGTAACCCAGCACTCTGATCACTTAGGCACCAATCAGTTCCCATGGAGAAGGCTGATTGGGAATATGCACCAAATTATCTGATCAAGCAGGGTGGGCTGATGAACCAATTAGCCATAAAAGGGATATAAAAGAAGACATAGGGAGGACCTGGGCTAGCTGGTCCCAGTATGTGCTGAGATCTCAAGGAAGGGAGACTTTTGTTCATTCCTGGTCCTGTCGGAAAGGGCTAAAAGTAGAGAAACACTGTAAATACTTTTCTGCATGAGACTGTATGGGCGCTGGTGACAGGAATGTAAA
Source organism: Chrysemys picta bellii (assembly GCF_011386835.1). Classification (NCBI taxonomy): domain Eukaryota; kingdom Metazoa; phylum Chordata; order Testudines; family Emydidae; genus Chrysemys; species Chrysemys picta. Next base: position 325,188,958 of record NC_088791.1, read on the forward strand.
TAAATTCACACTCAGTTGCCACTTACTAGAGAATCTGAGAGGTTTCTGGGCATCAGAGGATGGGAACAAAGCACACCCCGGTACACCTAATGGCTTGTCAGGGATTGACTTCCCCAGTTATGATTGAGAGACAGATACTAGAAGCTGCTGCCAGGATTTGGCATCTGGGTGATGGAGTAGACCCTACAGTGGTTGATGGAGCAACAGTTTTAATAAAGGCAATGAGGAGCTTAAGGGTAATTGCAGGGTGGCTCATGGAAATGAGGATATGGAAGTAGAAATTACTACATCTGAGGTGGAAGTCAAATTCAGACAGCTTAATGGGACTACATTGGGGGACCTGGATAATCTCCTTCCAAGAATATTAAAGGAACTGGCACATTAAATTGAAAGCGCAATGTGACAGGTTGCCCCCCTTTAAGGTGACACTTAGTGTACTGGGATAACACTGAGCCCACCTGTTTTGCCAGCCTGGGCCCCCCTTTACCCTGTCTTACTGATCCAGGCTCTTAAACCTCCTCTAGCACACACACAGGCAGGGCCACACCCAGCAGAAAGACACAGACACTGAGATCAGCTCTGGGAAGACTCAGCTTAAGGGACTTGCCCCAGCACTCAAGTATCCATCTCCCTTGGAGTGCAGACTAAAGGTATATTGTCTTGCACTGTACAGGGATTTATACAGTGAAAGCTCATACGGATTTGCCCTCTCCTTCAATGTGAAGAGATATGCATAGCTTCTCGCCCACACCACCCCGCATTAGAAATTGCACAAACTGGGTTTAATAATAAACAAAAACAAGTTTTTATTAACTATAAAAGGCAAATTTTAAGTGATAGCAAACAGAACAAAGCAGATTACTGAGCAAATAAAACAAAATATGAAAGCTAAGGTTACAAAATGTATTTTCTTACACTAAATGTTATTTTAGGCAGGTTGCAGAGTTTCTATAGCTTAGAGTTCCAGTTATTTCTCTTTACAAACTGGACCTTTGTCTCAGTCTGGACTCTCCACCCCTTTGCCTTCCCTTCAGCTGTTTTTATCTGTCCCTCTTCTTGAGCAGGCAGGCAAGCAAAAATGGAGAGCCTGGAATGCCTTCCTTCCCAGCCTTAAATAGAATTTACCTAAGGTGAGAAGCCTTTTGGTTCCCAAACTTGACCTCCCCTTCCTGTTAGTGGAAAATTACTGGAAGTCCAAGATACTGTTTAGTACCAGGTGACAGGATCACCTGACCGAGTAGTAAAAACAATGAGGAGTCCTTGTGGCACCTTAGAGGCTAACATTTATTTGGGCATAAGCTTTCTTGAGCTATAACTCACTTCATCAGATATACGGAGTGGAAAAATACAGTAGGCAGGTATAAATACACATCACATGAAAAGATGGGCGTTGCCTTACCAAGTGGGGAGTCAGTGCTAACAAAGCCAATTCAATTAGGGTGGATGTGGCCCATTTCCAACAGTTGACAAGAAGGGGTGAATATCAACAGAGTGAAAATTACTTGATTGAATTGGCCTCGTTAGCATACAAAAAGTAATTTTCACTCTGTTGATATTCACCACTTCTTGTCAACTGTTTTTAGAGAAAGAAAATACAGTAGATCTAATTGGTCTAGATTTCAGTAAGGCATTTGATACAGTTCCACATGGGAAATTATTAGTTAAATTGGAGAAGATGAGGATTAATATGAGAATTGAAAGGTGGATAAGTAACTGGTTAAAGAGCAGACTACAATGGGTCATACTGAAAGGTGAACTGTCAGGCTGGAGGGAGGTTACTAGTGGAGTTCCTCAGGGATTGGTTTTGGGACTAATCTTATTTAACATTTTGATTAGTGACCTAAGCACAAAAAATGGGAGTGTGCCAATATAATTTGCAGACGACACAAAATTGGGAGGTATTGCCAGTATAGAGGAAGACTGTAATAGCATACAAGAAGATCTGGATGACCTAGAAAACTGGAGTAATAGAATTGGGATGAAATGTAATAGTGCAAAGTGCAAGTGTGATGTTGCACTCTATATGATTTTATGAAAATATGCTAATGATGTGAATATAATGTAATTGGAATATGCTTCGTGCAAAAGGTCTCTTGTAAGATATCATGACAAAGCTTATAATCTACTGCGTGTGTTCATCCTATTTGTATGAATGTATCATTCTTGTATCTGAAACTAGAAATATGAAATATAACTCTGAGGACCTATTGTAATTATGCAAAGTGTGGGCCATTAATGGTGGCTTGGAATCTTGATGGCTTCCATTAACCAGGACAATTGTCTGTAGATGCCTCTGTTTTACTTGTAAGTCTTCCTGTATACCTGTGTGCTGGCAAGTGGGTAATGAATTCTTACAGTGACATGTGATCATGTCACCTGAACTGGAATCCATCTTTAACCTGGTGTTTTTCCATTTAGAAGGAGGGGTGGGAACCCAAAGAGGGAAAAAAGATTCCTGCCTTATACAAAAGATATATAAGTGGGTGGAACAGAACAAAGGGGCTGCAATCATGAGAAATCCCCTAACTACCACCTGAGCTGGAACAAGGGCTGTACCAGGGAAAAGGATTGTTCCCAGACTAGGAAGGCGTCCTGTCTGTGATAGAAGCTTATTGAAACATCTCTGAGGGTGAGATTTTTATCTGTATTCAGTTTTCTTACTGTATTTGGCATAGGCTTGTGGGTTTTATTTTATTTTGCTTGGTAATTCACTTTGTTCTGTCTGTTACTACTTGGAACCACTTAAATCCTACTTTCTGTATTTAATAAAATCACTTTTTACTTATTAATTAACCCAGAGTATGTATTAATACCTGGGGGGTGGTGGGCAAACAGCTGTGCATATCTCTCTATCAGTCTTATAGAGGGCAAACAATTTATGAGTTTACCCTGCATAAGCTTTATACAGGGTAAAACAGATTTATTTGGCATTTGGACCCCATTGGAAGTTGAGCATCTGAGTGTTAGAGACAGGAACACTTCTTAAGCTGCTTTCAATTAAGCCTACAGCTGTTAGGGGACGTGGTTCAGACCTGGGTCTGGGTTTGCAGCAGGGTAGTGGGTCTGGCTCAAACCAGGCAGGGCACTGAAGTCCCAAGCTGCCAGGGCAGGAAAGCAGAGGCAGAAGTAGACTTGGCACATCAGTTGGCAGTCCCAAGGGGGTTTCTGTGATCCAACCTGTCACAGCAAGATCATGCACTTAGGGGCTAATAATTTTTGCTATAAGCTGGGGACTTATCAGGAATTTGTCAGGGAACAAGTGCAAATGCAGCAACAGTTGCTTCAGAAACTTGTGTGTCCTGGTACGGAGAACAGCTATTGGACAGACAGGGTTGGATTGTGTAAAATGGTGCCTGTGGGTGACCCAGATGCATTTCCAATGACATTTGAAAGGATAGCAGTTGGAGGCAGCTGGGACAGAGGAAAGTGGGCTCTCCAGTTAGCATCTATTAGGCAGGGGAGGCTCCAGTGGCCTACATGGCCTTGAGTGATGAACAGGCCAGAGACTGTGGTGTTGTTAAAATGGCCATATTAGACTGAATGGGCCTGTCTATGGAGAAGTACTGGCAGAAGTTTCAGGCTGCTAGACGGGTTGGAGGTGTATGGCCCAGGGCATTCACCTGAAAGATTAACAGATTAGGTACCTGTTGGTCAAAGCCAGATATGCATGTGGATGAAATTCATGTGGATGAAATTATGGACCCCAGAATTCTGGAGCAATTTCTACCAGGCCTCACTAACACCCATGTTTGAGGTAGGAGGCAACAACCCACAACTCTGGAGTTGGTAGTCAAACTCACAGAGTAGTATGAGGAAGCAGATTTTCTCCAGAAGTGAATGCATCCATTAAACAGACCCAAGCTAGGAAAGAAGGTTGGAGAATTGGCAAGGGTAAAGCCTGCAGAGATAAAAATGGAGGAGAGCAGAGGAGCTCCTTTGGAGAGGTGTGAAATTACCTTCTACCAGCCTTATATGGACTGTGGGCTGGCTGAATTTTGTGGTTGGACTGGGACATTGGGGATTATCAGTGGAAAATACCAACCATCTTGGTGAAGGATCTAGACTGTTCTCAGTGGTAGCAGATGACAGAACAAGGAGTAATGGTCTCAAGTTGCAGTGGGGGAGGTTCAGGTTGGATATTAGGAAAAACTTTTTTACTAGGAGGGTGGTGAAGCACTGGAATGGGTTACTTAGGGAGATGATGGAATCTCCTTCCTTAGAGGTTTTTAAGGCCCGGCTTGACAAAGCCCTGGCTGGGATGATTTAGTTGAGGATTGGTACTGCTTTAAGCAGGGGGTTGGATTAGATAACCTCCTGAGGTCCCTTCCGACCCTGATATTCTATGATTCTAAGGTGGGGAGGAAATGGGAGAGCAGCCTAATGGACATTTCATCAGGGTATTTGTTGGTTAGGAAAGACGTGGTAAAGCCATATTGGATACTGCCAGAGAAAACGATGAGTCTGGAGTGCATCTATGGGGAAATAAGACACCCCCCCAATGGCCAAAATACCTCTGGAGGTCCATAAAAAGTTCAGATGGAAACAGGTGGTGGTTGTGGATGGGTTGCCCCTTCCAGTGGTGTTATGGACAGATTGGAGTCCTTTCCCTTTTAGGAAGAAAGTAGGCAATCAGGATCTATTGCAGAAGGGAACTCAGGTGCCAAGGAAGACTGAGAATGGGTTCGAAGTCAGGAAACAGCAAAACCCTAGCCAGCAGGATACAAGGCGGGAGTGAAAAAGTGAAATGAACGTTCCCACGGAGAAAATGGAGGAGAGTCCAAACTGGCCAAGCAGACATTTGGAGGGAAAGGAAGCCCGAAAGTTTTGGAGGGGGATGGGTTGTCCACAGAATGTTTGCTATCAGGGCCTCAGGAGGAGGTACCCCAAGATACATTTGTAGGACTAGGAGAACGAGAGACCATAGAGAAAAGATGAACGGATAAGACGTGCCCTGCCTCAAAATAAACAGGAGGAGGGGAAGGAGATTAGATCCTCAAATTGCCCCTGGTGCGATGAGGATTATGGGAATATCCCCACCCACAATCTGACTTCTGGGGTGGAGGCGGGATAACCACTCTGCGGGCAAGTATGGAGAAAAGGTACATGGTGCTTCCTCTAAGCAAGGGAGGTGTGACGGGTTCCCCCTGGGGTACCACTGAGCCCACCTGACTCACCAGCCTGGGCTCCCTTTACATTTTACTGCTGTGACAGGCCCTTAAACCCCTTCCAGCACACATACAGGTAGGGACAGCCCAGCTGCAGCTACATACAGATGCTGAGATCAGCTGTGCATGGGAAGGCTTCAGCTAAGGAACTGCCCAGTTACTTAAGTGCACACCCACTTCTGGAGGGTAAACCCAAAATTATACCATCTTCCACTGCACAGGGAACTGTACAGTGTAAGCTCATGAAATTTGTCCCCCTCCCCCAATGTGGAGAGGAATATACACAGCTTTCTGCCCCAAGTTACGACTCACACACATACACTGGTTTTAGACAAAGCAAAAATAAATTCATTAACTACAAAAGATAGATTTTAAGTGATTATAAGGGATAGCAAACAAACCAAAGAAAATTACCTAGCAAATAAACAAAACATGCAAACTAAACTTAATATACTAAAGAGATGGGATATGAGTAACAAATTCCCACCCTAAATGATGATTTAAACAGGCTGCAGGCTCTTAAGCAGCAAACTGCACTTGCTTGCAGCTTAAAAACCTCAAGTGTTCCTTTCACAGGCTATAAATCCCTTTAACCTGGGTCCAGAACTTCCCACCAGTTCAGTCCTTGTTCTGCAGGTGTTTCCAAGAGTGTCCTTTGGACAGGGAGTCAGTGAGGAACCACGATGATGTCATTCCCTGCCTTAAATAGCTTTTGCATATGGTGGGAACCCTTTGTTTCCAAGCTTGGTTCCCAGGCCTTTCAATGGAAAAACACTAGTTTTCCAAGATGAAGTCCAGTACCAGATGATCTGGTCACATGACCCTGTAGTATTCTAGCAGCCATGACTCAGAGGCTGTTTGTATCATCCTCAGGAAGTCTCCCCAATGGGAGATAAACTTTTTCTAAGGCCTATTGCTTTCTCTAATAGCCCTTCCCAGCCAGCCATCTAGACTGATTGCATTCTGCCTACTGGGCATTCCCCAGGTGTAAACACATTTCTAATACAGATATATAGTCAATATTCCTAACTTCAGACACAAAAATGATACATGCATACAAGCAGGATGATCATATTCAGCAAATCATAACCTTTTCAATGATATCTCACATGACTTATCTTGTATCAAATACATCATAGTTATGCCATAATCATATCATAATACTATCTCTTTGAAGAATATGGGATGCAGTGTCACAGGAGGACATGAGGAAAAAGGAACCTCGGCATTCATCACGGGGGAGGCGGGAGGGGAGGTGTGTGACAGAAGGCTGGAAGCTAGCAGATGATTTCCTCTGATTGCTTAGGTATCTGTTAGTATACCTGGAGAAGGCTGATTGGGGCTAGGAATTTAATTAGCTGATCAGGCTGGGAGGGCTGATGAACAAATTAGCCATCAACTGAGGGATATAAAACAAGAGACAGGAAGGAACTGAGGAGGCAGGACCTGGACTAGCTGGAGTTTTCCCTAGCCCTAGGGGAGAGGACTAGAGAGGCAGAAAAACTAAATAATTTTCTGCATGAGATTGTATTGGTATTGGTGATAGGAATGTACATATGTTCACACAAAGTCTGAGAGGTTTCTGGGGGATCAGAAGATGGGGACAGAGCACACCCTATTATGGGGGTCCAGAAGCAGCCAAAGATCCATAAAGCTTACTATTAAAGTTGTGCTCAATGTTCTTTCCTGTTGAACAAGGATTAGAAATGTCCATTTCTGTTTTAAGGAGAAATGAAAATAAGATCATAGAAGGGAGAATGCTTGTTTTCTACCCTCGCTAGAGTGATATAACCATACAAAACTGTTAACACCCATTCCCAGGCTCTGCCTGATATTCAAGCCATTTACACATGTAATATGCTTCCCCTTTATATGGATAAACTGTGGACTGTCATCACTCTACTCTGACATCCCTCTTCTATGTGCCAACATGACTTTTGCTGTGGTTGTTCTGTTCATCCAGTAGCACACTTGCAATAGCTGGGTTGTGCTTGAGAGGATTTTTGACTAGACTGCAAACTCTTTCAGGCAGGGATTGTCTTGCTATGACATTTCTACGTTATGGGTGCTACCGTGGCATAGCCTCGGCACCATAGCTATGCTGCTGTAACCCTGTACTGTAGATGCAGACTATATGGTGATGGAACGGGGCTTTCTGTTGCTGTAGAAACTCCGTCTGCCTGAGTGACAGTAGCTAGGTGGATGGAATCATTTTTTCCATCTGCCTACCTATGTCTACGCTGGAGGTTACACTGGCATAGTTGCAGCACTTGGGGGGATGGATTTTTCAAGCCCCTGAGCACTGTAACTATGTCAACCTATATTTTAAGTGTAGACATGGCCTATCTGTTTATATAGCACCTAGCACCGTGAGGTCCTGGTCAGACTGGGGCTTCTGAGCGCTATCATAATACAAATAAGAAGAATATGACTCAGGTAAGAAATGGAAGATCTCAAAATTGAACTGAGAGCATGTATTATCTTCCTTAGCAAACTTAAAACTCAGTCAAGGTGTGTTTGGGAAGAAGGGAAAGGAAAAGTCAATATTTCTTCAGTATTCCAACTGACGTAAACTGGGATATTTTAACCTTTGCATAACTGATGTGGGAAAAGGGAAAGGTACACCATCTTGAACAGACCGATTTCCCTTTCAGCTTTCAATTTTTTTATGGCTAAAATCAAAATCATGAATAATACCAGCTCTTATATAGTAATTTTCCTCAGTAGATCTCAAAGCACCTTACAAAGGAGGTTACTGTCGTTATTCCCATATTTACAAATGGCAAAACAGAGACATGGAGTGCTGAAGTTCCTTACCCAAGGTCATATACCTGGTAAGTGGCAGAGCCAAGAATAGAACTCAGGTCTATTGGAGACTAGTCTACTGCTTTAGCTAGTAGGTCACGCTGCCTTGGAACAAGGGGAATGATTTCTGTACTGGTAACTCCTACATGTATTCATCACTATAAAATCAGAGGAATGGCTCATAGAATCATAGAACTGGAAGGGACCTCGAGAGGTCATCTAGTCCAGTCCCCTGCCCTCGTGGCAGGACTAAGTATGCTGGGCTCTGTGTTTCTTCTGCTCCATTTCAATATTTGGCTGCAAATAGCTGAATTGCTTACTTCAAAAGTATTCTTTGCTTTTTACCTTGTGATTCAAACAAAACTAAATAAAGCTGGATCCAAGCTTCCCACACTTTTAATGTGGTTGGATTTGGGATTGAGCCTTGGGTTCAGGCCTGTTTCTAGTTTAAAATATTAATTGCCTCCATTTGCAAAGATGCAAGGCCTGCTTCTTCTCTCATACCAGGAGAAATCAGTAAATTCACTGAAATCAATGTAATCCTGCTGGATGTGAGAAGAGAATCAGATCTACAATCTTTTTTAAACTTGTAAACAAGTGTCTGCTATTGATTTAGAAGAACCAATATCACATTATTACTTACCACTGATCTAGCCAACAACTATAGGACTGGCCCCACACTGTAGTGAAAACATTAAGATTTCCCTCTTGTAACAATAATAAATTGTCAGTTTTCTAGTCCTAAGCAATTTCCATGAACAGTGTAATTAATTTGTAAGAAGACCCCAGTCAACTGTAAAGATTGCAGTATAAAATTGCAAATCAGAAACTTGTTGGAAAATAATACTTGCTATAAAAATGATAACAATAGCAACAAAAGTAATTGAAAAGCAACATGTAAATAAATTACTGTGGTGCAGTTCATGCTGCTCTAGTTAATGTTGTGTCAGCACTTCCATTAGAAGACCCATTTTTCAGGGGTTTATAACTTGGCTATAAAAATTAAAATATCCTTCCAAGCTGCAACCTGGCATGGAAGGCTTCACCCTGGGAGGGCTTTTGATTATGACTTCGTACAAGAAACCCACCCATCCCCCACAAAACTATTCTGTGTCGAGATAAAAGCAAGATATAAGTTCTCTAGTTTCGGATGTAATTTTTGTACTTGAGTTAAAGATGGTGATGCAGCCACATCTCTGATCTCTTCCTTCACTTGATAAAATTGTGCTTTAAGTTAATGGTTATCTGAATGCAGATCTGGGGGTACCAGGAAATAGGACTCCTAATACGTGTGCACAGAAGTTTAGGGAGCCCCCAAATCCATCCCTAATGCTGTCTGACCTGCCCCTCACGCCCCTCAGATAATCCTGTACAGGGGGCCTCTGTGGAACTAAGCTCCAGCCACATGGGGGGTATGTGATTGAGTCACTGCTGTATGACTCCGGTTCTGTGGCAATGTAACTCCATACTCATTTCAGTGGAGTTACATCAGTACCAAACTGGAATAACACAGTCGTGACTCCGGACCACTGTGCAGCCCTTTGTGCAGCTGAACTACATTGGTTCCTTTTCCTCCACAGCCACAGATTAGGATTAACCCCATAAGGTCTGGATATTTTCTTGTCCCATTTCATTTAGACTAGAGCTTTGGAAAATTGAACAGACTGTATTTAAATAACAGTGCTGAAAATATCTGCGCAATAATGATTCATGAAACGTTTTTAGGGCCTAATCCTGTATTCCTTGAGCAGATTTACGGATGCACCAGGAATGCAGAATCGGACCCCTGTGCCTGACTGTCCTGGAGCAAAGCAATGTCTCAGTTGCAATCCCAGTACAATGACGCTCTTACTGCTTACAGAGGGAAGGTCTGGGAATTTGTTTGAAGCCCCAGAATTAGACTTCATGCATGTAATCTATATATGTAGTAGATTACCCAGTGGACTCCTGTGGGGATGCAGGACACCACCCTTCTGAGGTTGACACTCAGGCTTTATCTGGACTAGCATTATATGCAGGGATTCATAGCCACTGGGTGTACACGAGCATGGATCAAGTGACCCCAAGTTAACTCCCTGCATCGCCTATTCTGAGCAAGTACAAAGATCACCACACTGACACATAGATATTCCTGGGCAGGTCTGTTTCCAGCACCACACGCCCATACGTTAAAGGTCTTTACATAGGCCTCCTGCAGTGAGATGACGTCCCCCATAATGGAATTTGGTTAAGACATTGAGGCACAGGAGACATGGATTATCTTCCAAGCCCTGCCACTTTGGCCAAGTCACTTCAGTCCTGTTTCCCATCCCACCCTTCTTTTCTCTCACTTGTGTAGTTTGTAAGCTCTTCAGGGCAGAAACCCTTACTATGGGCAAGTCAAGGTGTAATTGTCGTGCAGGTAGGCATACCCCTGCTAGCTGTAATCTAGTTAGCATGGGTAACAATAGCAGTGAAGACATGGCAACACGGGCTAACCACCCCTTATGAGCCCAGCAGGAACCCAGGTCCTTGGGTGGCTAGCACATTCATGCCACCATGTCTGAGCTAATATTGTTACCTATACTAGCTAGGTTAAAGCTAGTGTGGTTACGTCTACCTGTGCCACATTCACACCTTAATTGCTGTGTCAGTTTGCATAGTGGTGCCCCGATCTTGACTGGAATTACTAGGGGACAGATTTTTAAAGGTATGTACACACCTAAAATTGCATCTTCAGGTGCCTACATACCTTCAAAAATCTGGACAATAGGTGCTACTGAAATGCAAGTAATACGTTTGGTTAAGAGAAAAAAACCAAAGTTGCATTGTAGTTAAGAATATGTTGTATTGAAAGGTGATGAATCTCAATGTGGATTTCTGGGGTTAGGTGAAGTTGCTGAGTTCCATCTAACTCCCATAAAAAACCCGCTATGCAACCACATGGCAGCAAACTTTGCGAATTCCTATGCAGCTCTGCTCATCTCTCTGCTGACCCATACATTTGTCTTTAACGTTTTCAGTACAGCTATGGTAAGTAATAATAGGGAGGGGAGGGAAGAGGAAGGGTGTCCTTTTTTTTAAAGAGTAATAGGGTGCATTTCCTAAAACAAAAGCATGTAGCAGATTTATTGATTTTGGTCTGTGCCAACAAATAATGGAACAATTAAAAACATGCAATCCAAAAATACCTGGGAAATAAAAGAAAGAGAATGAGAAGCTGCCTACAGGTCTTTTTGTTTTTCAGATTTTGCAATGAAAAAAATGGTGTTTTGCCAATGATACATCGAGTGTCTCTTTGCTCTCTTATTTACAAAACAGCTCCTATTATTCCCCACCACCCATCCCCCTCTGATGTGCACTTTAAGGAACAGGAATCATATTAGTGTGATTGCATTTGCATTAAACATGCAGTTAGTTTTTAAAAGTACAAATGCTCATAATTTTACAACATCCCAGCATGAATTATAAAATAATGTACATTAAAACTAGGCCTGATTTCATAACTATTTGTTGTTATCCCTGGCTATTAAATATTCAGCACAGAAATGTTAATACTGTTAAGTCTCCATGGCATTTGTTTTTCTTTCTCTTTTCAGATCCCATAGAATTACAAGTCATTTAATGGAGTCTGCAGAAGGAAGCATGTTCAAGAGGCATGCATATATGTAAATCTTCAAACAACAACACCCAGAGTTAGCGGTGGAAATTTAATAGGTAGATATTAATTCTGGCTGGTGTCTGGTATACTGCTTTGATTCTGTTTCTTTGTTAAGCTTGCTGATATGGCTGAAATATAGCTTCTTAGGACTATTTTCCATATTTACTTTTTGTACTGGAAATCTAGATCTAGGAAAATTAGCTTATATGATGCATTATCATTCTTTAAGATAAACTATTTTCTGTTTATTATTAGTGTCCTGGATGAGCAACTGAAGATATCTGAAAGTGTAGTGTTCTGAATCAGGTTTCAAAGTGATCTTTCTTAAAAATAGAATAGAGAGATGAATATTTTATTGTTGCATGTATATACATACCAATAAGAACCCCAGTTCTGTTCCCATTGAAGTCAGGGGCAAGGCTCTCATTGGCTTCAAATGGAGACAGATCAGTCTCACTGGACATTAAAATATTTTCCTAGCACTATGAAATCATCCATTCTATTGCTTGGTATTTTTATTGGTAACTTCATATATAGGCCAGGAAATGGAAATAGAATTCAGTATCTTCTGGCTCACCGTCCTGTACTCAATCTACTAGAATGTATCTAGAATACAATTTCATATTAATTATCATTTGCATTATTGTAGTACTTATGACCCCTAGTCATGGACCAAGACCCCATTGTGCTAGGCACTATACAATCACAGAACAAAAAAGATTGTCTTCCTCTAAGACCTTACAATCTAAGTATAAGCCAAGAAACAATAGATGGACAGGAGCACCAGGAAACAACAATACAATATTGGTCAGCATAATAGACAGTGATCTCAACACAACACCAGCCTAACCATTATCAAGTGTTTTGTAGACATCATGGCAAAGGAGAACTTTAAGGAGGAGTTTGAAGGAGGATAATGAGTTAGTGTTGAGGATATTTACAGGGATCTTTGTGTAAGGGGCAGCATAGGAGAAAGCCAAAGGTTCTTGTTTGAAAATTTAACAAGTAGGCAATGAGACTGATATCACTAGCCAATTGCAGGCAAAGGTCAACATCTCAGTAGTAAATGAGAGATGATAGGTAGAGTGGAGCTAGCTTGAATGTCCTTGAAAGTGAAGACAAGTGGCTTATGTTTGATGTGATAGAGAAGGGGGAGCCAGTGGTGGGATGCAAAGAGAGGGGTGACATGGTCAGAGCAACAGACTGGGAAAATGATCTTAGCAGCAGCATTCTGAATGGATAAGTGTGGGGGGGCAAGACTGCATTTGTCAAAACCAGACAGAAGGATGTTGCAGTAATTGAGACATGAGATGAGAGCTTGGATGAGAGTTTTAGCTGCGTGGATAGATAGTATCTTAGAGCTGCTATGCAGAAAGAATTGGTGCGATTTAGACACAGATAGAGAGATAGTATATCTGATACTGCAGGGGCCTTTATATTTGCATGTAAAATAAATCTTACATCAATTAACACCATATTTTGATCTCACGTACACTGAGTTTTTCTGTGGCAAGGAGGGAGGGCCGGAATCTAATTTCATGCCAGTTTTACACTGATATAACTCTATTAATTTAAATGGAGTTACTGGTACTTTGCAATGGTGCAAATGAGATGAGGAGGAGGCCTCATGGTTTTAAAACTCATTGCACAATCTAGAGTGTGAACACTTTGAGTCTGACCCTATAAATGCTTATGAAGGTGTATAACTTTATTCATCTGAGTAAAAATATGCATGTATATTAGCATTTGTAGAATCAGGACTAGACTCACTGGTACTGAAAAATCCAGCATCCCTGCATGTTTCCTTAGCGTCTCCTTTAGATTCACCCTCTTGAAGAAGCTGAGTTTTGTGAACTCACAATATTTGTTTGCAACAAATCAGCCCTGACTGTTACCTAGGGATCTCTCAATCCAAGGCTTGGGGTAACTGTACTTTGCGAGGCAGTGTCAGGAACAAATCAAAGAGGGACACCGCGCCTCCATCTGATTAAAGATTGGCACAAACCCAAAGAACTTTCATCCAAACTCACTTTTCATTAGATCTTCATTAGCTCTCAAACACACACAGATATGCAAAAGGGTTAGCAGTAGTAGCAATAGTAGTACACCTCTACCTCGATATAACGCTGTCCTCGGGAGCCAAAAAATCTTACCGCGTTATAGGTGAAACCGCGTTATATCGAACTTGCTTTGCTCCACCGGAGTGCGCAGTCTGCCCCTCCCCCCCCAGAGTGCTGCTTTACCGCATTGTATCCGAATTCGTGTTATATCGGGTCGCGTTATATTGGGGTAGAGGTGTAGTAGCAATAGCTACCCATAGTCTGGAGGGGTCTCAAGTGGTCAAATGACAAGGTTCAAGTGGCCAGTTATCCGCCTGTGGCCAGTTATCCGCCTCTTGGGGATTCCAAGAGATGTGCAGAAGGTCAAATCCAAATTCCTCTGACCTCTCTACCCCCTTTTACATTAGTAACTTCTACAACTACATGAACATATCAATTAAAAAAAACCCAAACTATTAAGCAAGCATTTTTGAACTGTTAGTCTTACAGCTGTAACTGTCCTAAAGGTATAGCCAGATTTCCTGTTTTCCAAAGATGCACACCCCAACAATTTCAAAAGAGAGATTATCAGGAAGGACACAGGGCCATATTCACTTCTCACGGTCTCTCTATTACCCCCTCCCCTCCGGGTTGCCCGGTTATGCTAAGGGTGCTAGAAAGGCCTTATAGCTGCTTTTGACAAGAAGCATGATAATTGGTATTCCAGTACTAACAGTGGCCTAGACATTTAGCTGGGCTGTCAAAATCTCCTGTAACACTGACCATCATGTTGTTCGTCCATAGCAGTGTAGATTTATGAGCATGCAGCAAGGGCATTTGATTGTCCCTGAGATTGTAGTTAGTGGTATTTTCTGACACTACCATTGCAATATACAGTAATATTAATATAAACACTCCTGTGTACAAGTCTGTACCTAAGCTTTCATGTATTATGCAAATTAGATCTTTTATTAATCTTTTAAAGTCATTCATTCACTCTCATATTTTTATGTTTTCATTAGCCATATGTGGCCAAGTCATTTCCACAGTGCTCATTAATTTTAGCTCATTTCTGCTCCCTGTGTAGCATGTGCTTTCCTCTGCCATAACTGCCACTTATAATGTGCACTAGTCCACAGGATTGCACAGGTGTAATAATAATGGACTTGATGATAAAAATAAGTGACCCTGTATGGAAGCTGTATGTTAAGGGGGCCCCCATTGGTAGCACACAAGGCAGACCCAGCATAGACGGCTCCTGCGTTCCAAGACAGTTGTGCCACTGGGCTGCTGACATACACGTCCTCCTGGAAGTGATGTTTCTTGTAGCAACCACAGTAATTCATCAGGCTATTTCTGAACAATATATTTTTCTGTTTTACTGAGTTTTTTTTTATTTTAAATTAAACAAACATAAGTTTTCAGCTCAACTCTGATATTAGTTTGACAAAGTCTTTTAAAGCAAACCTCAGATTTGGCTGTTCTCCTCCTCTGTGGCAACATTCATTGCAAACATCATTAAGGATGTGAGGTCTCTCCCTTAATTAAGAACTAAAAGGCTTCATTTCCTAAAACAAAAGCATGTGGCAGGTTTTATTGATCTGGTCTATGTCGCCAGCTGAACACATTAGCAGAGGTTATTGATTACTGCAGCGGTAATGAGCTTTGTTCCTTGTCAGGTAAAGCCTACATTTCTAACGAGAGCCTTTCTGAAAGTGGCTGATCTCTATGTATGCATTCCCTAAGATATATGATCAAGTAGGTTTTTAAAGACTTTATTGCCTCTGTATCATTTTTAAAAATTTAACTGTAGTCATTAGAAAGGTTATTTTCCAGTCATTATCTTGTTATAATTTCTCCTGAATGTTAATGATGCACTTAGCAATGGATGCAAAGCCAAAAGAAGTATAACATTTTAAAAATGTAAGCACATATGGCTAATACTACTCTTTAATAACCACCAACGAAAGAATCATAATTGTATTCTAATGACTAACTGTGGTTAAATACGGCGTAGGTAAATCATTACCTAATGGAATACGCATACCCAGTTTAGGAGAATGAGTTTCAGATTATTAGTTTTGAGTCTGCTTTGGTTATATCCTAACTATAGACTCGATCCAGCCCAAAGTTACCTCTGTGGCTTTTCACCTGTGATTGGTCCATGAGTCCTACTGGGCTATGCTGCTGTAGAGACTGCATCATAAAAGGTGACTTGATTATGGTCTGTAAGTATTATGCAGGGAGAGGTTTTCTGATAATAAAGGGCTCTTTAATGGAGCAGACAAAAGCATAACATGTCCCAATGGCTGGAAGGTGAAGCCAGACAAATTCAGACTGAAAATAAGGTGCTGAAATGTGCAATATACCAAGCAGCCTCCAAAAACAGTGCTGGATGCCAACGACCTCATGAGCTTCTGGCTATTCACGGCCCTCCTCTTTATTTATCAATTTAGGTATTTGACTAGGTCAATGATAAGATGTTGAGGAGAAAACATCAACAGTATTGACCCAGGTCAACTTCTTTGACATCTCACTGTTACAACCTGACTCTGTGCCTCTCCGTACAGGCATCAGTCTGTTGCAAGTGGACCCAATCACTGGGTCCTATGTGCTTTGAAGCCAACTGGGTCTGGGTAGACAGTCACCATTTCTAGTTCTGGGATGACAGGACACACTGCCAGGCTCTGAGTTCTTGTCTGACATCCTCCCTTTGGATGTGGGATGCTGTTATTAAATTTCCCTAGACCCTGAAATCAATGGCTGAGACCTCCCAAGCCCCCGTCATTTATACATGCTCTTCCAGGGCTCTGCTGAGGCTCTGGGTTGTTGGTCTTGTAGTTTACTTTCTTTGGGGACAGTGTGATAGGAAAGCAAGGAACACAGGCTTAGCAAACATAAGAACATTCTTATGTCACTCAGGGGGGTGAATAAATCACATAAGTTACACCAACATAAGTGTCGATGTGGACAGCACTATGTCAACAAGGAGAGCTTCTCACTCCAATATAGCTGCTGCCGCTCGTGGGGGCTGGGTGTAGTTAAGCCGACAGGAAAGCTCTCTCCCGTCGGCTTAGAGTAGCTACATTAGAGAACTTAGTGACGCAGCTGCATCGGTGCAGCTGCACCCTGTAAACTCTTTAATGTAGCCGGGACCTACAGTTCATCAGCATTTCCGCCTGTATGGAGTCCCTCTGCCCTCTCTCTCTCTCTCTCTCCTGCAAGTCCTTCTTTCATATAACAATTGACTCCTCTGCACATAGCATGACCTTGCTCTGAAGCAGGGTCTCTGTCTCTTTGCCATGTTCTCCACTGGGATAGTCCACACCACTTTTGTTATTCATGCCCACCTGTGTAGAGAAACCATTGTTCCATGGGGGTGGACTAGCATCTAATTCATTCAAAGTTGATAGCCCCAGATGGCTCTCGGTGATAATTCTTCAACAAGGTATCAAACACCTTTCCTGAAGTGAGCATTGTCTGAGACTATGTCTACACTACAGTTTATGTTGGCATAATTTATGTCGCTCAGGGGTGTGAATAAATCACCCTCCTGAATGACATGAGTTACACCAACATAAGTGCCAGTGCGCACCACACTATGTCTCCAGGAGAGCTCTGTCCCATCAGCTTAGAGTGGCTACATTAGAGAGTTGCTACATTGCTGAGGCTGTGCCGCTGTAAACTCTCTAGTGTAACCATGTCCTAAATGCAGTTAAATAACCTGCGTTCAGGCAAGTTTAGACATGAGTTCAACACAGGAAGTTCATAATTTGATACAGGCATATCCCACTCTGTACATGTGTAGAGATTATCCGACAAAGACAACACTGCTCTTTCCACACCATGGTCCAGTCTGAAACCAGATTGTGAGTGTGACAAACAATGAGACTCTGCACTTATACTGCTAAATCTATCTCCTGCTATCAAAAGCATTGTTTGAGAGGAGCTGCTGACATGCATCCACTTGGCAGGAGCTGCTGGTAAGGCACCAGAATGGGATTTGTTCATATCTCTTGAACAAAACAAAGAGATGAAAGAATTTTCTCTGCAAGAGCTCTCACATGGATTGACACTTAAGAACATAAGAACAGCCATACAGGGTCAGACCAAAGATCCATCTAGCCCAGTATCCTGTCTTCTGACAGTGACCAATACCAGATGCCCCAGAGGGAATGAACAGAACAGGTAATCATCAAATGATCCATCCCCTGTCACTCATTCCCAGCTTCTGGCAAACAGAGGCTAAGGACACCATCCCTGCCCATCCTGGCTAATAGGCATTGATGCACCTATCCTCCATGGACATACCTAGTTCTTTTTTGAACTGTTATAGTCATAGCCTTCACAACATCCTCTGGCAAGGAGCTCCACAGGTTGACTGTGTGTTGTGTGAAGAAATACTTACTTTTGTTTGTTTTAAACCTGCTGCCTATTAATTTCATTTGACAGGTTTCAGAGTAGCAGCCGTGTTAGTCTGTATCCGCAAAAAGAAGAACAGGAGTACTTGTGGCACCTTAGAGACTAACAAATTTATTAGAGCATAAGCTTTCGTGGACTACAGCCCACTTCTTCGGATGCATATAGAATGGAACATATATTGAGGAGATATATATACACACATACAGAGAGCATAAACAGGTGGGAGTTGTCTTACCAACTCTGAGAGGCCAATTAATTAAGAGAAAAAAAAACTTTTGAAGTGATAATCAAGCTAGCCCAGTACAGACAGTTTGATAAGAAGTGTGAGAATACTTACAAGGGGAGATAGATTCAATGTTTGTAATGGCTCAGCCATTCCCAGTCCTTATTCAAACCGGAGTTGATTGTGTCTAGTTTGCATATCAATTCTAGCTCAGCAGTCTCTCGTTGGAGTCTGTTTTTGAAGTTTTTCTGTTGTAATATAGCCACCCGCAGGTCTGTCACTGAATGACCAGACAGGTTAAAGTGTTCTCCCACTGGTTTTTGAGTATTTTGATTCCTGATGTCAGATTTGTGTCCATTAATTCTTTTGCGTAGAGACTGTCCGGTTTGGCCAATGTACATGGCAGAGGGGCATTGCTGGCACATGATGGCATATATCACATTGGTAGATGTGCAGGTGAACGAGCCCCTGATGGTATGGCTGATGTGATTAGGTCCTATGATGATGTCACTTGAATAGATATGTGGACAGAGTTGGCATCGGGGTTTGTTACAAGGATAGGTTCCTGGGTTAGTGGTTATTCTGGTCATTCAGTGACAGACCTGCGAGTGGCTATATTACAACAGAAAAACTTCAAAAACAGACTCCAACGAGAGACTGCTGAGCTAGAATTGATATGCAAACTAGACACAATCAACTCCGGTTTGAATAAGGACTGGGAATGGCTGAGCCATTACAAACATTGAATCTATCTCCCCTTGTAAGTATTCTCACACTTCTTATCAAACTGTCTGTACTGAGCTAGCTTGATTATCACTTCAAAAGTTTTTTTTTTCTCTTAATTAATTGGCCTCTCAGAGTTGGTAAGACAACTCCCACCTGTTTATGCTCTCTGTATGTGTGTATATATATCTCCTCAATATATGTTCCATTCTATATGCATCCGAAGAAGTGGGCTGTAGTCCACGAAAGCTTATGCTCTAATAAATTTGTTAGTCTCTAAGGTGCCATAAGTACTCCTGTTCTTCTAATTTCATTTGGTGACTCCTAGTTCTTGTGTTATGAGAAGGAGTAAATAACACTTCCTTGTTTACTTTCTCCACACTAGTCATGATTTTATAGACCTCTATCATATCCCCCCTTACTTGTCTCTTTTCCCAGCTGAAAAGTCCCAGTTTTATTAATCTCTCCTCATATGGAAGTCATTCCATATCCCTAATCATTTTTCTTGCCCTTTTTTGAACCTTTTCCAATTCCAATATATCTTTTTTGAGATGTGGTGACCACATCTGCATGCAGTATTCAGGATGGTGGGCGTACCATGGATTTATATAGAGGCAATATGATATTTTCTGTTTTATTATCTATTCATTTCTTAATGATTCCCAACGTTCTGTTCACTATTTTGACTGCTGCTTCACATTGAGTGGATGTTTTCAGAGAACTATCCACAATGACTCCAAGATCTCTTTCTTGAGTGGTAACAACTAATTTAGACCCCATCATTTTATATGTAAAGTTGGGATTATCTTTTCCAGTGTGCATTACTTTGCATTTATCAACATTGAATTTCATCTGCCATTTTGTTGCTCAGCCACCCAGTTTTGTGAGATCCTTTTGTAGCTATTCACAGTCTGCCTGGGATTTAATTATCTTGAGGAGTTTTGTATCATCTGCACTACCTCTTATCCTAAATTAAAACATATATATGATGTATCTGGGGGAGTTGGTGAGACAGCAGAGATTCATACGCCACCAGATGGGGATAACACAGAGTTCTATGTCTTGTTCTCATCCACCAGTGACACGTGTGAGGCGGGGGAAGGAGGCACGCAGGGTCTTGTGCCCCCCCAGATTTCTGCTTTCCACTTCCAGCCAGGTATCGCCAGTGCTGGGGGACTTGCAGGGAGGAGCTATCACAGTCCAGGGAACTGTCCATGGAGTGACCATCCAGCTGGGCAGCATACTGGGGCCAGACAGGCCATTGGAGCAGGTGTAGCAACAGGTGAGGCACGGCTGTTGCTGGCACCTGGCAATGGGGATCTGGGCTCAGGGGGAACCAGCAGATCCCATCCCGACCTTCCCTGAACAACCACAGGTGCTGGGCTCTGCAGGGGTTTCTGCGGCCATGGAGCCTATCCAGAGGATGCTCAGTACGAGAGGGCGCCCCCAGCAGGAGGAGTGGTGCCACACATGGGTCCTGCCTCAGGCACAAAGACTAGGAGGCAGAGCAGCCCTGCGCTCCAGGGGTTGCTATGGAGCCTGCAAGTGGAAATGGGCTTGAAATCACTTCCCTCTGCCCCACTCCAGTGCTTATCTGAGGGGTGGAGAGGCTCCCCCATGCTGGTGCTGCATGGGGCTCCAGGCAGCTTTAGCACATGCAGGGCTCGGCTCCTCCTGGGCAGCACCTCGTGCAGGAGGGTCTTAGGCTTTCCCAGGGCATTGGCCTGGCCAGAGGCAGCAGGGGAGAAAGGAGCCCACCGGCCAAGCAGCAGATAGGCTGAGTGCTCCGAGCAGGGGCTGGTTCTCTGCACAGCGCTGGGAGTGGGAAGTGACCTGCTGGGGGTTTATGGAAGAGCAGCAGGGCTTGGGTGGGGAGCAAGTGGGGAAGGGACAGCGATAGGAGGAGCTGGTGGAAGTGGCAGCAAGGAAGGGGGCATGCAAAGGGCCGATGGGTGGGCAGCAGAGGTGATGTGGGGTGGCCAGCCCCCCCAACCTTTAAATTGTGCCCCTCCCCACTATCAACAGTTACGCCTCACCTCTATTCTCATCAAAAGCAGCCAAAGCTGTCATACAGATTTCACGATATCTAAAATACATGAGCATATGGATGGATGGAAAAAGCTGGCTCAAGCTCAGTTCAGGGAAAATGGAGATGATGTCGGTAGAATAAACAGTGTTCCTAGGATACCGAGTACGATTCATCAACCAAAAATGGTTTCTTCTGCCTTTGATCATAATGGTTACCTAGTCTGACCTCCTGCATAACACAAGGCAAAGGAACTCATCCAGTAATTTCTGCATCAG
The DNA here is from genome assembly GCF_011386835.1 of Chrysemys picta bellii. Taxonomy (NCBI): domain Eukaryota; kingdom Metazoa; phylum Chordata; order Testudines; family Emydidae; genus Chrysemys; species Chrysemys picta. The sequence goes on from NC_088791.1 coordinate 325,210,279, forward strand.
GCCTATAACTTCTGTTTGAGCTAGGCAGCAGTTCTCAAATTGTGGGTTGGGACACCAAAGCGGGTCGCAACCCCATTTTAATGGGGTCGCTAGGGCTGGCTTAGACTTGCTGGGGCCCAGGGCCAGAGCTGACGCCCGAGCCCTGCTGCCCAGGGCCAAAGCTGAAGTTCGAGCCCCAGTGCCCGGGCCAAAACCTGAGGGCTTCAGCCCTGGGCAGTGGGGCTCAGTTTACAGTCCTCATGCCTGGGGCTGGAGCCCTTGGGCTTTGGTCTCCCTGTCTGGGGTGGTGGGGCTCAGGCAGGCTTTGGTCCCCTCTCCTGGGGTCGTGAAGTAATTTTTGTTTTAAGAAGGGGGTCACAGTGCAATGAAGTTTGAGAACGCCTTAGCTATAGCATATCTTTTGGAAAGACACCCAGCTTGATTTAAAGACACCAAGTGATGAAGAAATCCACCAAGACTCTATACAGATTGTTCCAATTGTTTATTATCCTCACTGTTAACAGTTTTTGCTTTACTTCTTGTCTGATTCTTCTAGATTCAGCTTCCAGTCGTTAGATCTTGCTATGCCATTTTCTGCTAAATCAACAAGCCATCTATGATCAGAAATATCTTTCCCATGTAGGTACTTATAGACGGTGATGAAGTCATCTCTTAACCTTCACTTGGGTAAACTAAATAGATTAATTTTTTAAGACTTTTATTACAAGGCATGCTTTCAGATTTCAAATCACATTTGTTTGATGAGACCTATTTATCATAAAACATTATTCTTTGGCATTAATTATATTACCATTCTTTACTGATTGCCACCCATATCAGCCTTTCCATGATTCTGCCTGAGATTTATGTCAGGCTAACCAGCCTATAGTTACTGAGATCATCCTGTTTATTCTTTTTAATTGTTGGCACAACATTCATTTTTTCCAGGCCTCTGAAACTTCCACAGTGTTTCAAGAGTTGTAAATAGTCAATACAATGGTTAGAAGAGCTCCTTGGTGAATTTTTTGAATCTGACGTTGTCAGAAAAATTGCAACATACTTTTTCATTGGCAGTTTCTCACATGGTTTGGTGTCACTGAAGTTCTGATGGAACCCAGCCCTGATTTCCTGTCAGGTTGTCCACTTGGCTCTTTGATAGCCCACCTCATTGTGTATTAGTCTCTGGCTACCATGGTGACCGAGGTGTTGGAACAGCTTGTCTTCAGTGACTGTGGGTGGGTAACAATCCTAACAAGCGAAGGTTGGTATATTTAAAATCTAATTTAAAACTAAAGACAAAGATTGCTGAATCCAGGAACAAACTGCCTCCCCATCCCTGGACAAGTGTGTAGGGTTACTTTTGCCCAAGGGTTTTAGTAGCTCCTAGAGGTTCCTATCAGATAAAAAAGACCAAACCGAGAATAGGAAATTGTGTGTGCAGGAGGTAGAAAGGTCCTTGATTTGAGTTATCCTTCCTCTGCACCACATCCTATCTATTTTAGGTACATATACAGCCCCAATTACCATTACATCAGAGTGCCTCACAACCTTTAATGTATCTATCCTCATAGCAACACTGTGTACGAGGGAAATATTATGGCCCTTTTACAGATGGGTTACAGAGAGGTTAAGTAACTTGTCCAAGGTCACATAGGAAGTCTTTGGCAGAGCAGGGAATTGCACACAAGTGTCTTAAGTCCCAGGCTAGGGCCCTGACCTCTGGACCATTCTTCATGTCCCCATCCTGCTCTGTATGTTTCTTTATTTTCGCTATGTGTACAGCAGGCTAACCTACCCCTTGATCACCATCCTGCTTTATTGCCATAGTACAGTTCACTAAAATATACTTAGCCAATATCTATGCACCATTTTAACTGTGCAATCTCCATTCTGTTGTGTGTTCTCTCACAAGGGGTGCAGTGAAACAACTGAGAAAACTTGAATCATTTGATGTAGTCAAGCAACCTAAAAGCTCAAAAAGATAAAATTACTTCTCAGCATGAATACACTGTGAGCTATATTTGAAAATTAAGTTTCAAATTGCAATGGTAATTAAAAACTTTATTTTCAAGTACATTTTGATATCATTCTGTTATAATGCCAGGCATCTCTTGCTTCTCGTCTAATCTGTGGACTAAAAAAAGGAACATATTCTATAAATAACATAAGAAAAATTGGAGCAATACTGTGTCAGTCACACATGAAAATACAAAGTATATGACTCATTTTAATTAATGCAATGACTTACAAACACAGATTTCCCCAGGAGGTACCAGAAATCCACATTGTGTGCTACATTGTGCATTAGGATTTCTAATTTAGCTGAGAGAAGTGTAATATCCAACTGGATGCATTCCTAAAGATTCACAGGAACAGCTGAGATGAACATTACAAAGTTTGGATTCTTATCTTGAACATTTTAGGCCTCTGTAGGTTTTAGCAATGGAAGTCACATCTTAGATAAGTGAAGTCAGAAATTAGTAGAGCTGAACAAAAACCAGAATTTCCACCTCACAGGAAATTCCTGACATTTCAACATTTTGTTTTCATTTTAAAACAGAAAAGTTGCCATTTTGATTTTTTTCATGGAATAGAACTGCCAACATATTTTGATTCAAAAACATCAAAGTGTTTTTCCTCAACATTTTTGATCAAAATGAAACATTTTGATATTCCTGAAATCCAAATGTTTCAGTTTTTTTGAACTTACCTAGAACACTTTGTTTTGAATCAGTTCAATATTAAACTGCATTTTCTCTTAGTGATACATTGCCTCATGAGAGGTAGTTAAAGAAGTCTGATTGCCCCCACTTTCCCATAAGGCCCAGGCTTCTTGGCCAGACTAAATCTCCCATGATGCACCACACATCTCTGTCAGAGTGAAATACACATTGTACTAGGGGAAATGTAGTCTTCTGGGGAGCCTGGCACATAGGGGAGAATGGGGACCTTAATTAGAGCTCCCATAAGATAATGCACTGATAGGAAAATGCAGTTTAATGTTGAACTGATTCAAAGTGAAAGTTTCTGGCCAGTTCAACAAATTGAAATATTCTGATTTGGGTTGAACTCACGTGAAGCAAAATATTTTGTTCTGATTTTTCTAATAGAACATTGAATTTTATCAGCAAATTAAAATATTTTCCGTGGAAATATGTGGAAACTGCATTTTCCATTGAAAAATCATTCCAGTGGGAAATTCCCAACCAGATCAAAACAGATTAGACCCTTACAGACAGATGCTTTGCTGGTGTACATTGTCTTATGTCCACAGTCTTTATTTACACTAAGTGGGATTCTGGCCCAATATCTTTAAGTAGTGTAAATAGGTAGATCTGGTTGAAAATTTTCTGATGGAAATGGAGATAGACAAAATCCGTTTTGTGGGAATTTATCAATGTCATCAACATTTTTGATGGAAAAGTATAAAAATATTTCATTTCAATAAGGGTAAAATGTTTTGTTTCAATAAGGTTTAGAGTTTATCATTTTTACTTTTGTTATATTAAATTATAATAAAATGTGAATGGGCAGTTCAGTAAGTATGTTTCTGATCTTAAATTGAGTATAAACCACTAGGGGTATTAAAATATAGAAGATGCCTAAAATTAGAGAGAGAAAAATCTAAATAAATGAAATCAATCCTTTACAAGTCTACAACATCTTTTGGGGCAGTGCTGAAGGACAGACAGTGAAAATATTTGGCATTTGAGTCATTACTATGAGAAACTGGTCAATTTATTTTAACGTCTTTTCAAAGTCTTACAAAACATAACAGATCATCAGCAAAAGGACACCATGGTAACCTGTTACCCTGGATTCCATCTGCTGTAAATCCTCTCTAAGTAGTGCAGTGCAACTGGAAACATTTAAAAAAAGAAGCTTCTATTAAAATGTGTGTCTGTCAATACCAAGCAACCAGCAAGAAACTAATAAAATACTGTATCTGGATTTATGCCAGTCAACAGATTTTCTAGAAAACAATGGAAAGTGCTATTTATCTGAAACATGGAAATATTATCTATGCTGTGAAAAGACAAATTCAGATGTTTGTCAGATGGTAAATAAACACTTCCACTTTTATCTCTCATATTGTTTTCAAAATGGAAAAGCAATAGGCATCAGTCAGTTGTCCTGAATGGATGTCAAATCTAGACTCACTTGTCAAAAAATATGCCAAGGCACAGGAAGTGCAACCACTAATCAATGTAATAGCTGCATGCTTCTCAAAGTCATAGACTGAGAACCCAATAATGGTTCACTGCTCTCATTTCAGAAGTGTCTAAAGGTTCCAGTAATTAGGAAAATGTATTGCTTTATAGAATTGAAAGCATGAACGCCCTACTTGTACCAAACTAATTATTTAAACATAGCTGCTTCAAAAAAGAAACAGAAAGGGGAAAAGTGATTTTTTTTTTAAAAGAGAAATTATTTGTGCAGAAAATGGCATACCGGTGTATTATCTCTACGAAGTTGAGACGCAGATCTTCATAAAAACCAAGGGCAAAATTCTGCCCTCCAAGTCTCTCTTCATCTCCCTTATCTGCACCATGTACTTCTGTGGGATGTTCTGCATGCATAACATTCACTGGCGTCAAACGCAGCCCACTGGGTGAATAGGAAAGGAGAATTTTTTCCACATAGATGTTCAGGAAATATATCAGAACAATATATTTTATGTATCTCATATATTAGGGCCTGATTTTAATCTCGTTTGCTTCAGTGGAATTCTGGGGTAACTCCATTGGCTTCAGATTTTCATGTGATGAGAGGGAGGGAGGTAAATGAGAGAGCATTTCAAGATATGGGAAAATTGTGTACTGCTGATCATGTCCATCTTAAAGATTGTTGGCTAAATTCTGCTTTCATTTACATCACCAGTGCAAAACTGGAGTAAATCGATTGACTTGTTGTCTGACAGCAGAATTTGGCCCTGTTAAATTCAAATAGTATAGCACCAGGTTGTTTTAAAAACTAAAAACCAAAGAACATGTGAGAGGATGTAACGTGCAAAGAGAAGAGTAACATGCACATATTCTCTTGTTCCAAATAGCAAACACACAAAGTATGCATGGGCACATTCCAATTGACCCTGAGCAGCTGGAAATCATAGCAAGCCCTATCCAGCATAAGATACTGGTACACATGGCCATCTGTTCCTGAATATCCATGACATTAAAAAATCTGCTCTGCAAGTTCACAAATCTATAAAGCTTTTATATTTTAAATTCCCCCAAAATATTGAACAAATCAGCTTTGAGTTAATTTGGGACTCCAATCCTATGTTCCTTAGCCAGACACAGCTCTCGTTGACTTCAGGATTAGGCTCGTAAAGTGCACATTGTTGGGACTGATTGTTACACTTCCCTGTTCCACCACAGACTTCCTGAGTGACCTTGGGCTCATCACTTAGTCTTTCTGTGCCTCAGTTCCCATCCGTAAAATGGGGAATATTATAACTCTCTATTTCACAAGGACGTTTTGAGGACAAATATATTAAAGACTGGGTCAATGGCAGATACTATGGTAACGCAGGCTATATAAGTACCTTAGACAGAAAGAGACTCTGGGCTAAAATCTGCATTCATGTGTTCCCAAGCTATTCCACTGAAGCCAATAAAGTTGCATTGGCGCAACTGAGAAGAGAACATAGCCTCATCTGTTGAATGGTTTATCTGTATTTGGGAAGGAAAATAAATGCAAAGAAAAGAACAGCTGCTAAAGGTAAAATAGAAAATTGGCTTCTATTCTGTGATCTAATAAGCAAAGTGTAAAAAGCCTGGCATAAGATAACAGGTGTTATCTGCCTCTATGTATCCTAATAAAGACTCTGCTTTTTTTCCTCTGTGAGTGATTTAGTATCTTTGATTTTAATAACACTGCCAGCATTGTTAAGGGTGATTCTTGTTTTATAAGCAAGATATTTTGGTGGAGATTAAAGGTATGTTCTTCATTGGGTAGGAGGGGTTAAAGGGTTTCCTCTGCTTTATATATATATATATATATACACACACATTATAAAAGACTTAGAATTTTTACTGCTGGATGGCTATAATATTTTTATTGTAATTCTAATTGTTAGGAGTAAGTTTAAGTAATCGTATGGAGTATTTTGTATGGACGTTTGAGTGTGATTTCATTAAAAGTAAGATTAGTGAAATTAATGGGATGTGTGGCAGTGTGTGAAGTTAAACACGTGCATACGTCTTTGTAAGACAAGACCCTTAGTCTAGAACTAGTCAACATCATTTCTCACCTCCTTCCCCACCACCCCACCCCCAAAAACCTCAGGGTTGTTAAAAATATACTAAGATTCCCAACAATGGATATTTATATCAGTATTATTTTCTTGAATGGACATAGATGTTGTCTGGCACATCATTTTGGTTTCAGATGTCTGTTAGCCCCTTTTGATGAAGGGTCTGTAGTTTTGTTTCAAGTTGTGGTTCTTTGTTTCGGTATAGATCATTAAGTATGACTAAAATGTCAGAAATCCATGAGCCAATGAAACCAGAGTTTTGTAACATTAATCAGCTTCTTTTGGCTTTGACTTAGAATTCAAATTATTTTTTTTTCTCAAATTCTTAATTTGCAGTGCCAAAAAGTGTGTACTAGAAACCTTTTGCTATTCAAAATAGGAGAGAAAATATCTAAGCAATTAAAAGTTTAAAATTGGCACAGAAACGTTTTAAATAACTTCACATGTTCATTCAGTAGTCCTAGTTCCATTGCCACTTGAAATGACATAATATTACAAAGCATCAAGTTAAAGACCTACACAACCTTACCAGAAAGTGTACTGAGCAAATTGTATTGCCTCAGGACAGTAGTCCAGTACCAGAGCTGCATTAGAGCAGCCTTGCACAATATAAAGCTACCTTCTACCCGGCTTAACTAGACATACTATCCCCGCCCTGTATAGCGAGATCCTCAGATGTCACAGATCAACTATAATGGCACAATGTCACCTCCTACATTTTGTGAATGGTACAGTTGTGGCTGAGGGAAGAGGCTCAGGTCAGGAAATTGCTGGCTGCTATACCAGCCTCATAGGGCCATACACAGTTGGTGCAAGCTATAGAAACATTTAGGGCGGCTCTAAGTTCTCCTGGACCTGGGGGAGCAGAGAAGAGCCATAGTGCAATGCATTCCATGTTGACATTTTTGGAACAGCACACTTTGACTTTTCATTTTGAAACAACTTTGTGTTTTGAAATTTTTTTTATATTATAAATGATCAAATTAAACATTTGTGTTTTATTGAAACAAAGCATTTTGATTGGTCCCTAGTGAATTTTTTTTTCTATATTTCATTTCATGAAAAATTTTCAAAAAAAAAACCCCATTTTCATTCCAAATTGGAACAAACCCGAATTTTGACATGTCAACATTTCCCATGGAATGGAAATTCCGAGTTTCAACCAGCTCTAAATCACGCCCCTTGGTAGCTGACCCCCACACAACCCTTACACAGATGGCTGGAAGCAGAGCTATTGTAGAGGCCTTATGTTGGCTCTAAACCAGACAGTAAGGTGTGGGGGCATTTCTACCTCCTTTAAGCTCCTTTCACACCACAAGAGAAGCATAAAAGGGGCCTTAGTGTAACTGAGAATTGGACTCTCAAAGTTAAGGATGAAACTTCATTCTTAACTTATCTGCTTATGCCTAGGTGTTGTGTTGCAGTATCTTGGCATAATGCAGGACGCTGAGGTTGGAGCTCTGAGCATGTGCCTCAAGAGGTCAATATCTGTCTGGTTTCACCATAGGAAACACTGGTCTACAATTTTTGAGAAGTCATCTGCTTCAGAGATAAAATGTGCTATTTATTATGTATTTTGATGTGCTGAATTCAAATATGATAATTAAAACAATTGATTGGCTACTGTTTCTAAGATATTTAAGTTTTTACATTTTATGTCTATGTATATTGTGTAGATAGTAGCGTTTTAATCATAAATTGTAAACCTAGGTCTTTTCATGTGTTTATGGTTGCTTTACATGATAATATTTCACCTGTCCTGTTTATGTAACACTTTAAAAATCAGCAAAAGGATTATATAAATAAAATGTATTATGAAACAAAAGGCAAAAAACTATTATGTACATAGTTTAGTCCTATTCAGTGTCTACTCGGCGCTTCTTGGCTTGTCTCTTATATTCATTAAATGGAGCATCTCTTGTCACTGTCCAGCAATAGTCTGCAAGCATTGATGGGCTCCATTTGCCCTGATAGCGTTTCTCCATTGTTGCAATGTCCTGGTGAAATCGCTCACCATGCTCGTCGCTCACTGCTCCCCAGTTCGGTGGAAAAAAATCTAGATGAGAGTGCAAAAAATGTCTCTTTAGTGACATGTTGCAACCAAGGCTTTTGTATGCCTTGAGGAGGTTTTCCACCAACAACCTGTAGTTGTCTGCCTTGTTGTCTTTTCCTTGCCACGCAGTGCATGGTCAAATGCATCATCTTGAAGAAGTTCACGAATCTGAGGACCAACAAAGACACCTTCCTTTATCTTAGCTTCACTTAACCTTGGAAATTTTCCACGGAGGTACTTGAAAGCTGCTTGTGTTTTGTCAATGGCCTTGACAAAGTTCTTCATCAGACCCAGCTTGATGTGTAAGGGTGGTAACAAAATCTTCCTTGATTCAACAAGTGGTGGATGCTGAACACTTTTCCTCCCAGGCTCCAATGACTGTCGGAGTGGCCAATCTTTCTTGATGTAGTGGGAATCTCTTGCACGACTATCCCATTCACAGAGAAAACAGCAGTACTTTGTGTATCCAGTCTGCAGACCAAGCAAGAGAGCAACAACCTTCAAATCGCCACAAAGCTGCCACTGATGTTGGTCATAGTTTATGCACCTCAAAAGTTGTTTCATGTTGTCATAGGTTTCCTTCATATGGACTGCATGACCAACTGGAATTGATGGCAAAACATTGCCATTATGCAGTAAAACAGCTTTAAGACTTGTCTTCGATGAATCAATGAACAGTCTCCACTCATCTGGATCGTGAACAATGTTGAGGGCTGCCATCACACCATCGATGTTGTTGCAGGCTACAAGATCACCTTCCATGAAGAAGAATGGGACAAGATCCTTTTGACTGTCATGGAACATGGAAACCCTAACATCACCTGCCAGGAGATTCCACTGCTGTAGTCTGGAGCCCAACAGCTCTGCCTTACTCTTGGGTAGTTCCAAATCCCTGACAAGGTCATTCAGTTCACCTTGTGTTATGAGGTGTGGTTCAGAGGAGGAGGATGGGAGAAAATGTGGGGCCTGTGACATTGATGGTTCAGGACCAGAAGTTTCATCCTCTTCCTCTTCCTCGTCTGACTCAAGTGAGAATGATTCTGGTGCATCAGGAACCGGCAGTCTTTCTCCATGGGGTACTGGGCGTATAGCTGATGGAATGTTTGGATAATGCACAGTCCACTTTTTCTTCTTTGACACACCTTTCCCAACTGGAGGCACCATGCAGAAGTAACAATTGCTGGTATGATCTGTTGGCTCTCCCCAAATCATTGGCATAGATTTCCTTTTCCTGTTCAACCAATGGCGAAGATTTGTTGCACAAGTGTTACAACATATGTGTGGGGCCCACCTCTTGTCCTGATCTCCAATTTTGCAGCCAAAATAAAGGTGATAGGCTTTCGTAACCATAGTGGTTAGACTGCGCTTTTGTGATGCAAAAGTCACTTCACTACAAACATAGCAGAAGTTATCTGCACTGTTCACACAAGTACGAGGCATCTCTGCTCACTTTGGCTAAACAGAAATGTGTCCCTTTGCAAAATCAAACATTGACAAATAAGAGAGCACGACACTGTATGATTTCTAGAGCTGATATAGGGCAATTTGTTCAGCAGAGTGATGTAAGCTTCGTTATGATTGCATCATCCATGGCTTCTAGGAATAACATGGTGCAGTTCATATCATGTATGATGCAAGACCAGCTTCAGATTGCATCATTCATTGTTTTGCCTAAAAAGCAAGTACTGTCCAAACCCAGTCATAGATTTATTCATAGAGCCAGTCAAAGATGTATTTTAGTCATTTCTGGTTTAAATTGAGATCCCTTCCCTTTATAACTCACTTATCTTCCGCCATTCCCAAGTCAAGGGTCGTATATACTTGAAAACTAGAGCCAATCAACAATTTTAAGCATCATTTTCATTCTCAGTGACCCAGAATTAGTAAAGTTTGACTACATTTATTTCAGAAGCATTTTGGCTGTAGAGCAGTGAAACAGGTCTTCGACCACCTCAGACAAAAATGAGTTTCTGAAGTTGGGCAAAGGCGGATTTCTTCATCAGTGAAATAACAGCAATAGTGTTTGTGGTGCTGGCTGAGCAAGTGCCAGCTCTTGCCAAGGCTTTAGGCCTCAGCCAAGCATTGACAAATGTATTGCTGGAAACGAGTCTGTCTCACCTGTGTGTTAGTAAGGTTAAGAAGGGTATTGAATTTATTACAATGTGTTTAGTGTTTAGACTTTATGAAATGCTTGTAAGTTGCTGCATGCATTAATCTCTCTTCTATCTTCATCACATGCTATAAGGTAATATTTAAGTTTTTGCTTTATTATCACTGTCAAAAAATGGTTGCTCTGAAACTGTGAACTGTCAGGAGGGATCATCTCCTGCCCATCAAGAAGGCCTGTCAAAACTAAATGAGCCATTTTGGGACATTGCAATACAAAGAGTTTGTTAATTGCCCCTTCACACCCACGAAGAGGCTACATGCAAAAGGGCTCATCCCATAAGCTTGAGAAAGAAATAAAAATAGCTGACAAGAAAATTGTTCATCCCTCTCTTGGTTGTTCGGACTCTCACAGGGCTGGAACAACAACAACAACAAAAAAGCAGAGATCCCCAGGGTCAACCTGGGTTAGCCCTAAAAGACTCTCAGAGCTGACAGATTACTACAACTCTGTCACCTTTTAAAACTATAGACTGTAACACATTTATGTATATAAGTTTGCTTCCTTTAACCTTATAATAACACTCTCATTTCTTTTTCCTAGTTCATAAACCTATTATAGGAGTGGCTACAAGCATTGTCTTTGATGAGAGGTCTAAGGTAGAAATTGGCTTGGGGTAAGTGACTGGAGTCTCTTGGGACTGGAAGCAACCTGAATCTTTTGGGAGCTTTGATGTACAGCAACCAGTGCCGGCGCTAGACATAAACAGACTAACCCATTGCTTAGCACCCGACCAGCTTGAGGGGTCCCCCCATTAGTTATTAGTATGCGTTGGGGAGGGAGGGGCGATATTCTTGCTTAGGGTTCCCAATGGGCTAGCATTGCCTCTCATAGCAACCAACTATCACTAAGTCGAGCTTGCCTGGCTGGCAATATAGACTGGAGTGCCCAAGAGGACTGTGACTCCATGGTAAGACTGTTATAGTGCTTTAGGAGTTCACATTTGTTACTGGGTTGATGAAATCTAATTATAGAACACACAGCCAATGCAGGGTGTCTGCCCTGCTTCTTGCCAGTCTGCCCTGAGGTTGGCACTCATGGTCGTGAACCACTCCAGACATGACTGTGTTTACCAGGCTGGTTGATATATTGGCCTTATCATCATTACTGTGTCATACTGCTAGCATACCCATAGTTCAAACTCTATCAGCCATGCCCAAAGATGCTCTGCAAACTAGAATGTGGGTTTAGTTTCATAGGGGAAGGGGATGTTATTGTGTAAAAATCAAGTAGTAGGATACATATTATGTTGCCTTCACAAACTAAAACAAAACTGGGTTACATTACGCATATTTGCAATGTCTGTTTCTGCTGAGACTGTTTTTGATCTTTGAGTAGCACAGAAATCATCAGGTCATTCAGTAGCTATGAAAACTTTATTATCATCATGAATCATGTGACATTTATGCAGTTTAAATTTGAGGACTCATATAAGTCACTGAATATCCAAATGCAGACAGCTCTAAATCTATGGCATTCATCAAAATGGAGAGGTCACATTCACTTAGTGCTTTGAATTTTTCTTTTGAAAGTTAATCCTCTCTCTAAGGGAATTCTTCCTGTCCAAGGGCTAGATGATGCCATGGATGATTTTCATGAATGCTAGAGGAAGTCAAAAGTAGATTAAGGGTAAGGGCCAGATTTTCAGATGTGCTCAACACGCAGCAGCTTCCTTTGAAAGCAATAGGAGGTGCTGCAGGCTGACAAACAGAGATGTAGAGGTGACGTGATTTGCCCATGGCTATCCAGCAGGCAAGGAATAGAACCTAGGTCTCCAGACTCCTTGTCAGGTACAGTAGCTGCTAGTCCAAACTGCCATAAAATACCTTTTACTGTTATTATTAAGATGAGATAAAGCCCTCTCCAGTATTCAGCAGAAAGACCAGCCTTTGCTGATAGGGCCTGGTAAAGCACATCAGATTAAAACAAAATTCCCACTGAAACATCTAAAAAATTTCAAAACAAAGTACTGTCCCTTTTCTGGTGGTGGGGAGGTTACTTCTCTTGTCCCCAGCACTGTAAATATCTTGCTCTTCTAGATTCCTGGCAGGGAGCTGGATTGGAAGCACCTCCACTGCAAGAGGAAGAGGTAGGTCATTCTTGCAGCATTCCTGCCTTGTGTACAGCTGGAAACCTCCCAAGAAAGCATGGTCTCTTCAGCAAAATTAGAGTGGAAGTCTTGTGAGATTTAGCTAAATCTTCAGACTGAGTGTCTGAAATGTTGACAGCTTTTCAGATCAAAACCAAATTTCTTAGCTTTTTGAAATTAGTTCATCATTAATTACAGAGCTTTTTGATGTCTGCTACTGTCAGACTCTGCTCTGCCTGCCTGCAGCACTGATCAGGAACTAGCAGAAGTAACAGCTCTGATAGTTCACTCAGGAACATGTGCCTCACAGGTAGTGCCAATTTAACACAGTAGTTGAACAGGTGGGCCATCTGGCTGTATTAGTAGAAGTGGGATGAAGACTTTTATACAATTTTATTTAAATACAGTAAGGGAGATAGAGACTGGCTAACAAATCTGAAGTCTGATTCTGATTTTGTATCGGGAGTGATTCCACTGAAATCAATAGAACCACACCAATGTAAAACAAGAATCAGAACCCTGGGAACCAGCTGATGGAATCCCTATATAAAAATTACGATGCCCTTCACTGCATATTTTAAGATTAAGTAACTAATGACTTTAAATACGGGCAGAAAGGAAAACAGATTGTTATAAAGTATTACATTTAAACAGGTTATCAATGGGAATATATGGAGTCTGCCTTTCCTTTCACACTGGCTTTATTATTATCAACTATTATTATTTGTATTACAGTAGCACAGAGCAGCCTCACACATAGTGAGAGACAATTCCTGCCACAAAGGGTATGTCTCCACTGCAATTAAAAACCCGTGGCTGGTCCATCAGCAGACTCGGGTGAAGAGATCCTCGTGGGAGTCCATGAGCTCGGGCTCCAGCCTGAGTCTAAATGTCTACACTGCAATCAAACATCCCCTTAGCCCGAGGCACATGACTCAGCCCAGCTAGAGGTGTTTAATTTCAGTATAGACGTAACCAAAGAACTTAAAATCTTAAATAGACAAGGGGTAGGAGGGGAAACAGGTACAAGAGGGGAAGTGATTCATCTAAGGTCACACAACAGGACACTACCAGAGGTGGGATTAGAACCCAGGTCTCCTAAATACTACTCCAGTGTTCAATCCACTTGGCTTTACTGCTTCTGCAGTCACATGTGTGGTGTAAATCCTTTGGCTTTCATGGAGTTAATCCCGGTTTATGCAAGAGGAGATTCAGCTTTTTGGGGTGGGGACCATGTTTTCATATGTGTTTGCGCCATGCCTAGTCCAGTGGGGGCCTGATCCGTATTGACCTCTCTGGCTGCTCCTGTGATGCTACTAATATATAATTAATAATAGTTTCCTTCAGTGCACCAGTCTGTTTAATCATTTGCAGAAAACTGCTTCTTTTGATTTAAACCAACTACACTGACAGCAAGCCAAAATGACATCTTGAACAGTTCAGTATCCATACTACATATACCCTTGAGTCTGCTTGTGCATCTGTTATATATTTAGAGGGTGTTGAATTGTTGATTTTTTACAAACAACTTTCAATATATTTAAACAGGCAAGAAGATAAACCGTGACACAATTGCAATATTACAGTGCTCGATGGAGCCTTTTGTAGCATTATCACTAGATGATGAAAATGTCTTTGATAGCATTGACTGGGATTCTCTCTTTACAGTCTTTGAGAGAATGGGATTATGTGACCACTTTAGCAGTTGGATTAAACTGCTTTGCAGGAAAACCTCTTCCCTGTTATCACCAATAACTGTATTTGGGAACCATTCTCATTACAAAAATGACATTACAAAAGTAAATCCTCTGCCAAGGCATGGAGGCTATTATAATGGACTGGAGGACCTAGCAGTGAAGGAAAGGGGCACAAAATAGTTGGCAGCCCTGGGGAAAAAAATTAGTGAATTTGGGACAGTTTCCTAGAACTGGTCAACTAAAGATCCCTGCAGCAAGCCTGGATGATAGGTGGAAGATAAATCCACGTGTTTTGCAGACAGATGTCCATCCCCCTTCCACTTGCTCCCCAACCAGGGATACCTAACTCAACAGAGGCCCTGGAGCAGGTGGGTATGATGCTGTGGAAATAGATGATCCCATTACGTTCTCCAGAACAGAGGACAGCTTTGAGATAGGTCACTTCTGTGCTACTAATACCAAAGCCCAGTATCTCAATAATATAACGAATGCAAAACATGCTTCCAAGAAAGGTAACGAAATGGAACAAGAACAAGGCTAGATCCTGGAGGCACACAAGAACAGGAATTCTGTCACCTCTCAGATACCAGAACAGGACACTGCTGTCTGAAAAAGGAGCAACAATATGTATTTAAAGAGATGCCCATAAAAATGGCTGCACTTAAAATGTTCCTTACTGATTTGGAAGTTCCTCCTGGAACTGGCCAAAATATTTTCTTTGAAATGTTTATTTGAGGAAAAATGCTTTTTTTGTTAAAATGAAAATTTACACAGGAAATGTGTTTTCTATTCATATGTAGCTTTAGGTGTTGGTAAGGTATAAGTTATAAGCCATAATGCAAGAAGCCCACAGGCCTCAAATCTTGAGACAAAGTTTAGACAACGTTGAAGCATAAGGATCCAACACCCTTAGCATAAGTTTCAACATAAGTAGCTGGGAGGAGCCTGGATCACAAGATATCATAAGATAAAATTCTGTCATAAACAAGTATAAATACATTGTCACCAGGTAGCTACAAAATATCAGTTAGTGCTAATTTTGGATATTTAAGGATAGGAACATCAGCAGATGTATAACTGCAAGAATGCTATGGCAACCTGTTGACATATATGCTAATAAGTTTGAGATAAATGATATATTAGCCTATGAAAAGAAAGCACCCCAACTTTATTTTTCAGAATGGAGAGAGATAAATAGTGGTGTCCCGCGGGGGTCTGTACTAAGACCAGTCCTATTCAACATATTCATAAACAATCTGAAAAAAGGGGTAAACAGTGAGGTGGCAAAATCTGCACACAATACAAAATTACTCAAGAGTGAAGCCCAAAGAAGACTGCAAAGAGTTACAAAGGGACCTCACAAAACAGGGTGATTGGGCAACAAAATGGCAGATGAAATTCATTGTTGATAAATGTAAAGTAATGCACATTGGAAAACATAATCCCAACTATACATATAACATGATAAATTAGCTGTCACCACTCAAAAAGAGATCTTGGAGTCATTGTGGATAGTTCTCTGAAAACATCTGCTCAACGTTCAGTGGCAGTCAAAAGCTAATAGGATGTTATGAACCATTAGGAAAGAGATAGTAAAACAGAAAATATCATAATGCCTTTATCTAATCCATCCCCACATCTTGAATACTGCATGCAGATCTGGTGGCCCCATCTCAAAAAAGATATATTGGAATTGGAAAAAGTAGAGAGAAGGGCAACCAAAATTATTAGCGGTATGGAACAGCTTCCATATGAGAAGAGATTAAAAAGACTGGGACTTTTCAGCTTGGAAAAAAGACAACTAAGGGGGGATATGGTAGAGGTCTCTAAAATCATGATGGTGGAGAAAGTGAATAAACAAATTTTAGTTACTCCTTCACATAACACAAGAACTAGGGGTCACCCAATGAAATTAATAGACAGCAGGTATAAAACAAACTAAAGGAAGTATTTCGTCACACAACGCACAGTCAACCCATGGAGCTCTTTTCCAGGGGATGTTGTGAAGGCCAAAACTATAACAGGGTTCAAAAATAACTAGATATGTTCCTGGAGGATAGGTCCATCTATGGCTATTAGCCAGGATGGGCAGGGATGCAACACCATGCTCTGAGTGTCCCTAGCATCTGTTTGCTAGAAGCTGGGAGTGGATGACAGGGGACAGATCACTTGATGATTGTCTATTCTGTTCATTCTCTCTGAAGCACCTGGCATTGGCTACTGTTGGATATTAGGCTAGGTGGACCATTGATCTGACCTAATATGGCCGTTCTTATGTTCTTATGTATGTATGTTCTTATTAAGGTGAGGCAGTTTAGATATGAATGATGGAGGACAGACATCTTCATGAATATTCATGGATGCCAAGTAAACCTATAAGAGAGCTAACCATGATTTAGGTCATTGGGATCTTCTTGGCATGCCAGAGATAGGACCACTTGTGGGTCACCTGCTGTACCACTTTTAAGGTCTTCGCAATGGAAGGTGTAAATATATGGATGCTCAGACTCTGGCCATTCGATCATTCTATGTTATCTCTACCTACTTTGCTGGGTCAGAGTGTTTGTTCTTTTGCTAACTGTGCTAATAAAAACATTACAACAGGGGTGGTCAGTAGGCAGACCGTGGGCCTAATCCAGACTGCGAGATGCTTTCGACCAGACCCTGAAATCTATTTATTTACTCATTATTATCATTATTGGGTTTTTTTGTTGTTTGCTTGTTTTCTCTGTACCTTGACCAAGAAATCTGGACCTTGACAAAAAATAATTGACTACCCCTTCATTACAAGGACAGAAGGCCTTTCCTAATTGTGATTTTCTCTCTTGTGCTCATTGGGGTTCTTGTACTAATTCTAATACTTCTGGGTCTGATTACGAGACAGGACCCTGCCAAACCTCAGAAGGTTAATTGGGTTTACCAGTTGATCAACCTAAAGAATATGCAATCAATAGATCCGCCAACAAATGCATTTATATATATTGGGTGGGTTGGATTTCTGTTGTTGAAAAACCCAAAATGTTGCTTTTTTTTTTTTTTTTTTTTTTTTTTGGCAGCAGAAAACTGTCTGGTAAAGAGAACATTTTCAGCAACTCTTCCAATTTTTGTCTGGCTGAAATTTTTCATTTTTTGATTGCCAAAACAAGAATGTTTTCTATTTTGGCAAAAAATAAAAACAGAAAAAATGCTGTAGAAAAAATTCATGAAAACAAACCATAAAAACTTATTCACTAAATTTTTCATGGTTTAAAAAAAATCCAACCAACTCTAATTAACAAGAAATTTCCTGTACATCAGAATAGTGAATACTAGTGGAACCAGTAATAACTCCCAACATATTTTTAAGTGACCCTAGTGTAGTTGTATTTTAAAGATTGTCTAATCAGTCCATGGTGTGTGTTTCCTGTTTTCCTTCTCTACCTCAAGATTCTCCTCTTGTTCTTACTGAATATAACTGGATACATTTTTCATTAGTCTTGAGTGTCTTGTACACAATTTGCCAGAGATAGTTTTGGTTTGGTTATTTGGTTCCCAGATTGCAAGTGGGCATTTTGATGCCTTTGTTATGGATTAAGGGGGTTGACTATTTCCGGTCTTCTCCCGACTTTGCTATCATTCAAAAATTGAGTTTCCTCCTGGCCAGCTAGCTGTAGGTGTTTGTAAAAAAGTATTACTTCTGTCAACCAATTTCAAAGTAGATACTAAGATTGTTTTGACAGTGGAGCTCCTGGATTTATATGAAAATTCTTTTTTCCCTTTTTGCAAGCCAAAATATATTTATAGAATAGGCAGGCTAATATGGAGAACAAATTCATAGCACAAAATATCCATATACTGGGAATGCCTGAAGGCTTAGAAGCTATCTATTTTTTAAAGAATAGATTTCTGAGCTCTTAAGACAGATATTTCCTATGGGTTTTAAAATAGCTACAGGAAGATGTCTAAAGGTTTTCGCTTTACCAGCACATGAGAAATCCAGAGTAGTGCTAATGAGGTGTTAGACACTTGAAGAAAAGGGAGGAATTTGTGCTATTGGAAAAGAAAAAGACCTGATATTCTGATATTCCTTGATGCTTTTAACTCTCATTTAACCTGTGCTAGTCCAAGCGATTAAAAAAACACAGACTGAATTAGGATTAAATTTCTCTCGAATTCCACAAACAGAGAGTTACTAAAGGCCCCAGGATACACAGTTTGAATATTAGGAGGAGGCAAAGTATTTTGATTTAAAGACCAGATCAAAAGCCAGTGAAAAGACTCCTACAGGGATGCCAACTAATTATGTGAACAAATATTATCACCCTCATATTAAATATATTTCTGGACTGTGATGCTGTCCATACAAACAAGATTTGTGTAATGAAAATTAAGTATTGGGCTGGGGGACTGGGGAGAATATCAGTGTAGGTTATTGGGGTGAGAAATAACTGGCTTTCATAGATAGATAGATAGATAGATAGATCTATTGGAAATAGTGTATGTATTGTAAACTGAGTCTAGTATTCTGCTTGCAAACAATCCTTGGTGTACCTTACCCTGACTTTACCAAATCTAGAATGGAAAAAAGGGACATAGGTAAGAAGTGTTCTAAACTATTTTACAACAGGTTATTTCAAAATTCTTCATTCCTTTACTGTTTCCTAGTAATGCTGTACTTTGTATACTTAGTGTATACTATTGTTAACCTCAGGCGTTCAATAATCAAGAATCAGGCTCCAAATATCATGAGTTTGACTTTAAAAATGAAGAGATTTTAAAAAGTAATAAAGGTTGAACTCTTTTTCTTTGTCTCCTGTTGTTGGAACATTTAGCACTCACATTTTCAAGCTTGTCTCTGCAACTATGAGGCTGCAAACATACTTTTTAAAATTAAAGCTTAGTTTCTCTGGTAATAACCTGATTCCATCAGCTCACCTTTAAAGAAAAACATCAACTGTCATGGGACTTGCAATAAAATGAGAGTTGGCAACAGTGAGTAGTACCGTTTGAGTCATAAAATAATACAGTACCTATCCAAAGTTAGTGGCTACCTCCCTTGATACATATTTGAAATGTAATCTACCTACATAATCACAAGGCCCTGTTGATTTGGTCACTGCTTAATTTGATTCTCTGTTTAATTTGATTAGAACATCAGGGACCAAGGTATTTCTAGTTAAAAATAATTCAAGCAAGGTTTATTTGAGTAATTTGAAGCAGTACAGGTTATTAGAATGCAGGAAAACAAATCTGTCGGAATTAAGGAATCTAGTGAGTCAGATAAAATAGGAGGAAGTGGTAAAATCCATCAGTGTTGAAGGACACTGGGAAATCTTAGACCACTTTAGGTAAGGTCCACTAAACTACAATTCCACTGAAAAACAAGTATGGAAAAAACAAGAGCCAGCCAATGTGATATTATAAGAATGCTCCCCTCTCCATTCAAGTCAGGTTACGTCCACTTCCTCCTCCATGCTGCCTGGGCACCAGCAAGGAAAACATTGACATCACAGAACAGACAGTAACCCTGCACTCAGTCCTGACTGCCAGGATGATCCATTACAGGGAGAGTCCTGCTCAGCCCCCTACAGTCCCAGACCAGAGCATGCTCAGTGCAGAGGGACTCAACAGAGAATCTAGCTGACAAACTCTAATAAATCTCTAGTGAGTATGTGAAAACTAAGATTGTCAGGGCTCTTTAACATAGCCAATTTAAGCAGATTTCCATGGGGACAGCAAAAGGCATATCCCTGATACTAGGATGACAGCCCTGCCAAATTTCAAGAGCTTGTTCTACAGCATAAATGTGCTAGAGCTTCTCAATTAAACAGCTGTATGGATATTTTAACATGGGCAAACCAATGTATTTTTCCCTACCTTCATTCAGAGAAATGGCTGAAGTGTTCTTGCTGAAAATTTTCCCCAAAAATTTCAGCCTGAGGCAGATACTTGTCATGGAAATCTTTCGACCAAATGGTTAGTCTGGCAAAGTTGTATAAACAACTGCAAACAGGGTCTTATAATGGAAAGTATCAGGCAATCTTAACTAGAAGCATGACTATCTGTGCCACCTGTAATATATGTTTCCAAACAAAAAAATGTGTTAAAAAAATTTCTGATAAGAGGGTGTTTCAGTGGAGTCCAGCTAATACCCCAGAACAAAGGTCAGACTTTCTTTACAAAGTTCTTCACCTTTTAAAAACTCAAATCCTAACATCTCTAAAAATGAGCAGTTAAAAGATCCAGCAGTTCGTCACACTATACAACATTTCATCTCTCCCAGTTCCCCGTCTGACCTACACTACCAACTTGACCTTAACTTAGCATCCTCCAGTTTACAGAAATAGAAGTTCAGAATAAATGTTTAAGCTCTTATAAGGTCCCACCACCAGTTAAAGAGAGAGATTTCCAATCATCTTCTACTAACTTATCATTTTGATCTTTGTATATATTTTGACCCTACCTGGGGACAATGAGGAGCAGGTTGGATCCCTTATCTGTTCATTTCCACTTATTCAAATTCTGGGATTTTGGAATGTTTGGGGGTGTTAACTGGACTCCTTAATTGCTTACAAGAAAAGTCTTTTGTTAAGAGAATTTCGCAGATCTGAAATTAACATCCAAGTTCTAAATTGGATTAATGTACATGGTCCCTACAGAAAAGAAGCCCTATTCTAACCGATCTTATTTATGGCCACCAAAGCAGGGTTTTCTTCCTGCAGACTTTAGCAAGTCTACCAAATGGGAGGGAGTTATCCCTTGTTAGGATATTGGATTATGAATGGCAGATGAAATATGGAGGTGTTCAGATACCATGCTAATGGGAGCCATGTATGTATCCTGATAGATATCCACATGGAAAATTTTAAGCTCTTAACATTTGATAATTAGACCGTTTTAAATGTTTAATGTCAACATTTAGTTCAAAAGTATTACTCATGTGCATAAATGCTTGCAGGCCTATATTTATGTGTTTACATTTGAGAGAGAGATACACAGATGTTGTCATCATCATAGAATTTATGTACAAGATGTTTTGCTTTGCACTGTTTGCATATGAATTGTATGTGCCATTCAAATAGTAAGTAAATCAAGAAAGGAGAAGTAAGCAATTACTGTTTCCATTTTTTTCTATCTTCACTGCTTTTCCGAGCAATTTCTGCCAGCTAATTTATGTCTGCTACATGGAAAATTGTTTTAAAAACACATAGTCAAGGAAACTGGAAACTTCACGTATTACATCATATACAGTTGTGATAGTAATTGTGTACTATGATTTGGACATCGAAAGACTGCATTAAACATGTGTCTGGCTCTTTACCATATTGTATTTATAGAACAGATGCTACCTATACGTTTTACCAAATTAACTCCAGCAATTAATTTGCCTAAACAATGGTTCAATGTGAGCATAGAAACTGGAGATGGAAAAAACCTTTCAGATAATCTTGTCCATTTCCCAGGAAGCAAAATATCGTTCCCTACAACACTAAATAGTTTAAAGTACTTTGTCCATGTACTCTTAAATAACTCCAGTAACGGGGTCTTACCACATCACTTGAGATATTATTCCATATTCTCTAACATTTAGGACTACATGGGTGGAATTCAAACTCAAGCAGAGGACCATCTTAAAACCTATATACCACTTACGTCCTCCTTAAACCCTATTTTGAGGGTATCATCACTTGATCTTCTGCACATGGGTGAATTTCACCCGAATGTGATAAATGCAGATGGGGAATCCTAAAGATATTCCTGCCGAGTCTAGAAACTGACTACAACATGAAAATCTCAATATATTTCTAAAATTCGACCTTTCCATTTCATAGTAGAGAAAGGACTCCTACAGTTTGAACTAATAAATCTTTCAAAGAGCCTTTCTAACCTTAGCACCTCTAACACTGCTCCTTGTTCACTATGAAACAGCTTTCTGGATATATACCATGTCACGTATGACCTCCAGGCAAACGCTCTCAAAATGTGCATTTATTTCAAAGGTAGGGGATTTCTGTGAGATGTGAAAATGGATGCCTCTGGTGTAAAGGAGCAAGAGCAGAGTGAAAATACATTGTGTGGCTGAGTGAGCTAAAGGTATGTGGTGGGAAAATGTATTCCTGGGGGTTTTGCATGGGGCACACACATTGGATTAAATTGCCATTCCGTCAATAGCATAATGCATAAAACTATGGTCAAGGATCCAGAAGGAATCAATCCTTGACACCTCCACAAAGGTTATCAAATCAAGCATACATAGAAGAGCTTGGAACTCTACAGGTGAAAAATGCTAATTATTATTATTAGGAGTGGCAATAGTAGTAAGATTCGAAGGGAATAATTGCTCACCTCCTCATGTCTCAGACGTTGGATCAGCTTGTCCTTTACAGCCTCTAAACATTACCCGAGGATACAATATAGAGCTAAATCTTGGATCTGGACCATTAAGAAACTAATTGGTATTTCTCCAAGTAATATTATCTGGCATGCAGTCCAGACATATGAATTATTTTCTTCAGCTGCATTTGAAATTGTTTAGCCTCTTCAGCGCTATTTACATAGGAAGTAATTTACCATTATTAAATAATTTTTCCAATTTTCATTGCTGCTAAAGGAGGCACTGATGAATAGTGGATAAAGCAGGGGATATGCGTGGAAGGCAGGGTCCCTTGGTTCAAATCTTGCCTCTGCCTCTGTGAGGAATTGCATGAGTCATTTAGGTAAGAATTGTCAGATGTGGCTTATAGATTTCTATTTCTCCATTTTTTTTACTTTAGACATATCAGTCCAGATTTCAAAATCACTTCATTGATTTACAGACTCAGTGGGCCTAAAGTGAGTTCACCACTGATTCTTTACTGCTTTTCATGTTCTGTCATCATTTGCACCCTTGCATGAAGACTTTTACACCACTTTTTACAAACATAAGTGACGATATGAGGATGTAAAGCAGTGGAGAATCAGACTAGTAGTCCCTGTCCCAATAAACTTACATTCTAAATTAGATGGTCAGCAGAAAATGCTTTGGGAGACAGAGACAGCAGTGCTAACTTCTTCTTCTAGATATGGTCTTCATCCTCTTCTGCAGAAAATGTACAAAGGTTAAAGACAAATGTTTATATATTTATTTTTTAAAAAGTGATACACATTCTAAACTTAAAACCATTCTTGACAACCTGCTGAGCTCATACATCGAGTCTGCCTGGTAGGTGCCGGCAGAGACGCACCCGGAAAACCCCCAAACCACACGCTTGCAGGTGTTCACTGACTAAAGACACCCAAGTGCTCAAAGCAGTTTCTTATATGGCAACGAAAGCTCATGGCAGAGGTAAACATGAACAAGGGCGGAGGATTTAGCAGGGAAATTAGAGGGCAATTATTGGGCCAAGACCGAGACCAGAACTGCCCCCTGGGAAGGGGGAGGGCTGATGATTACAATAAAAGGGAAATGCAAAAGGATCTTGGGGCTCACTCCTGAGGATGTGGGGGAGGTAAACAGGTAGTACCGCTTTGCTTTCACTTCTGGCTAAGTCCCTGCTACAATAAATGGTAATCTCGTAACCTAAGACTCCAGTTTCCATGTGGTCCTGTGTGTCGGCTTGGCAAACCAAACAATAGTGGGGATCCTGGGCATCCCCAAAGTAGCACGATTTCTTCTCACTGCAGTAAAGTATATTACTAACATTAGACTAAGCCACGCCAATCTGATTTTCAATTTAACAGAAAATCATGTTATGAAAACGAACATACCACATAACGTGGGTTTGTTCTCATTTGCAGCATTGGCTT
This sequence comes from Chrysemys picta bellii, assembly GCF_011386835.1. Lineage (NCBI taxonomy): Eukaryota > Metazoa > Chordata > Testudines > Emydidae > Chrysemys > Chrysemys picta. The sequence continues at coordinate 325,234,288 of NC_088791.1, forward strand.
TAATCCTTTCCCTGACAAAGGCAACCCTGTGCTGAAGAAATGTGATTGTTTGGGATTTATTTCCTTCAAAACGTGGTAGCAATGGACTAGCTTCTGCTGTCAATTACTCTTGTGTACCTGAGGGAGGAATCCTGCAGGGTACTGTGTGCCTCCTGCATTGTCTTTAAATAGATTGCTCATAGGACTGGAGATAGTATAGGATAAAGCACACAGGCATTTTAATAATAAGGCTTTCAAATACACACTGTGCTCCCAGCAGCATAGTTCAGTGCATACCTCTTCAGAGCAAGCCGGTACCTCAGAGTCACTTCCTGTGCCTCTCTTAGAGGGATCTTGCATAAATACAATGTACCTCCTAGCGAGTACTGTGCACTCAACATCCTTTGATGTAAAATGCGCTCATCACCTCATAGGATTGAGCCCTGAGAGCAGAATATGGTCATATGTTCTTTGTCAGGTGCCCTAGCCAAACTGTCATTTTTTTTACCTCACACACCCTGTACTTTAACAGCACTATATAACTATTCTTAATATATGTTTAACTACATAGGGACAGCTTCTGCTTCTCTTCCATGGGTAGTAACTCACTTTATGAGGAGTCCCTTTGAGTTCAGTAGGGATAATCATGGAGTACTTCAGCCTGGATTTCCTATCTTGCTGCTCAGCACGTCTTGCAATCTGTACTGATTGGCACTCGGCACCTTGAAGATCAGACTTCAGGTTAGATTCCCTTTTAGTTCAGAACCCTGGTGGGGCCCAGATCAATCCAGGCCCCCTCCTAGTACCAGAAATGACAGTGATTTCCTGCCAGTTATGTTTGCATCACAATTCAATATTATTCTTTTCCCTTTCTTTCCCCTGACTTACTCCTGTGCTTTATTTCAAAATGGCAAACTTATAGATTCATAGATTCAAGGACTGGAAGGGACCTCGAGAGGTTATCGAGTCCAGTCCCCTGCCCTCATGGCAGGACCAAATACTGTCTAGACCATCCCTGATAGACATTTATCTAACCTACTCTTAAATATCTCCAGAGATGGAGATTCCACAACCTCCTTAGGCAGTTTATTCCAGTGTTTAACCACCCTGACAGTTAGGAACTTTTTCCTAATGTCCAACCTAAACCTCCCTTGATGCAGTTTAAGCGTGATCCTTTTCAACTTGAGCAAGCACAAGAGAATAATGCAGCTTAAAAAAATGTTTGAATAGCTAGTTGCCAGGATATTTAAAGGCAACTGGAAATGTCAAGACAGTAAATTTAGCTTTGACACCAGTAGGAGGCTTGAAAAATGTTAGAACATACCTTCTGAATAAGAGGACAAATTCCTGACAACCACAGCCATCACGACTAATCAAAGTTAAGCTTCCCACCACACGAGCACAGTCTGCTTGAATGAAAAGTACATTGCTTTTCTTTAAAATATCTCACCAATAATTTCCACTGTCAACTAAATGAGAAAATATCTATATTTAAGAAACTCTTTGTAGGTTGTAATTACACTTTTTAAATGTTTTCATTTGACTTGTGGCTTAAATATAGATTTTTTTATAAACATGGTGCTGCTGGCAGAACTCTCTTACTCACTAATGGGTGAACCTCAAAAGCTTCAGAGGTTTGGCTTGCTTCTGACAAACAATGGGAAGGTTAGATGCTTAGTCAAAACTTATGTTGAACTATCTGAACCTCATAGGTCTTTGAAACCAGACTCAAACTTCACAAGAACGCCTGGTGTTCCTGTGAGAACTGATGTGACCCTAATAGCATCCCAGTGCAAGAGGGCCCATGGCTCATTGGTAGTGAGTTTCAGCTCACCTGACCAGATGAGTGTACTCTAGCTTACTAATGGCATAACCTGTATCTAAAACATGTCACGTAAGATATCAATAGAAAGCTAATATCATAGTGATCATAAATATTATTTCATGGTGTAAGTACAGAGGACAAATTCAAAATTACAGACTTATTGGGATTTATGTTCTTCAAGTGTGTCTGCCAGGCAGGGCTAAAGATACCTTACCCTAGTCAAAGGAATGTGTTTCCGCCACCTAGGATGTATATCCAAACTACATAGAAGGTAAATGGGTCCATCAAGCCAACCAGGGAAGGAGATAACCACTCAGCCTCATGGCAAGGGGATAAAATTGCAGGAAACAGATCAATTTGCAAACACCAGCAAAGGAAAAAACAAGAATGAAACTTAATTCACCAGGAGTCTCCATGTAACCTTCCTCCAGCCTGAATGAATTTTATTTTGCAGGATAACCTTCAGAAGAATCCATTTAAAAGGTTCACCTAATTATTAAAAGAGAGGGGCAAAAAAACCTAAGTTCTTTCACCTAAGAGGACAAAAGAACCAAGCACATTGGACTTTGTGGAAGAAGTGGTCAGCCATCTTGCTGAAAGGTATATTGGTAAGGAAACTTCCTTGAACAAAGGCTGTAGCTTGTTTTCTTAAGTCTTAGCCTCTAGAAAGCTTTTTTTTCACTTTTATATGCTTGTAACTATTTTTAACTCTATCCTTTAAACTTAAACTCACTTAAAATTCTATTTCCTTTTGTTAATAAGCTTGTTTTACTTTTAATCTAAACCAACCCCCTGTTGTGTTTGAACTGAAGTGATAGGTAACTCCAGTTAAAGTGATAAGCTATGCATTTTCTCTTTAGAGGAGCAAACAAACTTTATTATTTCTCTGAATGATCCAGGAAAGAGCTGGGCATTGCAGAATCCATGGTTTTGAGAAGGTTTGAAACTGGGCTGGTGGGCTTGGGGTCATCTTACTAGGGGTAATCAAGGTTGATGAAGGCACAGAGTGTGGCGATGGTGTAACAAGCAGGCTGGATTCTGAGCTGTTGAACCAGTGCTGTTTATCACACAGACACTCAGTATATGCTTGTATTCTGGCTGGGAGCATGCAGACATGGGAACTACAGCAGCATCCAGAGTAACAAAGCAGGTGATGGCACAACCCCTCACCTGACAACTGAAAATATTACAAAAGTTGACTTTTTCATTATCTTAGGTACTTCTCTGGACCCCCCCCCCCCATTACCATTGTGACTGAGCATCTCAGAATCTTTGATATATTTTACATCAGAAGACCCCTTTGAGACAGAGAAGTGCTGTTATGCCCATTTTACAGATGGGGAACTGAGAGGCTTTGCCATGGTCACACATGAAGTCTGTGCTTGTGTAGGGAAGTGAAGCAAAGTCTCCTGAGTCCCAGGCTAGTACCCTAACCACTGGATCATTCTTCCTCCCCACTGGAGTTTGGTGGTGCATGAAAGTGACCAACAATAACATTAAAGAATTAATTGCACTTGAACATTAAAAGAGGTTTAGGTGCAGTTCAAGTTTTAAGCAAAGGTTTGGACAAATTCTTTTTTTATCCAAACCAATTTTCTGGCCCCTAATCATTATCCACTGCCAGTTTCAGTCTCTGAGCTTCTGCCCTCCCCTTGACAGACTACATAATTGTGTCCCATGCTGGGTTAAGGATGGATTAAATAGTTTGTACCAGGCACTATGTCTATTTCTGTACTGCATACATTGGCGTAAGTGCCCTCAGGCCAGCTCTGTTCATTAGTAGCTAAGGAACCTGTATACGTTTTTAAAAAAGTCAAGATTATTTTTATAAAATGTCAATTGCTTGCTCAAAAGGCTATGAAGAGAATGTCTGAGCCATGGTGACAGATTTAAGCCACTGGTTCCTTTATCCTATTTTATTGGCATTGGTGTAATAGAGCAGAAAACACTAATTATTATTTAATTGAAGATATAAGCCCATATGATGAATTTCTTTTATTTACAGATGGCTGAAGTCTACCATCCTTATTCCTGCTGTAGTCCCATGGATTCCTGTAGAAGTTAGCATTCATGGCTTAAGGAATGTGATAGCATGCAAGATGAATTTGGTGGGAAGTTAAAGTGGAAGCTTTAGTTAAGGTGCAGTAGAAAAGCTTGTATTAGCTATGTTACAATTTAAAAAGTCATATCTTACTGGGCTACATTTTACAATACAGCAGCTATAACGACACTTCAGCTATAGTGTAATTGCACTGTAGTATTGCATTTTGATCCAGCTAATTAATAATAAATTGACATAACTGTGATATTACCTACATGAGTGAGTGTAATTATAGTGTACGTAAAACTTAATATACCTGACTTTAAAAATACATGTATTAAATAGGCAAACGGGGTAATAAGTAGTTCTGTAATGTAGCTAGCCTCCAGATGTGGATTGTGGGTAGTTACCAAAAACTTCATTTGCAGTATAGTTATTAGTCTTCAATTACAATTTACAGTCACTATATTATAAAGTCTAATTGCTTTCTGCCTTTATTTTGCTCACTCTCGTGATCTGATGTGGCAATACAACATGGCTGCAAAACAGCCATTGTAATTTTGGACTGCATGGATCTAATCCAAATGGGGAAAGCCCTCATGGTCTAGTAATTTTTTGAGGAAGTTCTATAGCCTGTCTTATACAGGAGGTCAGGATAGATTATCATAATGGTCCCTTCTGGCATTAGAATCTATGAATCATTGACTTACATGGGCTTTGTATTGGGCTCCAGATGCAAAGGTATGGAGGAAGTAGTTAGTTGTCTATTACTAAAGATATAGAACGTGGAAAGAGTGCTTTTACATACAATATGCATTTTGCACTAATATCTGGTGCTCTATCAGAGACAGATTGATACAATGGAAGGAGTGTTAACAATAGTGTAACAGAAATTAATCAGGAGGCCTGTGGGAATGGACTCTGGATGGAACTCAAAATTATTCCAAGGCCAGAAGGGACCATTGCGATCACCTAGTCTGATCTCCTGCATAACACAGGTCATCGAACTTCCCTAAAATAATTGTAATAACTGTAATCAAGTCACCTCTTAACCTTATTCACATGAGTTAAATTTGCAAGACCTGGCTTTAGATGTCACTAGTTTCCTTTAGATTGTAAGATTTTTGTGGCATTGAATGTGTCTTCCTGAGTTTGAACAGCACCTACAGTGATCCCAAGTAGGGTCTTTTGGGCAGCACTGAAGTACAAACAGGGCTGGCTCTAGCTTTTTTGCTGCCCCAAGCACGGCAGGCAGGCTGCCTTTGGCGGCGTGCCTGCAGGAGGTCCCCGGTCCCGCGGATTCGGCAGCATGCCTGCGGGAGGTCCGCCGGTCCCATGGCTTTGGCATATCTGCCGCCAAATTGCCGCCGAATCCGTGGGACTGGCGGAACTCCTGCAGGCATACCACCGAAGGCAGCCTGACTGTTGCCCTCGCAGGGACTGGCAGGGCGCCCCCCGTGGCTTGCCACCCCAGGCATGCGCTTGGAGCGCTGGTGCCTGGAGCCGCCACTGAGTACAAATATTAATAGAATAACGTTCACTTTCCCTTGTATTTACCTTTTGTCTTTGTTTCCTCATGGCATTTCTTAGACAATTTTAATAGACTGTTTGCAGGTGTGAGGAGCTAGATGGAATGCAGCCAATTAAATTGCCAGTCTAATGGAATGTGGATACTGAGAGAAGTCATAGTTCAGTTACTTTCAGCCTGCAGAAAATAATGTCCCCTTATGTTGTTATAGTAACTTCCTAAGATTTACAAGATGAATATTATAATTCAAGCTGTGCAGAAGGGGTGCTGGGTGGATGGAATTTGTTATTCAGGAGGATGATAGGGATAAAGATATATACTGATGTTACAAGGAAACAGTTACTAGAAACAAAAGTTTGCTGGGTTTTAAGGAGAAAGAAAGAAAGAAAGAAAGAAAGAAAGAAAGAAAGAAAGAAAGAAAGAAAGAAAGAAAGTATTAGATGCAGGATTCTGCAACCAACAACTTTAATCATCATAGTAAGACATCAAACACGAAAATTTAATGAACCAGATTTGGCAAAGAATAATAACAAGAAGAAAAGAGAAATCAATGATTTGTTAACTTGTGGCACTGGCTTGTCATTTACAAACTGTGCTCAAGTGAATGTTACAGATCTGGAACAAAATAGATGTTACAAAGGCTTAAGTAAATTGCAAATATATAAATATGTTGCAGATTTTAACCCAACCGCCTTGGTCTTTTGAAGTTCTCTACTTTTCAGGTTTTTGTATCGGCCCATCATGATGGTACTAGAGTTGAAATTGTTTTGGTTTTGTTACATTTAGTTTTTTCTTTACTTTTTTTTTGTTTCTATTTGTTTGACTACATCTCTATATAAAAAAAAAGCAAGCTACCTAGGCTGCTGGCAATTAAGAGACCTAACAAACAGATAACACATATACTATGGTGATTGAATGTTATTCTGCTCCACTCATTGACCAGATTGAAGAGTAAGGTCCAAATCACAACAAAAGTTTTCATTCATGGAGTGAAATCCTGCCCCCACTAAAATCAATGGGAATTTTGCTTTGATTTCAATCGAGCCATGATTTTATGCATCAGTCCATGCTTAATTCATAAAGATGAAGGAAAGTTTTTAGCATGGTAGTCAGTATGGTAATCTTTTGACTGTTGTAATTATGTGAGAAGACAATGTTATTGTGGCAAGTACTTTCACATGTTGAAGTCAAGGAATGATATATCTCCATGTTATCATGTCTGAGGCTAACCATGGGGTAAATCCTACTCTTTAGGCTCATGCAAGTAGTCCCATTGACTTCAGTAGGGCCTTGTCTACACTACGAGAGTAGTTCGATTTTACTTGCATCGAATTTTTGTAATCGATATTGCAAAGTCGAACGTGTGTGTCCACACTAAGGACAGTAATTCGACTTTGTGCATCCACACTAACGGTGAAAGCGTCGACATTCGAAGCGGTGCACTGTGGTCAGCTATCCCACAGTTCCCGCAGTCCCCTCTGCCCATTGGAATTCTGGGTGTAGCCGGCAATGCCTTCTGGGTAACAAAATGAGTCGAGGGTGCTTTTGGGAAACTGTCGTCATCCGTCCATCACTCCCGCCCTCCCTCCCTGAAAGCGCCGGCGGGAAATCAGTTCACGCGCTTTTCCAGTCATTGACAGCGCGGACGCCACTGTACTCCGAGCATGGAGCCCGCTGCGACCATCGCTGCAGTTGTGGCCGCTCTCAATGCCTCGCAGCTTATCATAAAGGTTTCTCTGAGGCAGATGCAGAAAAGTCAGGCGAGGAGGCTACGGCACCGCGGTGATGTCCTGAAGTCTGAGAGTAGCACAGACCTGTCAGAAAGCAGGCGACCCAGCGCCGAGGACATCACAGTGGCAATGGGTCATGTTGATGCCGTGGAATGGCGATTCTGGGCACGTGAAACAAGCACTGAGTGGTGGGACCGCATAGTGCTGCAGGTCTGGGATGAATCGCAGTGGCTGCGAAACTTTCGCATGCGGAAGGGAACTTTCCTGGAACTTTGTGAGTTGCTGTCCCCTGCCCTGAAGCGCAGTGACACCCGGTTGCGAGCTGCACTGAGTGTACAGAAGCGAGTGGCCATAGCCCTCTGGAAGCTTGCAACGCCAGACAGCTACCGGTCAGTCGCGAACCAGTTTGGGGTGGGCAAATCTACCGTGGGGGTTGTTGTGATGCAAGTAGCGAAGGCAATCGTTGATGTACTGCTGCCAAAGGTAGTGACCCTGGGAAACGTGGAGGCGATCATAGATGGCTTCGCAGCGATGGGATTCCCAAACTGCGGTGGGGCCATAGATGGAACTCACATCCCTATCCTGGCACCGGACCACCAGGCCACCCAGTACATTAACCGAAAGGGCTACTTTTCCATGGTGCTGCAAGCACTGGTGGACCACAGGGGACGTTTTACCAACATCTACGTGGGATGGCCGGGCAAGGTTCATGACGCTCGTGTTTTCAGGAACTCTGGTCTGTTTAGACGGCTGCAACAAGGTATTTACTTCCCGGACCACAAAATAACTGTTGGGGATGTGGAGATGCCTATAGTCATCCTCGGGGACCCAGCCTACCCGCTAATGCCCTGGCTCATGAAGCCCTATACTGGCGCCCTGGACACTGAAAAAGAACTCTTCAACTACCGGCTGAGCAAGTGCAGAATGGTGGTGGAGTGTGCTTTTGGCCGTCTCAAGGGGAGATGGAGAAGCTTACTGACTCGCTGTGATCTCAGCTAAACCAATATCCCCATTGTTATAGCAGCTTGCTGTGTGCTCGACAATCTCTGTGAGAGCAAGGGGGAGACCTTTATGGCGGGGTGGGAGGTTGAGGAAAATAGCCTGGCTGGTGATTACTCACAGCCAGACAGCCGGGCGATTAGAAGAGACCAGCGGGAAGCGCTGTGCATCCGGGAGGCTTTGAAAGCAAAGTTCCTGAGTGAGCAGGGTAACCTGTGACTTTAAAGTTTGTGTACTGAGAAGCTAAACCTGCCCCCGTTTCTTTACCCAGGTAATGTTGACTATCCTATCCAGTTACATACCCCCTTCACCCCCCCTCCAACACACGTGTCGAAATAAAAATAGTTCTACTTTGTTAAAGCACACCGTTTTCTTTAATACTGTTTTCGCGGGAATTTTTTAAAACTGGGACGCAGACTGTGGTGCGGAGCGGGTGTAGTGTTGTGACGCGAATGCAGCTTCTGAACTCAAGGATTGACAGGCTCCGCTGCGGTGGGATGCTTGTTTCAACGGAGCCTGTCACCCCTCCTGATCGGGACTGTGTGTATGGGGGGTCTATTTGACTTTGTGGCAGGGGGAGGACGGTTACAGATCCCATGCTGTGTGGCTCTGTGATCCTGCCTAAGGACCGGTGCTTAAGATCTGTAACTGCCCTCCCCCGCCACAAAGTCACAGAGCAACCCCCCCCCCCCCAACATTACATCAAAACAACCTCCCAGACTAACCGGGGCAACTAGTCACTGCATCACTGCACTGTGTATGTGCCCTGCTGCTGTGCCTGCCCCCGACTATGTACCCTGCCAAAGGAGACTGTCCTGTCCAATTACCAACCCCCTTTCCCCTCCTCCTCCAAAAGAACATGATTGAAACAGTAGTTAACAGAAACGAATTTTTTATTATCAACTACACATGGCATTGGGAGGTGAAACTTGGACGTGGGCTTGTGTCAGGCGGGAAGGAAAGAACTTTTCAAATTTTGGGAAATGAGAGCCTTCTGCTACTAGAGCTCTCTGCAGGGGTGGAGTGAGACTTAGCAGGGACTCTGCCGCCTCTCCTTCTTTGCACTTTGGGTGAGGTGGGTATGGGACTTGGTGGCGGGGGAGGGCAGTTAGAGATGGACTGCAGCGGGGCTCTGTCCTCCTGCCTCCGTTCCTGCAGAACATCCACAAGGCGCCGGAGCGTGTCCGTTTGCTCCCTCAGTAGTCCAAGCAGCGTTTGAGTCGCCTGCTGGTCTTCCTGCCGCCACCTCTCCTCCCGATCCATGTTGGCTTGGTGCATTCGGGTCAAGTTCTCCCGCCACTGGGTCTGCTGTGCTGCCTGGGCTTGGGAACAGGCCATAAGCTCAGAGAACATGTCCTCCCGTGTCCTCTTCTTCCTACGCCTAATCCGCGCTAGCCTCTGGGAGTGTGATTCCAGGCTAGGTTGTGAGACAGTCGCAGACGGGGCTGTGGAAATGGGAAAAAGGGAGTGAATTCCTAAGAAAGATAAATGTAGTTGTGAACAAAGAACATAGTCTTTCTCTGTGAACAAGACCATGCACAGCACCTTTCACATGCGCACTCAGCACAAGGTCGAATTCTCGGCCTTCGCATTCAGTGCCTGGGGTCTTGAACAGCACATTTGAGAAGCGAGGCAGCACAACGGAATTTCTGTTGCAGGCAGACATGGTAAGCCGTACACTTGTGGCAGTTTAAAACTTTTATATTACCACTGGCCTCATTTCACATTTAAAGCAATGTCAGTCCCTGCTGCCAGCAATCCGGCAAGCGGGAACTCTGCCCCTGTCCCACCCCCTCGCGGCTGTCCCCGGGAACGATCCCTTTCGGCTGCCCCTCTCCCGCCTCCACCGCGTGGCTGCAAACCAGCGGTTACAGTTCTGTAAAGGAACGGGAAAGCAGTCCCAACACTAACATTCCCCTACCTAATTAAAAGCAGGTCACCATGGCCGACATCACCCTGATGAGGATCTCCGAGAGCGACAAAGAGAGAATGCTACGGGAAAGCCTCCAAAGACCAGGGCCGTATGCTGCCCTGCTGTGCAGAGCAATGATCCCCGAGTACTTGATAATCTCGTGGCGCGGCAACGTGTCGTACTTCGGAGGACCCAATAAGGCCGCTCTCCCCAAGAACCTCATGCAACGGCTTTCAAGTTACCTCCAGGAGAGCTTCATCGAGATGTCCCAGGAGGATTACTGCTCTATCCCCGGACATATAGACCGCATTTTACTGTAGCTGCAGTAGCAGGGAATAAACAGTAGAGCGGCTTGTGCAGGACAATCACTGAAAACCGGACATTGCTAGATTTCTTTTCAAAACTTGCACTGCCCCTTACTAAACCGTTAAGCGCCTAGGGCACACTAATCATGAACAACCCATTCTTTTAATTGTTAATATTCCTGTTTTGTTAAAAATAAATGTTTAGATGTTTACAACACTTACTGGCTGATCCTTCACCAGATTCTGTGTCCGGGGTAACGGCTGGGGACGCTTCGTAGGGGATCTCTGTAAGGGTGATGAAGAGATCCTGGCTGTCGGGGAAATCAGCATTGTGAGAGCTGCCGACTGCCTCGCCCTCCTCATCTCCTTCCTCATCTTCCCCGTCCCCTAACATGTCCGAGGAACCGGCCGTGGACAGTATCCCATCCTCAGAGTCCACGGTCACTGGTGGGGTAGTGGTGGCGGCCGCACCGAGGATGGAATGCAGTGCCTCGTAGAAACGGGATGTCTGGGGATGGGATCCGGAGCGTCCGTTTGCCTCTTTGGTCTTCTGGTAGCCTTGTCTCAGCTCCTTGATTTTCACGCGGCACTGCGTTGCATCCCGGCTGTATCCTCTCTCTACCATGTCTTTAGAGATCTTCTCGTAGATCTTTGCATTCCTTCTTTTGGATCGCAGCTCGGAAAGCACGGACTCATCGCCCCACACAGCGATGAGATCCAGGACTTCACGATCAGTCCATGCTGGGGCTCTCTTTCTATTCACGGACTGCACGGCCATCACTGCTGGAGAGCTCTGCATCGTTGCCAGTGCTGCTGTGCTCGCCACGATGTCCAGACAGGAAATGAGATTCAAACTGGCCAGACAGGAAAAGGAATTCAAATTCAAATTTTCCCGGGGCTTTTCCTGTGTGGCTGGTCAGAGCATCCGAGCTCGCACTGCTGTCCAGAGCGTCAACAGAGTGGTGCACTGTGGGATAGCTCCCGGAGCTATTAGCGTCGATTTCCATCCACACCTAGCCTAATTCGACATGGCCATGTCGAATTTAGCGCTACTCCCCTCGTCGGGGAGGAGTACAGAAGTCGAATTAAAGAGACCTCTATGTCGAACTAAATAGCATCGCAGTGTGGACGGGTGCAGGGTTAATTCGATGTAACGGCGCTAACTTCGACATAAACGCCTAGTGTAGACCAGGCCTAGGAATAGGAGTGAGTTAGTCAAGCGGGATTACATCTGATGTAAAGAAGATATACAGTAGCCATGGTTTGCTTATTCTCACTTTAGGTCTGATGTGACAGGGAGCTCAGGGCTCTCAATTGATAACCCAGAAGTCAGCACATTGCAAGAGATGCTCAGCATGTCACAGGATATGGCCTTGTAGTGATCAATGTTAATTGTAATATGGCAAGGGGAAATAGACATAGCTCATCAATTAGGAGTGGCCAAATGCATCAGCTTCTAAATTTCTAAGGAAATTTTAACAAGAAGAAAAGAGCCATGAAGTTCAAGAAAGAAAAGCTCGCTATAGATATTTAAGATATCTGAGATCTGAAAAGAAATCAATGCAAATAGCAGCTAACAGTTACCAATTAATTATTGATGATCCAATTTAACTCACTCTTTATGCTATTCAGTAAAATTAATGTAATTTAGCCATCAATAATCATATTTATAAAATAATGATGGAGGAAAGTTAGCTAACAATAATACTGATCAATACATTTGTTCATCTAATATAATTTATTAGTACACTGTTGTTACCCTTTTTGATCCAAGCAGTTAGCTACAATTCTGGGTTTTGCAGGTTGTTTCTGTTAGGGGGAGAAATTGATGATGGAGGCAGGAGTTTCTTTGATGCAGTCCTGTTTATTCACAAAGAATGTACACAAAGTCTTTTTTTCTCTGAACCCAGTAGGAATCAAACAACAGGAGGCAGTTTCTTCGCGCACAGTTCCAAACCTCTTTCCAGCCAGTTCTGTAACCAAAAGCTCACTCTTAGCTTTTTCGTGGGGTCATGCTACAAGTGCTATTCTGGCTGTCTCTTAGTGTTTCCTTGCCACCTTCTCTGTGTGCGTCTGTGGTGTTTCTGCTCACTCTCACTCTCTCACACACAGCTCCATCAAACCGTACCCAACTCCCTGTATGTGCACTCAGCACCCAGTAAAAAATCATCTGCCCACATAGCTCAGATTCCTAATCAGCCAGTGTTTTGGGCAGTGGCTCCTATTGTTTCAGCCATCTAGTCTGTAAAGGAGCTTAATTACTTTTTACATTTATTCTGAATGAAAGGTTTAACCCAACCCCTGGCACAGCAATATATATTGTCATAGTAGAGAATTTCATTACTGTCATTCAACTTAATGTACAGTTAACTGTATAATCCATTTAGTCACCTCCATGTAGTGAACCTATTTCCTATTTCTTTAGTTGGCTCTTGTTATCTTTAAAGTTTATGCAGAATAAATTCACTACACTCTCTAAAGAACAGGGTGCATATGAAGGTTGCGAGAGAGCAATGCCAAACCGCTAGTAAGGCTGCTGAATTGGTTGTTTTCCATTCCCAGTATAATAAGGTGAGCAAGCTGTGTGTGATTGGAGGCTGACAAGACCACTGGTTTCTTCTCTACAGACTGCTGGGTGCCTCTCAAAGAACCAAGGAGAAGAATGGTGCTTTCAGTGGGAGTTAAGCACCTAAATCCCTTTGAGGATCTGAGCCTCACTGTTTACTTATAAATGGAATTTAATCTAGTGCTTAAGGACAGGGATTGATTGACTAATCCAGGCCCACGTGTACAGAAGGACTTGGCTGAGTATGAAGAAAAACCCATGCTGCTCTGCAGTATATGTACATTTGTAATAAAATATAATACCAAAAATCTGTCTGAAGCCAGTCAACTTCAAATGACAAATAACACATACATTTTTAACAGTGAGGGTGATCAACAATGGGAACAGAGTGCCAAAAAAAGTGCTGAATTCTCTTCTCTTAACATCTTCAGATGAAAACTGCATGCCTTTCTGGAAGAGATACTTGAGCAAAACATAAGTTTTATGCTTTAGTCAAAAACAAGTTATTGGACTCAATACAGGGTAATCTGGATGAAATTTAATAGCCTGTGATTATACCAGAGGTCAGAGTAGACAATCTAATGGTCCCTTCTGGCTCTAAACACTATGGGCTTGTCGACACAGTGTGGCAATATGCAATAGACAGTGGTGATTTCTAAAGCAGACCAATACGATGGGCTCTAACTGGCCCATGAGACCTTGCTGGAATGCACTCAGAGTTCACTGGCGCATGTTAATGTAGCGCTGTTAAGTTATTGGGCTCACTACAGGGTTAAGTGAGTGAAATTTAATGGCTTCTGATACACAAGAGGTCAGACTAGATGATCTAAAAGTTCTTTCTGGCCTTAAGCACTATGAATTAACGAAATCTCTATAATGAAATGGGTAGAGGGGAGCTGGGAGATGGAGACAGAGCAAATCTAAGACACAGGTTCTTAGACGTATACGAGCACCTTAGGTTCATCAGCCCCTAGTGACTGAATGGTGTGCTTACCAGCCATTGTAAGGATTGTCTGTTATTCCCACTGCCAAGCAGAAATAATGGCTTTCTTAAATTTGCTGTTCAGTTGCACTTAAAAGGAAGTAACCAGCAAGGGAGATTTAAGTTAGATATTAGGAAAAACTTTCTACCTATAAGGATTGATAAGCACTGGAAGAGTTACCTAGGGAGGTTGTAGAATCCTCATAATTGGAGGTTTTAAGAACAGGTTAGACAAATACCTGTCAGGGATTGTTTGGGTATATTTAGTCCTGCCTCAGCACAGATCTCTTGAGGTCTCCTTCAGCCCTACATTGCTATAAACAAGTAATTCCCTGTAGGTGCCTAACTTACTGCTGGTGGGATGCATAAAGCTGCCTGAGTCCTCATGCTGCTAACAGTTAGTCAGGAGCCCAAAGCCATTGCTCATGCTTAAATTCTGGCAGGATTCTCAAATTAGGCTTTCCCCTCCCTATCTCACCTGTGGACCTGATAAAGTAGTCATCTCAGAGCATGCCTAGCCTGCAGAAGAGACAGCTGGGGTGAGCAAGTTGGGAAGTAGATATGCCTATCTCAGAATAGGCAACAGCCTGGTGGTCAGGGCACTCACTGGGGCTGAGAAAGGCCTGGGTTCAATCCCTGCTCTAAATTATTCAGAGCAGTGATCTGAAAACAGGTCTTCCACATCCCAGATGAATGGCTGAACCACAGGCAATTTTGGCTATAATGGGGTGAGTCTCTGCGTTTTTTTTTTTTTTTTTTTTGGTGAGAAAGCGCTAACCTGCCTTACGTGCCTAGCTTTAGGAGAGGATTCACAGCTGTGGATCCTGAGCAGAGATACAGGCTAAGGCCCAGCTCAATGGGACTTAAGTGCCTAGATGCCTCTGTAAATCTGGGCTTTGAGCCCCACCTTTTTCCTCCGCATTTCTCTCCTGGCTAGTTTAGGCAGCTCCACACTCAGCTGACTGGCTTCTTAGACTCTTTCCTTGGGCACCTAACTCTTCCCATACAATACATGAGCACCTAACTCGGAGCTGAGAATTCCCCTAGGTATCCCGGCACCTGTGAGTCGGGCATTGCAATGCCTAAGTTCCTTTGTGAATCTAGCCCACAGTACCTAACAGAGTGGGCCCCTGATCTTTGACTGGGACATTTATGTGCTCCTGTAATACAAATAATAATAATTATTAATAGTAATAATAATAGGGCAGTTGTAGCTCTTATAGCTAAACTCATCAGATACACTCAGGAATGCAGGATTTACAGAAGACTTTCATTTTTAAATACAGACTATAAAATATTTACAAAGATAGATACAGACTTAACAAAGCGGTGGGGAAATTAATAAAAGATGACCAGGTGGGGTTTATGTTTGGCAGACATACTACAGACAATACAAGTAGATTATTTCACATTGCTTGGGAAATTAAGGCTATACTGGAGCCAATTGTGGTCATATGTTTAGATGAGGAGAAAGTGAGACTCTCTACTCTTTAAAAAACTGGTTTGAGAACAATATTTAGGAAAGTGAGCTGTGCAATATATTCTCATCTTACATTCTGGTTACTGATCAATTATAGATTTATAGATTTTGTGGCAAGAAGGAGACATTAAATCATCTAATCTGACCTCCTGTATAACGCAAGTCATAGAATTGCACCCAGTTAACCCTGCATTGATCCCAATAACTTGTTTTTGACCAAAGCAGATCTTCCAGCAAGACATCTAATCTTGATTTGAAAACTTCAAGGCATGGAGAATCCACCACTTCCATCTATAGGTTGTTCCCATGGTTAACAGGCCCTTCACCTTGAAAGGTCCCTCAGAATATGTATGCACTGTTGTTGTAGCCATGAGAGAGATAAGGTGGGCGAGGTAATATCTTTTATTGAATCAGCTTCTATTGGGGATAGAGACAAGTATTTGAGGGATGCAAAGTTCTTCTTCAGGTCTGGGAAAGGTACTCTTAGGGTAGGTCTACACTTACCCGGTAGTTCGGTGGCGAGCGATCGAACTTCTGGGTTCGACTTATCGCGTCTTGTCTGGACGCGATAAGTCAAACCAGGAAGTGCTCGCCGTCGATTGCGGTACTCCAGCTAGACTAAAGGAGTACCACGGAGTCGACGGGGGAGCCTGCCTGCCCTGTGTGGACCGAGGTAAGTTCAAACTAAGGTACTTCGAACTTCAGCTACGTTATTCACGTAGCTGAAGTTGTGTACCTTAGTTCGAATTAGGGGGTTAGTGTAGACCTGGCCAGAGTGTCACAGCTAAATACAAGGTGGAACAGATTTTTTTAGTATAAGTAGTTAGCACATATTTAAGGTGAAGTGGCCTGTTAACACTCTTGTAGTCATAGGACAAAAAGGAGGGTTAGTGGGTGAAATGTGTGTGATGGGCGTACCAGGCCACTGTGGCCCCCTGCTGGAGGCCCCCAGTCGTACCACACCCTGATCAAGGAAATGAGCCATAAAAGTGGGTCCTCCAGGCCTGCCTTGAAAGGCTGCATAGAAGCAGCCAATCAAGGCCCAGAAGGCTCAGATTAAAGGAACTACAGCAGCTGAGCAGTTCAGCTCCTGGCTGGGACCGGAGGAGCAAGGAAGGGTGCTCGTTGCTGGTAACAGGAACTCAAGAAAAGAGCCAGAAGATGGTTCTTGCATTCAGCAAGGAGAAAGAGGATTTGGGAACTTCAGCCCTGAGGTAAGAGTGAAGAGAAAGGCTACGTGGCAAAAGGCCCAGGGAATAATGGCAGTGAACTGAAGGAAGCAGTAAATGGCTCCTGTGTGTAGGGTTCCTGGGCTGGAGCCCAGAGTAGTGGACAGGTTGGGTCCCCCCGCCGCCCCACCAGCCTACTGGCATAGGCGATGAGGTTCTGTTGGGAAGCCGAAGTGAATGTCAGAACTTAAAGGGGCCCAGAGACACGACTGAAGACCCTGATAAGGGCAGATAGTATGTTGAACTCTTTGCTACCCTGGAAAGGGGTTATCCATTTTTAGAATATGACTTGACCAGAGGGCTGAGGCACAGAAGACCCAACAAGTGAGGTCAACAATCTACAGGGGATGCCTGGGGCAGCATCACACCCAGCAGATGGGAGGCATTCATGAGAGGTGAGTATCCCCATCACAATGTATTAACTACTTATGCTAAATAATCTGTTCCACCTTGTACTTAATTGTGACACTCTGAAGAACACCTGAAGAAGAGCTCTGTGCAGATTGAAAGCTTGCCTCTTTCACCAAGAGAAGTTGGTCCAATAAAAGATATTACCTCACCCACCTTGTGCCTTTATTGTTTGGATACTCAGTTCAATAAAACTTCCATTTTAAAATGGTTCCTGACTTGATGTAAGCGACAGGTATTGTTCTGGCCAGCAAATCCAATAGTTTAACACTCCTATAAACTATGATGTGAAGTACTTTGGAAAGTAAAATATCAACCAAGCAAGTGGAAAGGAGTTTTCTTTTGGGCGAACTCAACAATAAAGAAAAATAATGCATTGTACTGGAATAAGTGGACTGGGGGTGGCATGATCTAATTTTCAGACTTATTTGACAATGAGGCTTTTATGAAATTCAAAAAACTAAACATCCATTTAAATGACAGTGTTCACTGGCAACATTTTAATGATAAAGGACTAATTTTCCTGAACATGAACATAAAAACTCAGGCAACAAAGGCATCAACCCTCATAGATATATAACTTTTTATTAAAAGAAACTTCTAAAATTCCCAGTTACATAAATGTCATATGGGAAAAGGACTTATTTTCTCTGTGTATGAATAAAACTTAGGACAAAAATTCAGAATAATGCTAAAAAACAATGACTATGGTATTAAGGCAAGTGAAATTCAGGCTCTTCCACAGTTTTCACTGGACATTATTTATGTACATAAAAAAGAGCGCTAAGTGATAGAACTCCTTAGTTGTTATCAGAGACCACAAACAAATACTCTGAGAATGCTGAAAGGTTAAATTATTTTGGCCCAAGGTATCAACAATAGTTTAAAAATAATTGGTAAGGAACTGTGATTGGAAACTTCTGCTTTTATTGTGTCTGGTGGTTTTGGAATTGAAAGGCTCCCTCAAGCATAACCAGAATGGATCTCTGTTATCCTGGTGATTGCTAAAGGGTAATTCTGAGGCACTGAAGGGTCAGGGCAGATTTAGTTATAAAATCATTTTGACATTCCTTGCAATAGAAGCCTTATACGCTGAGATTTTTGGGGAATAGAAATTAACCAGATAATTTTAATGTGATATGATTCTCATTTCTAAATTTTATAGGGAAAATATATTTAAAGAGTGAGAAAAACTAATAAACTTAGTGTTAAATTTACTATTTAAACAATGAAGCCCTGATTCCAGAAAGCACTTAATCTTATGCTTAAACTTAAGAACATGCTTAAAAGCTTTCCTAAATAAGGATGTTTTCTTGAATGGAGGCCTCATAGAACAAATATAAATATAATGCTATATGGACTAGTCAATATCCTGGGGATTCTTTCATACTTATTCCTACACCTGAATAATTTCAGCACATGTTATTTCCTTTGGTTGGTTTGTTTTAGTATAGCTTTTTACAGAAGTTCCAACCTTATATCTTATACAAGACAAGGTAACAGTGCACATCACCAGAGTACATTCCACTTGTGTATTATTAGTGTATCTAGATTTTTATGGACTCAGAACATCAATTTGCATCTCATGCAGTTTCTTTCTGCTAGTGGTGGGGAATGAATAGTTTTCATGGCTTTAATTGTATCATTAGAAATTTTTGTTCTGGAGCTAAAGACAATAATTGAAATAAATAAAAGCGGGACTCAATTAATTTCCCAGTGGTGATGATGGCCAACTGTGAGTGGTGGTTACTCAGTGCTTAAAGTGCAGGGAAAGGGGGTGTCACAAGGGGTTTGCAGACCCATAAATAAATAAAGCAATAATGAAAACCAGGGCTGGGTTGCTCAGGGGCATACTTTCAGCATTGTGGCCCAGATCCTCAAAGGTATTTTGATGCCTTACCACTATGAGGATCTGGGCCTGTCTTACCAAAGCTGCTGCTCCCAGTTTATGATAGCACTCTCCCCGCACACCATGCTCAGACACTTTTTTCAAATCACTTTAAGCACTGTTTACACTGAGGTCTTCCCTGTGGGTTCATCCCCCTTTACTGTCCAGTCAGGGTTCCATAGGGACCTCACCAGTGGCAGTTGTCTTAGGATGTACTGAATCAACATCATGGGCATGCTTGTTCCTTAACCAGCCCGATCCACTTTTTCGCTGTGGACCATTGGCAGAATGGGAGTTGCAGGCACTCTCCATCCTGTGGAATTTTGGCTGCTACCGTCTCTTTGCCTGCAGTTATACTGGTAGAAGTGGCTATAAGCCAGGACTGAACCAAGCCCATTGTTTTCATCCCCCGTGAGTTTACAAACGAATATGTAATATTTTGGTAAATTTAATTCTATAAGATGTGTTCTCAATTTCTCCTTTTCCCCCAATACTCTCAATAATCCTGGTAATCTAGGTAACATTCAATGGGAGATGACATGGTCTTTGTAGCTTGGAGGTCTTGAACATTGCCCAGTTTGATTTCTGATGCTCATAGCAGGCCCGAATCTCAGGCACTTCAGCTGCATGCTAAGAGAAATTAAACAAGAAAGGGCTGTTTTTTAATTGCAAGCCTTATGCTATTGAAGAAATCACAGTAGAGGGTCCTGGAATTTATTGGCAAGATACTTGTTTGCTGGAGCTTAATCTCTGATTAACAATTCACTTTGGCTCTACTTGGCATTCAGATGGGGTTGTTCTGCTGAGATAAAAAAAAAGTGGATTTAAATTGTAAAGGTTTTTCATTCTTTTCAGAGCAAAGAATGTCCCATGTGCCAAGCCTATTACAGTCTAATAGAAATAGCATTACAATCACCTAACTCATTTAACCCAGCACACTTTCTACGTGTCTGTTTAGAGTGATTTCTGAATCACTTTTACTAGGTACAGCCAAAGATGAAGCATACAAGGACAATGCATTTACAATAAGGTGATAATACAAGCAGGCTGAATCTCTACTATTTACCTTCACAATGATACTTTGCATAATACCTTCCATTCAAAGATCGCAAACAACTCTAACAAAATTAATAAACTAAACCTCGCAGTGTCCCTGTAATGTATAGAAATATTATTTGTTCCATTGGCTGAATGGGAAAATGTATACACAAAGAAATGATGTAACTTTTGAAAGTTCCACATAGTAAGTAAGTGGTAAACCTTTCCTGATTCTTAGTAATGCACCTTACTCCCTGGAGTAATTCTGCTTCGTGATGATCAACAACTCGAAGAATCATTGATATAATGGAAAAGATTGTCATCTGGTCCAGCCCATGCTCTCCATATTGGATTGCTTCTGACAACAACATCCAGTGCTTTGAATAGGTAAGTTTTAAATGCCCACAGAATGCGGCTGCCACCTAGAACTGGTCAAAAACTGTGATTTTGTTGTTTGTTTGTTTTATTGAAATTCAAAGTTAATGAAAGATTTCATTGAAATTAAAAAAAATATTCCCAGCATCCTTATGTCCAGTCAAAAATTGGGAGCAGATTTTTTTTTGTCATAACTTTCTTCAGGCATAGATACATCAAAATAGTGGGCAGAGGCCTTTACTAGGGAAAAATGAATCATGTTCCTGAAATATTTTGTGAGAGTTCAGCAAATAAAATGCATAGATTTATCCACCTGTGCTCTTCTCTTCTCACTGAAGTTCATTACTTCATAAACTATTGTCTTCTGACCCTTTCCCCATGCATTTTAGAATTTCTTGAGAAGTGGTTGCAGTACAGCTGACTTTAAATGCTCCGAAACTCAATTTTTCTACAATTTATTTCATTGAAATGTTGACTCATGTTGAAAAAAATAGGAATTTCCTCCCTCCTTTTACTGCTGGTACAGGGATCACAGTCTCATGCACTGTAAGAATGCAACCACTCTGGCTTCAGGTATTGAAGACAGCTGAATCTTACACACAGAAAAGTTACATACAATCCTCAAATCCTCTTGTTGAAAGGTTGCCACATAACACTACTTTTATTCTTAGCCTCCAGAATGTTAATACAGGATAACCAGAGAGAGACAAAGAAAGCTGCTCCTCACACCATCCTATTCTAGGCTGCTGCTTTCCAGACCAACTCTGGTCACATGCTTCTTGACAGAGCCCCCTAGCCTGGAAGCAGGAACAGGAAACCATCACCCCTTCCCCCCCCCCCCCACACACACAGAAAGCTTGCAATTTCAACATAGTCCTCAATACACTACCTCTTTCAGAACTGAATTTCCAGAGTCTATATGCATGTAAGCAAGAGCATAAATCTATGAGTTCCCTCGCCATCTTGTGGCATCCACTTAGGCCTTGTCTACACTACATAGTTAAGTTGCCATAAGTCAACTTACTTTGACCTAACTGTGAAGGTGTACACCCTGCAATGCCCCCCCTGCCAATTTAACTCTCCTTCTGTGCTGACATAATAAAACTACCTCGACAAGAAGCATAGCGCTTATGGTGACTTATTTAGAGTGACACAGTGTCAGTGTAGACACTGCATTGCTTATGTCGCCCTAAGTGGCCTCCAGGAGGGGTACCACAATGCCCACGTTACTGCTCTGGTCACCAGTTTGAATGCTGCTGTCCTGCAGCCAAGTACACAGGCATGCACTCCTCCCCCTATAAAGCCCTGGGAATTTTTGAAATTCCTCTTCTTGTTTGTTTGGCATGGAGAGTTCACATTGCATCTGCCAAGCTGACCATGCCACCTCCCTCAGCAAATGCGCTCCTGCCTGGAGTACACCGGAGTTGTTGGATCTGCTGGGTCTGTGGGGAGAGGAGGCTGTGCAGTCACAGCTCCACTCCAGCTGCAGGAACTTTGATATGTATGGGCAGATTGCTCATGGCATGGAGGAAAAAGAGCATGAGAGGGACATGCAGCAGTGCCATGCCAAGGTCAAGGAGCTGAAGCAGAAGGATCAAGGAGCTGAGGCATACCAGAAAGCAAGGGTGGCCAATTGTTGGTCTGGTGCATCACCAAAGACATGCCGCTTCCAAAGATACAGAGCTGCTCGCTGTCCTCAGTAGTGACCCCACCTCCACCATCAAGAACCCCGTGGATGCCTTGGTGGCCAGCAGAGTGAATCCCAGGAATAACGTGGTAGATGAGGAAGTGGAGTTGGAGGAGATGGGAGGACTGGTGACAGGGATTAAAATAAATATTAATATATGGAGCTATACTGATCTCATAGAGCTGAAAGGGACCTTGAAAAGTCATGAAATCCAGTTCCCTGCCTTCATTAGCAGGATTGAGTACTGTCCCTGACTTTTTTTTTTCTCCGCTGATCCCTAAACAGCCCCCCTTAAGGACTGAGCTCACAACCCTGTGTTTAGTAGGCTAATGCACAAACCACTGAGCTAGCTATCCATCCCTCCCTCTGTGGGGATGTGTGGTGGCATAGCAAATCAGGACCTCTGCTTAATTCTTCCAGCTTTCTGGTGCACCTGATGCAGGAGAGGGGAGCTCCGGTAAGCACTCGTACTTTGAAACTGCAGGGAAACGTGAGGTAGTTATGCTTTTTTTTTTTTAAATCAGGGTAGAAGAGGGATTGAAATAACCAGAACAGGCACAGTTTGTATCTGTTTCTCATTACCTGTGCAGGTAGGCAGAGGGGGCCCTGCGGAAAAGTTTGTTGTTGCACACTAGGATGTCCCAGGAATCCTCCATAGAAATCTCCAGGAAACTTTTATGGAGGTACTCTGCAATCCTCTGCTGCAGGTTTCTTGGGAGGTCAGCCTTGTTTCATCCCCTGGTGTAGGAAACTTTGCTGCACCAATCAGCAATTACTCTGTGGGCAACAACGCAGCACATAGTTGAGCAGCATATGGAACTAGTCTGCAGCCACATGCAAGCAGGAGCTTCACCCTTGCATCCTCGATTACCTTCAGGATCAAGATATCAGGTGCTATCACCCCTGCCTGTGGAAAACAGGGCAAGTATTCAGAATAGTGGCCCTAGGCACTTGTAGTGATATTCCTCTGAAACCCTCCCACCCGTAGTCCCATCTTGCCCCTTCCCCCCGAACCGAATTCACCATGGCTGGGGCTTCTGCCATGCTGTGTACCTGCCAAGGGGAAGTGAGGAAGTGATGTTTCTAACTTGTTTGAATCAAGGCTGTGAGTGCACTCAGAAAAGTATCTCTATTGTTTCTTTAGCTTCTGCAGATGTGCCCTTGACAGTCTCCTCCTGCACATCGGCTTAGTGGCTCTGTCAGATAAGGAACTGAAACAGGCGGCGTCAGGAAGGCATGTTCAGGAAGGCGTGGCAATCTTCTGATGCTTCCAATTGCAAGCAGAGAACACGGAGAGAGGCAATCAATGAGAAACTGCGTATGGATAGCCAAAAGAAGAAACAGGGGCAGGAGCGGATGATATAGCTGCTACAGGACCAGACATGCTGAGGTCCCTGATTGAACTGCAGATGGAACACATCCGTGCTTGCCTCACCCTGCAGGCCATACAAAACTGCCTTCCATGCCCTTCCTCCACTTCCCCCTCTCCCCCTATATTCCTCACATGTTCCCGGGCCATCTCAGTACCCTATGAACTCCACCCTGAGGGACATGTATCACAATGAAAGCTGGACATATACCCAACCATGAGAACTTCATTTGGAAGTGTGCTCTTCATTTTCATGTCCCTTGTAGAATACAGCAATGTTTGTGTTGCTGTTGAATAAAAATGTACTTATAAAAAGCTAAGGAATCTTTATTGATCTCCTACAAATGGTGATTGCTGCTAAAATCCATACAGCGTGTTCATTGGTGCATTTGCATTGTAAAATTAATACCATAGAAAACTAACCTTTTCTGTTGATGTCACAAGATGGTCTGGTGCCAACATGGAGCTATGCGTGCCTTCTGTCACCCCGCTACAGTTCAGGAATCCCATCACCGCAAAGCCATCCACCATTTCCTGCACATTGCCCAGAGTCACAGTCCTTCGTAGCAAAAGGTGATTAATGGCCCTGTACACTTGCATCACTACAACCCCCTGGATGGACTTCCCAAGTTCAAACTGATTTGCAACCAACCGGTAGCAGTCTGGAGTTGCCAGCTTCCACACAGTGATTGCCACTTGCTTCTCCATTGTTAGGGCTGCATTCATTTTGGTGTTGGAAGGTGGATTTGCACATTCAAAAGTTCTGCAGCCACCGCTCATCATCACATACTTTCCTAACGATGCAATCGCACCACTCAGTGCTTGTTTCCCACACCCAGAATCGACGGTCCACTGTGTGCAGTTGCTCCGTGAATGCCAAAAGCAATCTTGAATTATTTCTTTCCATGGCACACAACAGTGCAGACACCACTGAGTCATTATCAGATTCACAGCTCATGAACTACTGCAGGATCAGCTGCATTGTGTTCATAATGCTCATCACAATAATAATTAATGGAGATATCCCATCTCCTAGAACTGGAAGGGACCTTGAAAGGTCATCAAGTTCAGCCCCCTGCCTTCACTAGCAGGACCAAGTACTGATTTTGCCCCAGATCCCCAAGTGGCCCCCTCAAGGATTGAACTTACAACCCTGGGTTTAGCAGGCAAATGCTCAAACCACTGAGCTATCCCTCCCCCAATACTGGTGAGCAGTTCAGGATCCATGTTTTGAGACAGAAATGGCAGGCACACAATTTACAGGGGCTGTTGAAAAGTAGTGGGAAATGTGATCAGAAGCCCATGGATTGATGGGACTGAGAAAACAGGATCATGGGATGGTGAGCCCTCCTGCATGAGACACTGCAAATCCTTCCCAGAACACCCAGGGGCAGATGCTGGTGAGCTGCACAGTGGGATAGATACCCACAGTGTACTGCTCTCTCTGTCAATGCAAGAGCACCAGCTATGGACGCACTCTGCCATCACATGGAGCGTTGTGTGGATGTGCAAAACTGGTTTAATTAGAGCGGTGGATGATCGTCAACATAACTAAAGTCGACTTAACTTTATAGTGTAGCTATGTCCTTACTCACTAAAACCTGGATCCTGTAGCCCCATTGAATTGAATCTTGCTTTGCACAGGTGTAAAGGTCTGCCTGCATTTTTCTTCTTTCAGGATTGGGGCTTTAGTCCTCTCTAGGATCTGGCCACCAGGAGACTTATCCAGCACCCACTGAAGTCAGTGGAAAGACTCCTATCGACTTCAGTGGAGCTGAGTCAAGTCCTAGCTCATGAACACTAGAGTAATGATGCTTCCCTAGAACTCCTTTCTTAACCACTCAGACTCACCCTTTTCTCACATACTGGAGAGTAAAGTCACCGTAACTGGGCACACCTGTATATCCTTGCAGTGAGAGTTGGAGACTGGAGTCCTTCCTCTAATATAGTTAACGCTTTCCCTGCCAACTTCAGGATTAGACGCATGTAGTCCATCTCACTGGCCTTTTCCAGGTTAGTTTCAATCAGACTCTAGGAGATGCCAATAGCAGTACATCATTTGTTATAGAAGTTATAGACACTATATTTTATACTTAAAAGCTCTTTCCTTTCTCTGGATTCTATGAGCTCATTGGCATTTTCCGTCAATATCTTTTCAGATTTGTTCATAAATCCTACTTCTAGCAGACACAGTTGCTGGTGAACATGGATAAAATGTATAAGCTAAAATGTGCTGACCTTAAGCTAATTTAACTATAAGTGCAGTAGGCCCTTTTTTAAAGAATTTAAAATACCATGTTTGACTGGGAGCTTCTGCCTTGCTGACTTTGGGAGCAGTTATTTTCCCTGGAGGTCTCTTGACTTGCGTGTATGAATAACTATTCGACAATGTGAGTAAGGGCTCCCCACCCTGGCAGCAAGGAAGAATTGCTGGTGAGATGTTGCATCAAGAATGTAAGGATCAGATTCTGTCACCCTTGCTCACACTGAGTAGTTCTATCAAAGGGACTATTTATGGGTAAGGTACTACTCAATGAGAATAAGCTTGGAGGAATCTGTCTCCAAGGCTGAACTGCAAATATCAATAGAACAGTGGCCATATCTCCCTCTGCTCTGTTTCATAGCACTCTTTATTTTATCCATTTATTTTTGCATGTTAGCTCTCTTTCACTCCACATGTGCACAACTTTCCTTGTGTCTCTTCTGGCTGATGGACTTTAAGTGAATCCATTTGGTAGTCAAGGGATAAGGAGGCATTTGTTGTTTAGGGTGCCAACCTGTCTTACTCAGATACGAATCCCACCAAAGACAGGAGTACATCAAAACAAATATGAAAATTCAGGATTTCTTTGTCCAATGTTTGTTTTTATTTGTGGATTTTTCTCCTGCTGATACTGTGTAATTTCCTGCAGTGAACTCATTCTCCTTATTACTCTCATCTAAAAGAAAGAAAGATAGATCATTGGAAAAGGCCAGGGGGGCAGAACTTGTTTGGCACTATGAAATGGCAACACCTACCCTTGTCGGCATCGAAGCAAGGTAAGTGGTATCAGTTTTGAAGGAGCCATTGCCACTTTTGATCTCTGCACTCTCCCTTTCTACTTCAATTGATTGGTCATCAGAAAAACCACCAGAATGATAAATAGGGAATGAAGACATAAGTCAGAGATTGGATTTGTGATGTGAGCTGATGTCCTATAGGATCAAAGCATGGAACATGCCCTTCCCAAAGTGGCTAAAATTGAAGAGAACGTTACCTTTATGGGCCTAACAGAGGATCATTGTGCTATGAACAGTACTGAGATACTCAAGTAAATGAGCAACAGAGGGTCCTGTGGCACCTTTAAGACTAACAGAAGTATTGGGAGCATAAGCTTTCGTGGGTAAGAACCTCACTTCTTCAGAGAAGTGAGGTTCTTACCCACGAAAGCTTATGCTCCCAATACTTCTGTTAGTCTTAAAGGTGCCACAGGACCCTCTGTTGCTTTTTACAGATTCAGACTAACACGGCTACCCCTCTGATACTCAAGTAAATGAGATGTAAATGAGCCTCTCGGGCCAAATCCTGCTCACCTTATTCAAACTAATAGTTCAGTTGAAATCAACGGGACTGCTCAGGAGTAAGGCAAGAAGGATTTCTGTCTCTGTCACGAAAAGAGAATGAAAAATCTCACTGTGGAGGAGCCTGCATGATATTGTGATGCTGGAGAAGGCAAAAGCCAATTTGGGACAGGGGGTTGTTACTTTTGAGTCTCAGGGAACATCAGGAGTGATTCAAATAGAATCACATAGCTGTGGTCCAGATCCTGCCACCCTCATTCCCTAGCCTGCAAATAGCCTCAATGGCCGTGGAGAATATTTTGGTTGATGTGTGTGTGTACGAGTATGTGCTGTTGTCAGGATACTTCATATAACTTTTGATTCTTCTGTTAGAGGTTCTGTGCATCCCCACTGGTGTGATCCTTGGGCATCAAGCTGCAAAACTGCTTCAAAAGGCAGAGGTCTCCTATGAGAGCGACAGCATTGCCCAGCACCTGCAGGCACCGCCCCCTCAGCTCCCATTGGCTTCGGTTCCCGGCCAATGGGAGTAGCTCAGCTGGTGATGGGGGCGGGGGCAGCTTGCAGAGCCGCCATGGCCGTCCCTCTGCCTAGGAGCCAGAGGGACATGCCGGCAACTTCCCAGGAGCCATGTGGAGCTAGGTAGGGAGTCTGCCTGCACCACCGACTGGATTTTAACAGCCTAATCAGCAGTGCTGACCAGAGCCGCCAGGGTCCCTTTTCGACTGGACGTTCCAGTCAAAAAATGGATACCCAGCAACTCTAGTGCAATGTACCTCAGATGGCTCATGACCAGGACTCATCACCAAATTTGGTCCACTGGTTGGATCATTAACTTCCCAGCCCAGACCAGCTATTGGTGGGGAGTGCATGTGAACACTGATCCATGCCCCCCAGAGATATCACTTGGCACTTACTCTTCACCTGGCACCATTGCCTTTTGCAGTAACCCCAGACTTGTCCTGCAATGCTAACACCTCAGCCTCAGTACCACAAGTCCACTCAGATGCCGGTTTGGGCAGAAGAAGGGAGAAAAAGAAAAACACAAAAGGGGCACAAGCAAAAGAAAAGGAGGAAATATCATCCTCACTCCTTTTGTATTCACCGCCCCATGACTCTCAGGCACCTTCTTCATCACACTCCTCCAGAATCAGAGGCCCTGGCACTGACTAACTTGGATTTATCACCAGTTCAACTCCCCATCACCTCTTTTATCTATCTAAATGGGGATGGGTGGGGGTCCATTATCCAGGCTACTAGAGGTGCCTACTGCATGCTTTTCTGCTGCTGAACTCTGTGCTTGTCCTGACTCCTCTGGTCCCCTTCCAGAACTACTTCAGGGATTTTTAACATCTTTTGAGAGGAATTTAGCTAGTAAAAAAAATTGCAATGGGCAGATGATTACAATTTTAATCTCTAAAAAGAACACCAAGATCCAGTCTAGTCTGGTAAATACTGTTTAACATTTTGTTTCAAAACCAAATTTCTAGTAACTGATACTACCCATGATGAGTGTCACAATCTATGTCTGAATTCAGGAGTTTTTAGCATATGCATTTAAAGTTAGAGGTGGCCGGAAAGTTCTGAGGATATTTGTTTACTTTCTCAAAAGGATTTCTGCTTGAGTGTTTGCCATCTGAAAAGTTGTGGGCACCATTTTTCCTCCTTTTCAGTGGCAAAATGGAGGGGGGGGAGAAGAAAAGAAGAGGGGAGAGTGAGGAAAGGGGGAACACACCTGAAAAAATTGGAAAATTTAAATAAATAAATAAATGGGATTAAAACAAAGAGAGAAAATAAAAATCATTCAAATTCTTCCTGTAAAATGTACTTACCGTTCTTTGACCAGCTCCTCTGCTCCTGTAAGTTAGGGTGGACAAATGAGAGCTTGATTTATCCCCAAACTGGAGAGTAAATCTCGATTTAAATACCAAAGACCTGATCCTGTGGGTTGTCTTGTACCAAAGTCAAGCTATTCAAATACATCTGCAGAAATCAAGATAATTCATGACTAGAATAAAATGTCTAATGGGAAGATTGCTGCTTGTCCTACATGGCAGCATAAGGCACTCCTTTATTCACCAGGTGACTCCCAGCACAGGACAACAAACAGACTCCAAGGGGCTGCTGCTCCCCTGTCTACGCAGGTGGTGGTAAATGAGGCCACACTTGAAAATAGGCAGAATCTTCCACAATGCACCACTAGAGCAAACATAGAAGAAAGTAAACTGCTACTGGTATAGCCTAATATAAGATCACTTTTCCTCTGGAGCAAGGTGGCTAAAGAAGGGAATTGTGAATGACCCAGGAACAGACTGTCAGATGTCCTGCAATGTGCCCACTCCTCTGAGAAGGGAAATAGGAGAGAGAGAGTGGCTTAGTGCTTCTCTCCCATTTCTGAAATTTACCTCTGACGGGAAAGAGAGAGGACCTTAGAGAGCTCCCTGACCCAGTAAGTTTCAAAGTGGTGGCTGAAAGTGGGGTTAAAAAATCCAGAAAATGTAATAAAACCAACTATTTTCAAGGGCAGTAGCAATAAAAAATAGCTCTGTTTGTAAATATGTGCATTTTACCTTTAGCTTCAGGCAATGTACCATAATCTCATGGACTGTTTATTCCCATCTGGCAATATTTTATCTAGCTCTGAGAGAAAAGCAACAATCTAACTCTGTCTGTCTGTAGTAGAGCGAGAAACCAAGCGAGAGTGCCCTTTCCTGAGGCCAACTGAAGACTCTAACCTTCTAGTCCTCCTTTCCTGCTTTGTCATAATGCTTTTGTTGGACACTTGGATTGTACATTCTGCATGTAATTGATACCAATGGCAAAATGTTCTGTAGCAGCATTTGGATGAAGTTCTAGTAGAAGAACTTGCAGCCACATTTTATCCTTCTAATTCATTCTGAAAACATGAAAGTAACATATCCTCCCTTTCTAGATACTGTTGTTAAAGATACAGCTTTCTAGGAGTCTAACCACTGATGGATGCAGGAAATGTTTAAGCATCAATGCCTTAAAGAATGAATTTTTTTATGAGTTTAAAGAAAAATCTTTCTGTAGCCAGTTTTCAATCACACTGACTTAGTCATCCCCCAGTGCACTTTCTGTCATCATAAAGGGCCCTAGTGTAGTGGAGAGAAAACAATGGGTGGAGATAAATCTGTAGCCTAGTGCTCTTAGGGCAGGTTTGCCCTACAAATGTATGTCTGCGCAGCTGCAGCTCATCTGGTGAAGATGCTCTAAGCCAGTGTCTGAGAGCTCTCCCATCAGTTTAATAATTCCACCTCCCTGAGAGGCGATAGTTATGTTGGTGGGAGAAAGTCTCCCTCTGTCTACAAGGGGGGTTAAGGTCAGTATGTTGCTCATTGGTGTGGGTTTTTCACACCCCTGAGCAATGTAGTTATACTGAAGTAAATATGTAGGGTAGACAAAGCCTCGATCTGGCAGAAACTAGTCTGTGTGATACAAATGGTATTTGTCTGATCAGTTGGCAAGAGCAAATGGGACAAACGCAATTTTTGTCAAAAAAGTGGGGTGCGGAGGAATGTTTTGGGGGGGGACGAGCACACTGACTTAGTCATCCCCCAGTGCACTTTCTGTCATCATAAAGGGCCCTAGTGTAGTGGAGAGAAAACAATGGGTGGAGATAAATCTGTAGCCTAGTGCTCTTAGGGCAGGTTTGCCCTACAAATGTATGTCTGCGCAGCTGCAGCTCATCTGGTGAAGATGCTCTAAGCCAGTGTCTGAGAGCTCTCCCATCAGTTTAATAATTCCACCTCCCTGAGAGGCGATAGTTATGTTGGTGGGAGAAAGTCTCCCTCTGTCTACAAGGGGGGTTAAGGTCAGTATGTTGCTCATTGGTGTGGGTTTTTCACACCCCTGAGCAATGTAGTTATACTGAAGTAAATATGTAGGGTAGACAAAGCCTCGATCTGGCAGAAACTAGTCTGTGTGATACAAATGGTATTTGTCTGATCAGTTGGCAAGAGCAAATGGGACAAACGCAATTTTTGTCAAAAAAGTGGGGTGCGGAGGAATGTTTTGGGGGGGGACGAGCAGCATTGCCAGCCCGGCATGGAGGAGAGGAAGGGCTCAAGCTAGCAGCAATGCCAGCCCCAGTCTTGCACGGGGCGCAGGTAGGGCTTGGACAAGCAGCAACGCCAGCCCCACATGGGGAGTGGAGTCAGGACTTGGGCAAGTGGCTCGGGCCAGCCCCACGCAGGGAGAGGGGTAGGTTGGGTTAGCCCCATGCAGTGTCCTGTTTTCCCTTAGGGAAATATGGTCACCCTAATGTTAACATAATGACTGTCTTCAAAAATGTTTCATATTCAGGCTATGTGTCGCATATTTACTATGTGGTATGAGAGCAAAATCATTGCAGTGACCTGTTTTCAATGGAATGGATTTTTACCAATGGGATTTCCTTATTATACTGCCAAAGTTTATTGCCCTTCCAAATTTCACTATTCCGTCATCCAAACCAACTGTTGGCCACAATTAACATGTCTACTTTTCTTATATCACTCCTGACATAGTGTATGCTTAGATGTGTTCATCTGTTCATTTGATTATATGATTTACTTAGACTGGAAGATTTTTGCAGTGGGGACTTTCTTTTTTCTATGGGTTTGTTCATTTGACTAGCCCAACAGAAGTGCAGCCTTCAAATGCAACCTCAGTAAACACCAGACATATTATAATATATCAGATGCACCAGTTATACCATGTACTATGCCATGATAGGGAAATGTATTTCTAAAATAATAAATACTATAAAATATACTTATTGCTTTACAACACCCAGTACAATAGCATTTCACACAAGACACTTTGGAATGTATTTGTAACAGATTTTATTTTAAAAGCATTTTATTAGATCTCTCATTGTATGAACTTATATTAGTTACACAAAGTACTGTATTTTAATGTATGAACTGAATTGCATTTCATTGGGTGCAAATTTAGATCCAGAATTAAGCATTTAATTATGACCAATCCAGCCAATTAAATTGATCGATGGTTAATGTGGCTAGAACTTTATGTTTTTTTAAAAAAACATTTTTTTATTCAACTATTCATTAGTTACACTACTATGTTTTTTGTGGAACAAAGAATGTGGGGGAATATCAAGAGACTGTAGGCCAAATCCTTACTTTTTGGGTGTAAATTAAGATCTCTAGTGACGATACACCAATAAACATGAGCCAAAGATCTGGCCTGTATAAATAGTTAGGTACCTACAGCTGTAATTGGTATTCTAAATGGGGCTTATCCAATGCTATGTACAGAGGAATTCTTACTTCATTGGTCTTGTCTGCACTACTTCTGTGAATATGTCCTAGTACTGTATTTGCCTTTTATACTACCGCCTACTGCTCATTCAGGGCTTGATTCAACTGCTGTTGAAGTCATAAGAGTCTTTTTATTGACTTAAATGAGTTGGATCCAGTCTTTACTCTAGTATTTATTCACTAAATTTCTCTGCTTTGCTACTATCAAGCCAGCCCTTTCCCATCTGGTATTTTTGTTCTTATCTAAGTGCAGTTTTGCATTTCCTATCTTTAAATTTCATTTCTCTTATCCTTTTCTGACTCTTCCATATGTCTGTTTACTGCCAGGATTCTGCACCATCTTTTCTGTACACTGAGTCTAAATTTGGTCCCTTGGAACTGATTTATGGATCTATGAGGTTGTATTTGTTTCCAAGGAAAAGGCTGCTTGTTGATACCACGTTGGGAACACCATTGTACAATGTGTAGAATGAGGCTCTGCACATCATATCCAAATGAATGCCGGAATGCCAGAAAAGGAATCAACTTTTTCCTATTTATTCATCAGAAAGAAAGCACTTGAAAACAGTTGAACAGATGGTATGTATTCAGAGGTGCAAAGGTGAGCTATTGTACTCTACACTATAAATGTATTTTAATGGATAAATTCTATTTCTTTTTATTTATGCTTATAATTCATACAAAAATTATAATCTCCCTCTCTTCCTCACCTCAATTCTACCCCAGCCCAGCAATTACTTTTCTCTGTCCAGCTTGAAATTGATGCTAATGTTTTATAATGTCAACAAAATTTGTGAAATGTCTATTTTCCCCCTAATCCTAATTGATTGCTGAAATGAAATGGGTCCCCTGATTTTCAAGCTAAAATCAGGTACCTAAATTCTCATTTTAGGTACCTAGGAACTCATTTAAGCACTTAAATCCCAATCTTATTTAGGCCCCTGAATTCCCTGTGTTATGAAAAGATAATCTCTGGTTTTGAATTACTAACAACTCAGGGGCTGCAGAATACAAGTGTAGTTATTGTCTACTACTCTGTGTAAGTGTACTTGTTAATGTGATGAATATGTGTTTTGTAGATAACTAAAATACTTGATCAAGTGCTCCAATGGAGCACAAGAAAATACATTCACAGTTGAACGAGGAATTCACATTGCACTGCATAAATATTTTGGATTCAGGTATATGCCAGAAAGCTCTCACAGAAAAACCAAGCAACAACTGTTTGTTTGTTTGTTTTTGCCTCATTACCATATAATATGCAGAAACTTGGCTGATTTGTAAAGGAGACACCTGGCCTTTTATATGAATACTACTAAAAATCATATAAACATTTACAATTGTGTGTAATAAGAACAGGAGTACTTGTGGCACCTTAGAGACTAACAAATTTATTAGAGCATAAGCTTTCAAGGACTACAGCCCACTTCTTCGGATGCATACAGAGTGGAATAAATGTGTAATGTTAACCCTATACAATTCTTATTTGTATCATAAACTTGCATCATATATTACAAACAGAATTAGGAAACCCATGTCCTTCGTACTTTTGGTCAAAATCCTAGAGTATTTAGTTTCTTCTCAGGTAAACTCCCTTTACCTCCAAATCATAATTGACTTCAGTGAGAGTTTAGCATGAGGGAGACTATATTGAGGTTGCAGAATTTGGCTTTTAATTTTTTTCTTCGATTTTTCACTGTAATAAAAGAGTCATATTTTAAATAATGTTTTGCACTTCTAGGACATCTTTTAATGACTTATGAGCAAGGAAGGAAAAATGCTCAAAACATTAATAGTCAAAAATACTAGCGCCAAAATTTTTAAAATGGATGCTTAGTTTTGGCTCTTCAATGAGTTTTATTTGGGAATCTAAAGTCAAATTTAGAACCCAAATTTTACGTACCCATTTTCAACAATCTTCACCCATGATTTTCTGTTGAAAATAAACAAACACACAAAAACTGATATGCATAAGGTCTAGCCACGACATGCAAACTTAGAAATTTCAAGATTTTGTTGTTCGAATTATCCATATTTTAAAAAATCATGCAGTCTTTTAACAGTTTTGCTTACTTAAATAAAAACCAGCTAAGCTGATTTTTCCTCAAATGTTCCAAAGCCAACTTGCCTTTGAACAGAGACACAAGTGATGGGAAGATTCAGCCTCCATGGAAACTGATCAAGAAAGGTGTAAGTGAATGAAAAAAAGTCTATCATGACAGTGGATTTGCAAACTTGACTGTATTGACACACAAGTCCACATACAGCAAGTGGTTCCACATACAGCAACCCACTTGCTACTCTGTGCAGAGTGAACAGAATAAAAACACCTTACAACAATGCTCTGTGCTGTAGATTCTCTACCAAAACAATGGCTAGCAATGGCCAAGTGATAATTGACAAGGGTTGTTATGCATAAGTGAAGTGTAAAATAAGTATTTAACATACATGTAAATAACCCATATAACTACTGTACATCATTTGACGGTATCTCTCTCCTTTATCCTTCATATGTCATACAAACACTCACCCAAAAAAATGGAATTAACAAGACATGTGCCCACTTTCCTTGTATGTTGCAGTCAGCTGCTTCTCAGTCAGCATGTTTTTGTCTTCTTAAACTATACATTGTTTGGGGCAAGACCTGTTGGTTACAATGTCTTTCCATAATCCCCCCTGATTGTGTTTGAAGTCTTTGGGCAATACAGCAATAAATTATTATTATAATCTCTTTGTCCATTTCAAGGTTCATGAATTCATAGATGTTAAGGCCAGAAGGGACCATTATGGTCATCTAGTCTGACCTCCTGCCTAACCCAAGGCATACAACCCACCCAGTACTTAATGCATTTCACCCACGACTTCTGTCTTTGTGCTTACCTGAGTCTCAAATGTATTTGGACCTGGCTATCTCAGAGATCCTTCTCCCCCTCCTCCCCGCCACTATGGCAGCTATAGTCAATGTAGATACTTCGGTTGATGAAGATAAAATCCTAATTCTTTAATCATTCTCATGGCTCTTCTCAGAACCTCCTCTAATTTTTTAATATTATTGAATTGTAGAAATCAGAAATGGACACAGTATTCCAGTAGCAGTCGCACCAGTGCCAAATTTAGAGGTAATATAACCCCCCTACTCCTAATCAATATTCCTCTGTTTATACATCCAAGAGCATTAGCCCTTTTGGCCATAGCATGACACAGGGAGCTCATGTTCAGCTGATTATCCACCATGACCCCCAAGTCTTTTATGAAGCCACTACTACCCATCCCATAAGTATTTCCTGCATACTTTGCTCCTAGATGTAATTCCACATTTGGCCATATTAGAACACACATTGTTTGCATGCTCCCAGCTTACCAAATGATCGAGATCACTTTATATCAGTGACTTGTCCTTTTTGCTATTTACCCCAGTGTCTCTGTTGTCTACCAACTCTATCAGTAATCATTTTGTTTTCTTCCAGACCATTGATAAAAATATTAAATAATGTAGGGCCAATAACTTATTCTAGCAGGGCCCCACTAGAAGCACATCTACTTGAAGATATTCTCTGTTGACACTTACATTTTGAGACCTGTCATTTAGCCAGTTTTTAATCCATTGAATGTGTGCCATGTTGATAGTATGTCATTCTAATTTCTTCATTAAAATTAAACACTATTATCAATCAAACCTGTAATCTCATAAAAAAGATATTGATTAGTTTAATGGATCTATTTTCCATAAACCCATCTTGATTGGATTAATTATATTACCTTCCTGAACTTATTTATTAATCAAGTCCCATATCAGCCACTCCATTATTTTTCCCAAGACTGATGTCAGGCTGGCAGACATATATTTACCCAGGTCACCTGCTTACCTTTTTTACAGTACAGGCACAACATTAGATTTCTTTCAGTTCCGCTGGAACTTTCACAGTTCAAAATCAATATTAACAGTTCTTACCCAGCTCTTTTTAAAATCAGCAGGTCCAGATAGCTGTCAATGAAGAAATTTTACAATATCTAGCTTTAATAATGGTTATTTAACATCCTCCTTAATTACTGTTGAAATGAAAAGTATATAAGCATGTGATATGATGACAACATCTGTTTTTTCCAAATATGGGACAGAAAAATATTTATTGAATACTTCTGCCGCTTCTGCATTGTTTTTCTGTTATTTCCAGCTAATAATGGACCAATGCCATTGTTATGATTTCTTTTGTTTCTAATGTACTTTAAAACCTTCTTTTTATTGTCCTTAACGCTACTATCCATATTTCTCCTTGGGTCCTTTTTTTTCCCTTGTCAATTTTCTACAATTCCTAGCTTCTGATTTATATTCATTACTATCAACTTCCCCTTTCTTCCACTTATTAAATATGGTTTTTGTTTTATTTTTTCTTAGCTGCGTTCACTACCTCTCTTAACCAGATTAAGTTTTTAAGCAATGTGGCCTTCATTCTTATTTGTAGCTTTGAGCATCTAGTTAAATGTTCTTAAATAATTCCCAAATATTATTCACATCTTTTCTGTTTAAATTTTTTATCCCAGCTGATTTGGCTCATAACTGTTTTCAGCCTTGTGAATACAAGATTTCCTTATTTATGTCTGAACTACAAAAAGGGAGTGTCAGGAATAAATCAATGGGAACACAGCACTTCCATCTGATAAATGATTGATACAAGCAAGCAAGCTCTCTTCTAAAACTACAATGTATATAAGTAACACAGACATAAGCAATATGTTTAGGACATCCCAAACAATTACCAAAAATCTAAGATGGTAACTAGCAGCAGGTCAACCCACTGGGGAGTAGGGTGTCAGAAAAAATTCTCTCAGGATAGCTTCAGAGAAATGCTCCAAAGTACCCTTTATTATCTAGTCTTTTAATAACTAGCTCTTACAAAACACATAGCTCATAGTGACCCCCACTGGGTCATCACTTCTCCTAACTTCAATTAACTACTTATTAATAAATCATTCCTAACAATCCTAGCCATAATAAGCTTCTATATCAAAGGTACCCACACTCAGAGTTTCCATCCACTTATCTTCTTTCAGTTTCATAATTTGTTGACTCTTTTCTCCCCTCCTCCAATTGTGGTTAGCAGAAACTAGCCTGCAGCTAGTATTTGACCTTGCCTCCAAAAGCCCTGCTTGTCCAAATTAACCCTTAACTATGTGGTGTTCTATTTTATTAATTAACGATGGCTGAATGCACACAATGGCTGTGATTAGCTTGGTGAAGTTCTGAGGTAACACTCTCCCCTCAATTCTGGGTAAGAATAGTGGATCACAAGTTAAATATGAGTGAAGACTGTAACACTCTTGCAAAAAAAAAAAGCAAACATCATTCTGGGATGTATTAGCAGGAGTGTTCTAAGCAAGACACAAAAAGTAATTCTTGTGCTCTACTCCATGCTGATTAGGCCTCAACTGGAGTATTGTCTCCAGTTCTGGGTGCCACATTTCAGGAAAGATGTGCACAAATTGGAGAAAGTCCAGAGAAGAGCAACAAAAATTATTAAAGGTCTAGAAAACAAGAAAAAGCTGGGTTTGTTTAGTCTGAAGAAGAGAAGACTGAGAAGGGACATGATAACAGTTTTCAAGTACATAAAAGGTTGTTACAAGGAGGAGGGAGAAAAATTGTTCTGCTTAACCTCAGTGGATAGGACAAGAAGCAATGGGCTTAAATAGCACTAAGGGCAGTTAAAGTTGGACATTAGGAAAAACTTCCTGTCAAGGTGGTTAAGTACTGGATAAATTGCCTAGGGAGGTTGTGGAATCTCCATCATTGGAGATTTTAAGAGCAGGTTAGACAAACAATTCTCAGGGGTGGTCCACATAATACTTAGTCCTGCCATGAGTGCAGGGGACTGGACTACATGACCTCTCAAGGTCCCTTCCAGTACTATGATTCTATGAAAGGCAGTGAGTTGGCATGGAGAGCTGGTACATGCTGAAAATAGTTCATGAGGACTAAAGAGATGAAAACCCCAACAGACTAATGCTCTATAAGATGTATAAACTTTAATTATAAAAATATTTTAAAAATCTAATATCTGACATTTTCAAGAAAACTGCAACAATTTCCTGTGTTCTTACAATCCAAGAGAATAACCAAACAGCTAACGTATTTGTTTTCCTACAGCGAACAAGTAAATGTCAACTATTCTTACTGAAAAATGAATTTCAAGAATTATACTTGATGGGCAGAGATTTGCATAATTGTTAAAGTTTAAGAAAAGTTTTCCCATTATGCTGAGCTTTCACATACAAATACATATATTTGTACCTGATCTACTTTACCTCGTCTTCTGCAGATGGCACAAAGGACAAAAGAAAAGTACATAATCGTTAGCCACTGGCAAACAACTTGTATACAACAGGACTCAACCAGAACCTTCAAAACTCCAGCAGAACCTTCCAATAAACAAGAAGTGTCCAAAGTTTTCTCACTTCTCTAGACAGTCCATTT
Source organism: Chrysemys picta bellii (assembly GCF_011386835.1). NCBI lineage: Eukaryota > Metazoa > Chordata > Testudines > Emydidae > Chrysemys > Chrysemys picta. The sequence continues at coordinate 325,272,941 of NC_088791.1, forward strand.
TTATCTGATTTTGTTAAAACAAGCAGAGAGCTAGATAATTAGCTAGTGTAAATGGGTATAGGCTTATTGTCTTCACCAGATGAAGTGCTGGCCCTAAGCCTTATCTATTACAATTTTACACTTTCAGCTGAAACAACAGTTTCCCTTTTAAGTCAATCCTGCTTCCCACGCTAAAACTACTGCATGCATAACATTAGCACAAGTCTATTCCAATCCTCTTTTGCGCTGCCTACACCACTACTTTGCTTCTTCACTTAGCCTCTTACTCCATTCCACTAATTAGTTGTTTTACCTCTAAGTCCTTATGGTATGTGCCTGCTGAGCATGTACTCTAACTGTTAATCACCAACCCTCTACTTTCCACAATGATGTTTACCACCATTATGTTCCTCTTTGACCTTGGCTGATATATTGACCTCTCACTTCTTGTTTTATCCTATTAACTTTGTTCTGTTTTTATAGCATGCCCCATGAGATGTTTTCTTCTTTTATAAAAATACATTGAATTATATCAGGGGTTATGGAACAACAAGGAGTCTGGTGGCACCTTAAAGACTAACAGATTTATTTGGGCATAAGCTTTTGTGAGTAAAAACCTCACTTCCCATGAAAGCTTATGCCCAAATAAATCTGTTAGTCTTTAAGGTGCCACCAGACTCCTGGTTATTTTTGTAGATACAGACTAACACGGCTACCCCCTGATACTTGACACCATGCAAGGGGTTATGGAAGGTGCTTGAGTGGAAGTCTGGGCATCCAAAGTCTTCTGTTTGTCCACAGAGGACTGGAGAGTTGAATTTAACCACTGGCCCAAGTAGGGGGAAAATGCTGCAGGGGGAGTTCAGAGAGGATTGTGTCTCAGGGAGTTATAACCTTCCCTTTTGGCCCAGAGCACAGAACTATGATGCTGTACTCTCCTTTAGCACAATCCAGGCTATTCCATTTGATGCATCCATCCTACTTTGCAAGCCCTGGCACTGTTTCTTTGCTTGCTTTGATGCACACAAAGAAAGCAATCCCTGCCCTGCCTAGTATCTGTACTAGGGTCTATCCACGCTACACAAAGAGTGAGGTCCTTCATTCCACCTATGATGGGGTGTTTACCCCACACTGGCAGGGAAGAGGTTAAAAACACCTTAGGGAGGCTGCTCAGGGAGCAGTCTATCAGGGCCCAGAAGGCTTACCTAAAAGGAGCTGCAGGGCCAGAGACATCAGCTGCTGCAGGGAGCCCAAGGAGAGAGGACTGTGTTCATAGTGAGCTGCTGGAAGGTAGTACCTTGGACAGAGCAGTTGCTGACAGGGACCAGGACAGCGAGAGGGGGCTCCTGGCTGGCTGCTGGGACATGCTGATTGGAGGCCCTGAGAAGAGGGTGAAGAAGATGCTGGGGCCACAGGGAAGTGGCCCAGAGAATTGAAGTGGCATCGGCGGATAAGGCTGCTGTCTAGAGGGTTTCTGTGCCGGGATCCGGAGTAGTGGGAGGGCCTGGGTCCCCCCCACTTGCCGCTGGGGAAATTGTTGGATTGGACTGAGAATTCCCCCCGCACCCCCCAGAAGGGAGAATATATAGATGGTAACATGGCTGGAGGGCTGAGTCATGAAGGGAATGCTTTCATTACTGGACTGAGGAGAGTCTGCAGGTGGAGAAGGCAGTGGGAGAGGCACCACCAGAAGAAAGCATTCTGGCTGAGAGAGCTAATCCCTGAGACGGCCAACAGCAGGCACCACTTTTCTGAGTAAACTCTGTGACACACTCCTTGGACTTTCTGTGTGCCAGTCTCCCAATCTCCTCTATTTGAGGGATCCGTTGCCACTCACCCCACCTCCTCCCTCACGTCAGGGCCTCTGTGTGCATCCCCATACTCCCCTTCTGCCATAACACGGACTCTACGGGCTCCCTCATTCACCCTTCTCCCAGACCAGGCTTTTGAGTACATTGAATTCCCTCCAGGACAGGGGGTCTATATGCCCCTCATACCAGGGACTCTCTATACCTCCATTGCCCATTAAACCACATGCCAGGCGCTCTGTATGCCCTCTATTCTCTTCCATACAATTGTCCTTTATTCCTCCCCATGCCAGGCATTCTGTGTGCCCCCATATTCTCCCCTGCCCCTCATGGCTCTTTGTGCCCCCCAATACTCCCTCTCTCCCTCCATACCAGGGTTCCCCATTCTCCCCCCACCAGGGGTTTTGTTTGCGCCCCCATACTTAGTTCCTTTCTTCCTGTCTGAGAGCTAAGTTCTTCAGGGTAGTAACATTTTGGCAGAACTGTGGTGGGGTGGGAGGCGGATTGATATCCTCCTGTGTCCCTCATTTTTCCCTTCTAGTTTTCCAGTTTCACTAATATCAATAGAGTTGTGCTCATCATTGCCTAGACCATTCCCTGAAGTTTTGGAATTGACCAGATGTGGCATTCAAAAGCTATTATGGGGCAGACAGACAAACAGGGAAATGCCCTTGAGTTGAGTATAAGACTTTGCTTCATTTGGGCAATTCTTATTTATTTATATTTCAAAGTAGCAGGTAGATGGGGACCCAGTATGTCAGTCACTGTAATAATGCATAGTTATATCCATTCTCTGCCCCAAAGAGTTAGTCTACAGAGACAAGATGGATGAAGCATAGGAGTGGACACAAAGGTGAACTGATGTGCCCAAAGTCATACAGCAGTCAGTGGCCAAACCAGAAATGGAAGCAAAGCCTCCTGACTCCCAGAGCAGGATACCACTACACCTCTTTGTGAGCTAGATGAGAAGAGTCAGACTGTGCTGAGTGCTAGTGCAAAATGAACTACCTTTTCTCCTGACAAATAAGACTCCTGAGCATTCAGTGAACATTACACAAATGGCTGTGAAACTTGAAATGAGATCCTCACCGGACCCTTCAAACTGGAGCAGCATAAAGGGGCCCTAAAAGCCCTAGTTCCAGCTGAGAGGGGATTCTCTTGGTGAGGGCACTGCAGAAGACATCCATAAGGCTGCCCTTTGAGGACTCCCCATGTAAGCCCTATTATAGGGGACATGCCAGGAACAGGTGGAATGTATTGTGGCGGGGGCAAGGGGCGTGGTACAGGCCTGCAGAAATTCTAGGCAGTGCTACAGCCCACCGAGCAGCCGTGTGAGCCTGCCATAATTTGAACAGGTCCCCAAGCCTAAACTATGCTATGGGCCCTGGAGCACCATGATGGCTTAAAACCACTTTAGTTCCCCTCCTCCTGGACTGTTAGTACTGTGCTGTGCCTCTGGAAGCATCCTCTGGCTTGGCTTACTGAGTTGTCAGAGACTTAATACTGCAAACATGTGAAAATGGATAGCTTATGGCCTTCTGTAGAAGTAGCTTCAAAAAATCTCTCTTTCTTTGAGCATCTCTTAATTTGCTCACCAGGTAGAAGTGGACTGGGAGAGGTTGTGGTTTTTCAATAATGTGCTGCTTTCAATTTCACAGAACCTGTTTTGCTCACAACAAACACAATTGTAAGGAAAACATGGTTTCATTTGTACAGTTGTTGTTTACTCTGTCTTCCCAACTGCACTATTGAGCACCCAGCAGGAAAATTTTCGTAACAGTGAGGTCAATTGCTCTGATGTTGGCAGGAGGGAAGGACAAGATGACCAAGGTCACTTCCTTCTATGGTCTACTTTCTCTAGTTTTAAATTCTGTGGAAAAATCTCCCAAGGGAAGCTAGATTGTTTGTTTGTTATTTAAAATGAGGTTGGACAAAGCATTCAAAAATGTAGTGAATAAATGCTGTGTCATAAAGGTTTGAAAAAAATGACTCTTCCTCTCTAATTTTTATGATCCCAACTTGTTGTTCTATTGCATTATCTAAAGCCCTTAAATATTTCTATTGTAGCAATCACAGGTATAATACACGAGACAAAACCCATTGAAATGAACACAAACATTGCCATTACTTCAGGGGGTTGGATAATTTGCAATATACCGTCAGAGGTGATGATGAATTATGATTGATTGTTCGTTTAATGTCTGATGTTTTCTAACTTCACTGTGAAATTTTTAATAAAGTAAGACTCACAAATCCTGCATGGCCCCTTCCAGTCCACTCCTCCAAAAAACACAAATGTCTCATTTTTACAAATTTTGGTTCATTGTTTTAAATCACAACCATTTGGAAATGTATTGCAGATGGATGAGACATTTGGTCACCCATTCATCAAAGATCATAAGCAGAGCTGGTCGGAAATGGAATTTCCATCTAGCAAGAAATTCCAATCTTTTAACATTTGTTTTCATCCCAAATTCGGACAAAATGTTGAAATATCTAAAATTTTCAAGGAATACAAAATTTTGATTCAGAAATGAGGAAACATTTTGTTTTCACATTTTTGATCAAATTGAAGCATTTCCATATTCCTGACTCAGAACATTTCACTATAGTTTGTGGTTCTGAACTGAAACACGTTTCAGGTCAGTTCAAAATTTTGTTGTCTACTTGGTCTACCTTGGTACCTCATTACAGTTCCAGTTGGGCTGCTTCATGCTCCCATTCTCCCCTATGAGCCTGGCTCCCTGGCTGAACTTCATCTCCTAGGATGCACTGCAGTCATGGCATTCCCATGATGCCATACAGTGCTCAGTTAGAGGAGATACCAAGGTGCATCATGGGAGATGTAGTTCAGCCAGGGAACCTGGCCATAGGAAAGAATGGGGGCATAAGGTACATTAATAACAACACCCCAGAGGCACACAGCAACAAGGTGGACACTGCTTATGTCAAACTAACCAGAAAATATTTTTTTCAGGACAGACTGACAAAACAAATGCTTTGATTAATGATGAATCGACCTAAATGAAACATGTTGTTTCAGTTGTCCTGACAGAAAATTAGGACTTCCCCATGGAAAATTCTGATTCTGAGGAAACCATATTGTCCAGTGAAAAAACATTTTGACTGAAAATTCTAATGTTCATGCTGAATAGGGATGGATTTTAGTGCCTTGTCTTCCAGACTAATCACATAATCCTCCAGACATCTTTTAACTTACTAGCCATATAGGATTGCAGGATATCTGTTTCCATGGCTATGACAAAAATTCTGCTGGTAAATTATTTTTGCTAATGTATATAGAAATTATACTGAAAAATTATGCCATAATTTCTTTAAAAACATATAGTGTAAAAAAAATCCCATCTTGAGATGTTTCTTTAAAAATCTATAGCAATTATAGTTCAAATAAAGGTTACTGTCAGAGAATCAAGATGTTCAATTCTGGTAATCACCCACAAGCAATCAGATCTGGAATCTGGTAGCTCTCCATTTCATATAGAGTACTGGGTACTCAGCCAGTTACAGATTAAAAATAACAGAGCAAGTGACTGGTGGCTAACCAGCTTGGATTGCACACTCACTGAATAGATCATTTCTGTTATTTCATCTGTATTGCTCCCATAGCTCTTGACTCCTTTTTACAGAAATCTTCATTCTGTATAAAATTATATTAAAACACGACTTTTACAGATACATCCAGGTAAAAAGGAAATACAAGGGTAAAAATGGGTGTGTTGTGTGAAATTACCCATAGCACAAAAATGGCTGAGATAATGAACTATTTGTAAAGTCTTCATCAAGTAAACTATAGAAAGAAACTTTGAATGCTTAGAAATGAAGGAAGATATGGAAAAATAGCTAGTGATACAGAAATGTTTAGAGGGTCCTTAAAAAATAAATATCAACATTTAAATCTCATGTGGGTCAGATGACATGCTTCCTAACCAGTTAAGGGCCTTCTCTAAAGTCCATTGAAGTCAAAGCCAGTCATTGACATCAGTGGGTTTTGGTTCAGATCCTAAGGGAATTAGTTAATTAACAGATTACCAAAAAAATATTTTTGAAAAATTCAATTACTATTTGTGGGGTGTATCAAAAGAGAGCAATAAAAAAAATGTAGTACCCATTTTCCAGAAAGGGAATCTTGGCAATTACTATTCCATAAATCTAACTTTGATCTCTAATACGGTAATAGAGCAAATAATAAGAGAATGAAAATCACAAACCTCTAGAGTTAATGGAGCTGAGTAATGGATTTGTAAAGAAGGAATCTTCTGAAATAACTACCAAATTAATTAAAAATTAGTGGACTAAAGCAATATATATAGTAGTTCGGTATTTGAGTATTGAAAAAAAACAACTCAGATTGGCTTGGATAAGAATAGTCTCCAGTGTGTTCCAAGAGACCAAAAAAAGTAAAAAAAGCTAAATAATTTATTGAGTTGTGGGGGAAGGGGTCTGTAAGATTAGTAGTTATTTCTATAGATCTTTACAAGGGCAGAGCACTTTGCAGACCATAACAGCTAGACTGTGACTTGAAGTACACAATGGCCAGGGGAATAAGACCCCTTCCCTTATGCCCCTAAACTGGCTACCCAGGTTTGAGTCTGGGTGTGTGTAGGCATAAGATGCTGCAGGCTTGCTTATCCTCTATGCAGAGTCACAGGGAGAGCTGGAGAAAGACCATCTGGCTCACTGGTGAGAGTAGCTGAGCCAGCGCACAATGCAGCACTAAAGTATTGCTGGTATAGATAATATAAATTATTATCACCTGGCAGCAAGAAGTAGGCGGGGGAAGAACTGTGACTCTGAGAGGTGGCTCTGAGTCAAAATGCCTCCTGGGGCAATGAAATGTATGCACTATGCCCTGATCGGAGCCCTGCCTAAGGTCAGAATCTAGCTCACTCAAACCAGGGGGAGCTTTGCCATTGAATAAAATGGGAATAAGATTAAGCACTAAATCAAACAGACCTGTGAATACCAATCAGAAGAAAAAAAGTATGGCTAGAAAATATCAACATGAAATTCACCTTGTACAAAATGCAAACTATATCTGCGGGGGAAATCGTCCAAAGGACATAGTGAGAGTGGGAACACTGGGAAGCAGTAATAACGGAAAGGAGCAAATTAGTGAGGAGCAAATTAGAAATGAGTTTGCCTAATCCAGAGCTCTTTTTGGAGGCATAAACCAGGGAATTTCATCACAGGACAGATAATGCTTGTTAAGAGCTGATGTAAAGACATGAAAAAGGAAGTCATTTGAAGTGCTGCAGAGCAACAAGTTTTATTGGTCCTACAAAACCCAAGAACTGTGCTACATGTTGAGTGCCAGCTAGTGGCTCCATATCTATAATTACCTAAATATTTATGTATTTACAGATATAGTGTTCTTCCCTAACAATAGCCCTTCATTATGCAGCTCTGAGCTCAGAGGAAAGTGACAAAATGGCCATTCTTTTGTTTTTTATTTCTATGGTGCACTGGGCTTTTCAATCTAGATTCACTCGGAATCTTTTTTCTTTGAACTTACATTTAGCTATTTTTCATGAACATTTGATTAAGAGTTCACACATGCCTGTGGTTATAGTACATGTTACTGTAGCATCCACAAGGAGAACGATCATTTTATTCTTACCTTAATAATAAGCCAAAGTAGGATCACAATGTGGATGTTGAAGGTCAAAGGAACCTGTGCAACTGAAAACCAGAAAGTATATCACAGTCATGTCAAGGGCTTTGCAGGCAATAGCATGTACTGGTTTCCTATTACAGCAGCAGAATCCACACAAGGTCTAATGATCAAGAACATCGATTTATTCCTGTCACAGGTCTTCGGTCTCCCCCGGGCTTTTAATTAAATCCCACTTACATTCAGCTGTGGTGTATATAACCCTTCAGTTGGACATAAGATAAAACCCCTTGCTATACCTAATGCTGGTAGCCCATATCATTACTCTGACAACGCTCCATTCTCAGATAAAGGGGCTAAGCTTGGCCTCTGTGAATACATACATAATCTGAATTTTAAGAATCCAAAGTGATGGGACAGTCTTGGGACCTTTTGGTGACAGCAGGGTTTCCCCACACACAAACTTTTATTTTTTTCCCTTTAGTTTCCACAACATTCACTTCAATTATTTAAGGCTGATGTTTTCTAACTGTGATAATACCTAGCAACCTGCAGCTTGACTAGTCCTTGAATTCCAGAAATCTGTCTGTGGATGGACAATGTATTGCGGATGCTACAATGGAAAAGTATTTGCTATAGAATTGGTATCTGTATCTCGATTTCGAAAATCCCCAAAATTCATCAGTATTCGGATCTACAGTTTTGGTTCTGTCAGTCACAGAGACAGATGCAGTAAAAGGAGCAATGCTTCTGAGGAGAGAAAAATAATATGTGATCATGTAACTACACGTATCCTGCATACGCACAAGGCTGAAGATTTAAGGTTGTATGGGCAGTCTTAGTTGACCCATTTACTAAACTGAATGCTTGACTTTGCAACCCTAAATAATATTCTTCTCTAATGTAAGATATATATGAAGGGGAAAGATAGCCATATTTCTGTATAGTTGTTATAAATATCTTAAACTTCATGTATGTGTTTGTCTGGACACTGAAGCACTCTTCTTTTCAGGAGCCTGGCACTTTCATCTCTCTAAGAAGAACGCTATACTAGATCTTTAATTTTTGTTGTAGCTCTTTCTTGTCTATGTAAGTCTGACTGTCGCATAAACTCAGCTGTAGCTTTTGAGGCAGATGCTAACAAAAAGGTTGAGGTGCCAATAAATTCAGTGGTTTTCACTATTATTTAAGAGCACAGAGAAAAGTGTGGCATAATCACATGGCTCATTGCATAAGAATTTCAGCTTGGCCTGTCAGTGATCTATGAACTGAATATACTGTCTTATTCATCCTCAAGTATCTTTGAAATTCTGAAGCTTTTAGTCACTCCCCAGACACTCAGGGGATGGGATGTTTCTTCCAAAAGGAATCTGTGGTGTATTGAAAACTATTTTAAAAGTACAAACCATAACTTTAAATGTAAGGTGTTTCCTGGTCTTGCTTGCAGGCTAGGGGGCTCTGTAGGGAAGCATACGATCTGGGTCTTGTGCTGTCAGTCTTCAAAGAGCCAGCCTACAGCAAGGTGGGTTGAGCAGTGACTCTCTGCCTTAGGGAGCAGTCTGCTTTGTCTCCCTCAGATTTTTGTTCTTGTGTGTTAAGGTTTTGGTTTCTAAGAAATAAAACAGTGTTACATTGCAACCTTCCAGAAAGAGTATTTTATATTTCTATCTAACTTCCTCTGTGTGTATACCATGATCATAACAGCACACAATTAGATAAAAGCACAAATCCTATTAATAAATAATAGAATATGGTTAATACCTCACATGCACTCTGCTTTCAAAATATAAACTCAGATTTCTACCATCTCCATTTTCCAATCTAAATAAAATAACAGTGTGTTTGCAAATATTTTACAGATCTAAAATGATGTCTAACAATTAATAAGAGGTAATAAAAAATGAAAGGCTCAGGCTAACTAGGAAAGCAAACAGTGCTTTCATTTTCAATGTACATTGCATTATTTTTATAATACTCTTGCCCCAAACTTTGATCCGAGCTGCTAGTCAAAGTTTGGGGCTATGTGTGTGTTCCAGTTGGAAGTAGAAATTGATGGAGACTGGTATTTTCATTGATGCAATCTTGTTCTTTATTGAGAACATACAAAAACCTTCTTCTCTGAACTCAGGAGGAACCAAGAACAAAAAGAGCAGTTTCTTAGCTTACAGCCCCCAAGCCTCTTTAGCCAACACCAGACCCAAAAGCTCTCACTAGCTTTTTCGGGGTCACACAGTGCTTACAGACTCCTGCTTGGCTTTATTGCTCTCTGTCTCTGCCTCTCTCTGTGTTCTTGTCTGATCTCTGTTTTTACATATTTTTCTTCCCTTCCTCTACACACATACACCTATCCAAAATGATAGTCCTTGGGAGGTTCACACAGTATTCTTAGGTGGGAGCTTATGCTTACAGGTATGTTAACTGAAGGTGAGTTCACACTTGCCCATCTCAATGGGGTTTTAATTAAACCCATAAAAAAGTTTCAACCAGCTTATAAAAATACTTTGAGATTGTGAACCCTTTAGGGCAGGGAACGTTTGTCACCATGTTTAAGAAGACGACATTATAGTTTGCATTGTCACTGATACAATGAAACTATTTGTTATAAATAAAGTAATATGAATTCCAATGTATTGTTTTTCCATCCATCACTATGAGGGCAGAGTTAAACAACTTTTGAGTACTTACTTAGGGCTAGTCTACACTGGCAATGTTAAAGCGCTGCTGCAGCAACGCTTTAACGTGGCTTGTGTAGTCGCAGCAGAGCGCTGGGAGAGAGCGCGCCCAGTGCTCTAAAAAAACCACCTCCACGATGGGCGTAGCTACCAGCGCTGACAGCGCGGCTCCCAGTGCGGGGGCACTGTCTATACTGGCACTTTACAGCACTGAAACTTGCTGCGCTCCGTGGGGTGTTTTTTCACACCCCTGAGCGAGAAAGTTGCAGCACTGTAAAGTGCCATTGTAGACAAGCCCTTAGACTGTAAGGTCCTTGGGGCAAGGGCCATGATTTTGTTCTGTGTTTGTAAAGCTCCTAGCACATGACTGGGCCTGTTAGACAATACCACCGTACAAATAATAAAGTAATAATAGAGTACCCAGAACTGCAATTTTAACTCTGCATTTCCGGGGTTTCTACCATTTTTTGTTTGTTTGGAGTCTAAACTAATTTAAAGATAATAGGCAACAGAGGGTCCTGTGGCACCTTTGAGACTAACAGAAGTACTGGGAGCATAAGCTTTCGTGGGTAAGAACCTCACTTCTTCAGATGCAAGTCCTAAAGATTAAAGATAATAGGCACTCAAACCACTGGGATGTGCCCTCAGCCTTAACTTGGCTTTAACCAATTTGGTGTGTATGTGAGGGGAATTATATACTAACATGAATGCCAGGGAATTAGAGATTTCTTAGAAAGGAAGCTCTGTTTTAATAGGGCCACACAAAAGGACTTTGAAAATGGAGCAGACTGAAGTATGCTAATATGGGCATGTTTTATCTTACACACTGGAATACGGTTCATGTTATTGATAGCGATCTTGCTGCATAATTCACAGCTTGTTTAGTAAACTTGAAAGACACTGTTCTATATTTTATTGATCTAGCTAATACCATCAGTTTTCTATGGTGACAGCCAAAAAGATCAGTCAAACACAATGGGTTTTAGTAACAGACTTAAAATTGTCTTGCCCTCTTTTTTCCCCATTTGACTTATTCTTAATATGCATGTTTAAGCTATGCACTGATCAGGTGTTGCCTGCTTTTGAACTATGCAATAGATTCCAGTAATAGCAATTAGTCCCATCTTCAGGATTAAAGAAAATTGCAAATGGACCAGATTGTGTCTACTAGGATGCTGTTAGGTTCAGGGACCCACTACTTAGCCACTCCCTACAGCACGTCTCATGAGAGAAAGGCCAACATTTGACCTTCTGTTTCTTCTATATAGTTCTTTTAATAAATGATGATATTGTACAGTGATGGATGTCCAAAAGATGGATAGATACTGCATTGTTTCGAGAGCAAAATCACTGCATAATATGTAATTGCTCATGACAAGAATCTAGGGGAAAAGGGTTATTTATTATTAAGCAGAGCCCCAACTTAAAGATAAGAAATTCAGTCAAGTGTTAAGCCAATAGATTTGCACCATTTTGGAAACTGAGGACACCATTTTCTTGTGGTTGATTAAGAAATCGTCTACAACTAAATTAGTGCCCATGAACCCAATCCCATCCTAAATGGAATAAAAAAATAGAAATTATAAATCTGTGCAAACACTTAAAAAAAACAGGGCTATGGCTCTTTATTAATGTAGTCCCCTGCATCTGAAACAAAAATAACAGGAGAAGTACTAATACATTTCTATCTTACAGGGGTGTTGTAAGGATTTATACATTAATTACCATAAGGCGCTCAGATACTGCGGTGATGGGGGCAGGTGTAAAAACCTAGATAGTTAGTGGAGCCCTGGCCCCTGAAGTACTCCCTGTGGGATCGCTGGAATAAATCAGTGCTCCCAGTGTGACTAAGAGCGCCACACTCTGACCCAACTTTGACATTGCTAAGGGAAACTGCTCTTTAGTTAGCAAAAGAAGCGTTAGCATTAGCAAAATTTCCATATCGTGATTGGTGCCAAGTATCAGAGGGGTAGCCATGTTAGTCTGCATCTACAAAAACAACAAGGAGTCCGGTGGCACCTTAAAGACTAACAAAATTATTTGGGCATAAGCTTTCGTGGGTAAAAAACCCACTTCTTCAGATGCATGGAGTGAAAATTACGGATACAGGCTGGCTCACTACAAAAGCAATTTTCCTTCTCTTGGTATTGACACCTCCTCATCAGTTATTGGGAGTGGACCACATCCATCCTGACTGAATTGGCCTTGTCAACACTGGTTCTCCACTTGTAAGGTAATTCCCTTCTCTTCATGCACCAATATATCCGTTCCTGTATCTGTAAGGTCACACAGCAGGGCAATGGTAGAGCCAAGACTAGAAGACAGGTCTCCTGACTCCTAGTTTAGTCCTCATTCACTAGAACATGTAGTCACCACAGCATTAATGGAGGATGGGACAATAGCTCATTTTCCTTTTATGTATCAGCTATTGCTCAGATGATACATCTGATATCCAAATGGTCTGATCTGTTCTGGCAAATCCCAGAGTCTCTGTCCTTTCTTCTTTAGTCCCAATTTCCTCTATTACTCTTCACCCATTGACATATCTATTGTATAGCTAAGTTTCAGAGTAGAAGTGGGCTGTAGTCCACGAAAGCTTATGCTCTAATAAATTTGTTAGTCTCTAAGGTGCCACAAGTACTCCTGTTCTTATTGTATAGCTAGTTATCCTTTGGGTATTGTTCTAGGGAGACTCAGGAGTTACTACCTTCAATTATGTTCATAACCTCTCTTTAATTCTCATGAAAATAGTGGTAGTTCTGGAGGGTGGACAATAATCTCCAGCCTCTCCATAAGTGGTGACTCACTCTCATAAACTGATGTTGGATGTTGCTGGAGCTCACCTTCCCTGGTGGACTACAGGTAGAGATGGACCAAACCCAAGTAATTACAATTTCCCAAACTTTGTGGTTGTTCAGATGCAAGGACCAGATTCAGAAAAGTTCTTTAAGCACATACTTAACTGTTTAGATCCCATAAATGCTTTTGCTGAATTTGGATATAATTCCTGGTCTGAAATTTGTGGCTGAGATCTATTGGTAATGCAGAATGAACATTAAGTTCCATGGCTTCATAGTGGTTAATTATCCCTTGCCCTTCACCTGCATCTTCACCTTCTTTTACTTCTCTGTTTACTCATGTAATCTTCTGGAGTGATATAGTACAGAAAAACAATTATTTGACTTAATATTTCTTTTCTAATATGTAAATCATGATGGACGTTGGGGGGTACAAGTTTCAAAACCAATGGCACACTTTCAAAACCATTGGTGTTTCCAGATTCAAGTTAGTAGAATTAATAGGTAGAATTATGCCAACTGAGTATCATTATCACTACTTCCAGTGTGTGCATATGTAATTTCATTGGACCTGGTTTATAAAATATGTACGATTGCAATGGAATATTGGAGTGATATGTTATGAATCTTGCTTTTTACATAGAGCATTTAGGGCCAGACCCTCAGCTGGCATAAATTCATGTTGCTCCACTGATTTTAATGGCGATATATTGATTTATACCAGCTAAGGATCTAGCCTTTGCATTTAATATTTATCAAAATACTACTCTATAATTGCCCTCGGATGTATGTTTAAAGTTCACATTGACTTTAAAGGGATTTCTGCAGCTATAATCAAGGCAAAGTTTTGCCCCCTTTTCCTTTAGTTCACAAAGCCTCCAAGTTAAACACATGAAGGAAAATAAGAATTCTTACCTTTATAATATAGTGCAAATAATGAACCTAATTCATTGTTTCTCCAATTTTATGCCATTTCATTATACTGGCATAAATCTTGCAATGGTGATTTATCTTACGTGTTTTTAAAATAGAATTTGAATATACAAAATCTATGACCAATTTTATTTGAGGATTTAACATATTAGTCAACAAACCTTGTGCTCAGCTTCATCATCCCCTTATTATGAGGCATTATATTAAAAAATACTTTTGGCTATAATGAATGTTCATTTTGTTACAAACACCATCTGAAAATATGACACATTTGATGCTTTCTGTGCAGAGTATGCTATTTTGGGGATTGTTTTTAAGAAGTCCTGGCATAAAGCATCAACTCAATGAAGTATGATAGCCGCATAATAGAATTTTCAGGTTTTTAAAAAATACATATATAATGTCTTTAAATGCTTTTTTAAACAATGTCTGGGGTAAAACTCTCTATGTGTCAGATGCCATTGGGAAAACAATCAAAACAGAGCATTACTCACAATTACATGAGTACTCATATTCAAAATAAACACATGCTCAGATAACAACTGAAAGGGATTTGGAAATAAAAGAAGATCTGTTCACAGGAAGGAAAATGTGTAGATAGGCAGCTGAATGTACTAGAAAAAAAGAGATGGATACAGGAGTTTAAGGCCAGAAGTCTGACCCCCTGTATATTACAGGCCAACAACACCCACACACACACACCGTCCCGCACACTAAATACAACAACCAAAATTACACTAAAGTATTACAACCTGCAGGAGATCAGACTGTGCCACAGGCAGAGAATAGGAGGGACTGAGCTGCACCAGTGCCATATGCCCCCGCAATGGCAGGGAAATGATTAATGGGATTGTCACGCTGTCTGGAGTGCCAACCTCAGGGCAGACTGTCAAAAGGCAGGGCAGAAACCCCAAACTGGTTGTATGTTCTATAACACTGGTCTACAATTTTTGAGAAGTCGTCTGCTTCAGAGAAAAAATGTGCTTTTATTATGTATTTTGATGTGCTGAATTCAAATATAACAATTAAAACAACTGATTGACTACTGTTTCTAAGATATTTAAGTTTTTACATTTTATGTCTATGTATATTGTGTAGATAGTAGAGTTTTAATCATAAACTGTAAACCTAGGTCTTTTCATGTGTTTATGGTTGCTTTACATGATAATATTTCACCTGTCCTGTTTATGTAACACTTTAAAAATCAGCAAAAGGGTTATATAAATAAAATTTATTATGAAACAAAAGGCAAAAAACTATTATGTACATAGTTTAGTCCTATTCAGTGTCTACTCGGCGCTTCTTGGCTTGTCTCTTGTATTCATTAAATGGAGCATCTCTTGTCACTGTCCAGCAATAGTCTGCAAGAATTGATGGGCTCCATTTGCCCTGATAGCATTTCTCCATTGTTGCAATGTCCTGGTGAAATCGCTCGCCGTGCTCGTCGCTCACTGCTCCGCAATTCGGTGGAAAAAAATCTAGATGAGAGTGTAAAAAATGTCTCTTTAGTGACATGTTGCAACCAAGGCTTTTGTATGCCTGGAGGAGGTTTTCCACCAACAACCTGTAGTTGTCTGCCTTGTTGTTTCCGAGAAAATTTATTGCCACTAACTGGAAGGCTTTCCATGCCGTCTTTTCCTTGCCATGCAGTGCATGGCCAAATGCATCATCTCGAAGAAGTTCACGAATCTGAGGACCAACAAAGACACCTTCCTTTATCTTCACTTCACTTAACCTTGGAAATTTTCCACGGAGGTACTTGAAAGCTGCTTGTGGTTTGTCAATGGCCTTGACAAAGTTCTTCATCAGACCCCGCTTGATGTGTAAGGGTGGTAACAAAATCTTCCTTGATTCAATAAGTGGTGGATGCTGAACACTTTTCCTCCCAGGCTCCAATGACTGTCGGAGTGGCCAATCTTTCTTGATGTAGTGGGAATCTCTTGCACGACTATCCCATTCGCAGAGAAAACAGCAGTACTTTGTGTATCCAGTCTGCAGACCAAGCAAGAGAGCAACAACTTTCAAATCGCCACAAAGTTGCCATTGATGTTGGTCATAGTTCATGCACCTCAAAAGTTGTTTCATGTTGTCATAGGTTTCCTTCATATGGACTGCATGACCAACTGGAATTGATGGCAAAACATTGCCATTATGCAGTAAAACAGCTTTAAGACTTGTCTTCGATGAATCAATGAACAGTCTCCACTCATCTGGATCGTGAACGATGTTGAGGGCTGCCATCACACCATCGATGTTGTTGCAGGCTATAAGATCACCTTCCATGAAGAAGAATGGGACAAGACCCTTTTGACGGTCATGGAACATAGAAACCCTAACATCACCTGCCAGGAAATTCCACTGCTGTAGTCTGGAGCCCAACAGCTCTGCCTTACTCTTGGGTAGTTCCAAATCCCTGACAAGGTCATTCAGTTCACCTTGTGTTATGAGGTGTGGTTCAGAGAAGGAGGATGGGAGAAAATGTGGGTCCTGTGACATTGATGGTTCAGGACCAGTTTCATCCTCTTCCTCGTCTGACTCAAGTGAGAATGATTCTGGTGCATCAGGAACCGGTAGTCCTTCTCTGTGAGGTACTGGGCGTATAGCTGATGGAATGTTTGGATAATGCACAGTCCACTTTTTCTTCTTTGACACACCTTTCCCAACTGGAGGCACCATGCAGAAGTAACAATTGCTGGTATGATCTGTTGGCTCTCTCCAAATCATTGGCACTGCAAAAGGCATAGATTTCCTTTTCCTGTTCAACCACTGGCGAAGATTTGTTGCACAAGTGTTGCAGCATATGTGTGGGGCCCACCTCTTGTCCTGATCTCCAATTTTGCAGCCAAAATAAAGGTGATAGGCTTTCTTAACCATAGTGGTTAGACTGCGCTTTTGTGATGCAAAAGTCACTTCACTACAAACATAGCAGAAGTTATCTGCACTGTTCACACAAGTACGAGGCATCTCTGCTCACTTTGGCTAAACAGAAATGTGTCCCTTTGCAAAATCAAACACTGACAAATAAGAGAGCAGGACAGTGTATGATTTCTAGAGCTGATATAGGGCAATTTGTTCAGCAGAGTGATGTAAGCTTTGTTATGATTGCATCATCCATGACTTCTAGGAATAACATGATGCAATTCATATCATGTTTGACGCAAGACCAGCTTCAGATTGCATCATTCATTGTTTTGCCAAAAAGCAAGTACTGTCCAAACCCAGTCATAGATTTATTCATAGATCCAGTCAAAGATGTATTTTAGTCATTTCTGGTTTAAATTGAGATCCCTTCCCTTTATAACTCACTTAACCCCTTCGCAAGTCAAGGGTCGTATATACTGACCCAATAGCATATCTTGAAAACTAGAGCCAATGAACAATTTTAAGCATCATTTTCGTTCTCAGTGACCCAGAATTAGTAAAGTTTGACTACATTTATTTCAAAAGCATTTTGGCTGTAGAGCAGTGAGATTTCACCAATAAGTGTGAACTCCTAAAGTATTATAACAGTCTTACCATGGAGTTACAGACAGTCCCTTTGGGCATTCCAGTCTGTCTTGCCACCCAAGCCACTTGGACTATGTGACAGAGGGTCACTTTACACCAAAAATCTCAATAATATTCAAGTTACTTCCAGTCCCAAAGGTCCAGTCACTTACCCCAGGTCAATCATACTCGCAGCTCAAACCAAAGACATGCCTGGACAAATCCTGTAATAAACTACTTAAAGATATATTAACTAAGAAAAGAAATGAGAATTATTTACAAGATTACAAGATTAAAACAGGAAACATATACACACAAATGAGTTATAGGCTTAGATTTTAAAAGGTAATAATAAGCAGCTCTTTAGGATTGCCCCTTGCCAAGCAGGATGGGGATCTCTTGCTTAAGTTTAGGAATCTTTGCCCAGAGTCCAGACAGCTTAAAAAACTCTAGTTTCTCCTTGTCAGAGATTTTTATCTCCCTTCCAGAATCTTAAGCTGATGGGCCGAGCGCTCCTGCACGTAACCTCTTCATGGATGGGGGGATCAGTCAACAAAGTCTTTGTTCCACAGTGGCCCATTTGGAGTCTATAGTCTTTCCTGATGGGCAGGAGATAACACCTTTGGGGGTAAACTAGTATTTCACACTTGGTATTACTTTTCCCTGATGGCGGGGAATTTACAGTCTAAAGAAACATTTTATAGTTGCAGAGCAAACATTTAAACATTACCTTATAACAAGGGATACAGATATTATAAGTAGGATTAATACATGCACGGCATCCTATAAGTGTTCCATAAATTTTGAACACTAAGCACTTTGTTATAACTCTCATCTCTATTTTGATAATGCTAACACACAGACTGGTTTCCCGCTATGAATTTGTAAGTGTTCAGTGAGGCCTGGGGACCTTGGCATGAGCTGATACCTGGTCTGCCAGCATCATGGCGTTATACCCAGATAATCCTGGGAAGTGACCCTTACTCACACACTACAGAGGAAGGCAAACCCCCCACCCAAGGTCTCTGGCAATCTAACTTGGGGGAAAATTCCTTCCTGATCCCACACATGGTGATCACTTAGACCCTGAGCATGTGAGCAAGAACCAGACAGCCGAGCACCTGAGAGAGAGAGAGTGCTCAGTGCCACCTCAGAGCGATGGCCCATCCCATTCAATGTTCCATCTCTAGCCATGGCCATCCCTGATGGTTCAGAGGAAGGTGGTAAAAAACAAATAAACCCAGAAAACACAGAGGAAGGGGAGGAATGCCTTTCTGACCCCTGCAGGTGTCCAGCTGAAACCTGCATCATGAGCTTTTAGGAATATAAAACATAAACCTGAATTGAACCCCAGGGCTGCTAAGCCCTGCACCTCACCCCACTGATGGTTAGAAACCTTGTTCTAATTTCTAGCCTGACTTTGTTCATGACCAATTCTTGTTGTTTTGCTAATTTTATCCTATAGCTTAAATAGCTCCTCATCTTCCCCCTATTTACTCCCATTCCCTATTCATAGAGAGCAACCATATAATCTCTCAGACTTCTTTTTGCTAGACTAAACAAGCCAAGCTCCTAAGTCTCCCCTCATAAAGATAGGCCCTCTATTCCCTTAATCATCCTCATAGCTTTTTTCTGTACCTGTTCCAGTTTAAATGCATCTCTCTTGAACAAAGGTGGCCAGAAATGTTCATAGTATTCCCCATAAGATCTTACTAGTGCCTTGTACAATGGCATTAATACTTCTCTATTGCTACTGGAAGTGCCACACCTGATACATTCTAGAATCACATTTGCCTTTTTCACAGCTGTATTATAATGTTTATTCATAGTCATACTGTGATCAACCCACACACCCAGGTCTCTCTCTTCCTCTGTTGTTTCCAACTGATGATCCCCAGCTTCTAGTAGAAATTCTGATTATTAGACCCTAGAGTGCATGATCTTACACTTCATACATTTGAATTTCATCCCATTCTGTCACTCTAGTTTTCAAGGTCATCCAGATTTTCCAGCATAAAAAAAGTCATAGAATTATAGAAATGTAGGGCTGGAAGGGACCTTGAGAAGCACCAGAGCCCTGCACTGAAGCAGAACCAAGTAAACCTAGACTATCATTGACAGGTGTTTGTCCAACCTGTTCTTAAAAACCGCCAGTTATAGGAATCCACAACCTACCTTGGAAGCTTATTTCAGAACTTAACTACCCTTAGAGTTAGGAAGTTTTTCCTAATATCTGACCTAAATCTCCCATTACTTCTTTTCCTACCTTCAGTGGGCATGTAGAACTCCCCTCCCCCCGACCCCCTTGGTCTTTTTTTTTTTCCAAGATTAAACATGCCTAGTTTTTTTAACCTTTCCCCAGGTTTTCTAAATCTTTCAACATTTTTGTTGTTCTCCTCTGCACTCTCTCCAATTTGTCCACATCTTTCCTAAAGTGTGGCACCCAGACTTGTACTAAGTACTCCAACAGAGGCCCCACCAGTGCCAAGCAGAGCAGGACAATTACCTCCTGGGTCTTCCATACAACACTCCTATTAATATAAACTAGAATAATATTAGCCTTTTTTACAAATGCATCACATTGTTGGATCATATCCAATTTGTGATCCACCCCCAGAAACTTTTCAGTACCACCAGGAATTTTCCCCCAAGTTAGATTGCCAGAGACCTTGGGTGGGGGGTTTGCCTTCCTCTGTAGTGTGTGGGTAAGGGTCACTTCCCAGGATTATCTGGGTATAACGCCATGATGCTGGCAGACCAATTACCACCTACCCAGTTATTTCTCATTTTGTAGTTGTGCATTTGAGTTTTCCTTCCTAAATGAAGTACTTTCCACTTGTCTTTGTTAAATTTCACCTTGTTAATTTCAGACCAATTCTACAGTTTGTCAAGGTTGTTGTGAATTCTAATCCTGTCCTCTAAAGTGCTTGAAACCCTCCTGGATTGACGTAATCTGCAAATCTTATAAGCATACTTCCCACTCCATTATCCAAGTCATTAATGAAAATATTGAATAGTACCAGACTCAGGACTGATCCCTGTGGGACTCCATTAGATATACCCTCCCAGTATGTCAGCGAACCATTGATAACTATGCTTTGAGTATAATCTTGCAACCAGTTGTGCACCCACCTTCTAGTAAAGTATAGGTTGCATTTCTCTAGTTTGCCTATGAGAATGTTGTGTGGGACTGTGTCAATAGCCTTAATAAAATCAAGATATATCACACCTACTGCCTTCCCTCTATCCATTTGGCCAGTAATTCTGTCAATAAAGGAAATTAAGCTGGTGTGGCATTATTTGGGGTTTTAGCTGAGTGAGACAAGCTTTTCAGCTTACACAGAGCTCTTCTTCAGGTCTGGAAAACTACTCAGGGATACAGCTAAATACAAGGTAGAGCAGATTGGTTAGCATGAGTAGTTAACATATACTGTATTTCAAGGGACCATTCAAGATGAAGTGGCCATTAAACACCTGTCCAGTCATAAGGGGAAAAGGAGAGGGAAACAGCTGAAGGCGGGGACTTAGTGGGTTAAACATTTTTGTAAGAATCCATAGCTCCAGAGTCTCTGTTCACACCATGGGTATTAGTGTCTATCAAAGTTATGAATTTAAGCTCCCAGGCTCATCTTTCGAAAGGTGTTAAGCAGGTTTCTTTTAAGGATGAGGACTAATAGTGTTCACCACAGGTGACGCAGTGTTTCTATCTTTTATCATTTTTCTGTGTGAATTCATTGAGCACAGTGATTGTCCTGTTTCATCCACATAGCTGTTATTGGGGTATTTAGTACACTGGATGAGGTACACCATATTGTGATAGGCATATGTAGGACCCCTGGATCTTGAAAAGTGTGTTGTGGGGGGTTTTGATCATCATAGCAGTGGAGAGATGTCTACACGTTTTTCATCTGTTGTTTTGGTAGGGTCTGGTGCTGCTTTGAGTTGGTGTGTTCTGGCCTGTGGGAAGCTTGCTTCTGATGATGAGGTTGGAGAGGTTGGGGCTGGGAGGAGGTTGTTTGAAGGCCAGAAGACAGGGTTCAAGAAAGATTTCTTTCGGGGTATGGTCCCCATTGTGCATTTCATAGAATCCTAGAAGATTAGGGTTGGAAGAGATCTCAGGAGGTCATCTAGTCCAACCCCCTGCTCAAGGCAGGACCAACACCAACTACATTTGTCTCTCTTGCCAACAGAAATGGGTCCAATAAAAGATATTACCTCACCCATCTTGTCTCTCTAATATCCTGGGGCCAATACAGTCATAACAACATGGCAAACATAAATAAGTTGAGTTGTTCCCATAGTTACAACCAATGCAAGTACATTCGGTATTAGTGTTTATGAACAAAGTGTTGCCAGTCCATGCAACTTTCATAATCCTCCTCCACTTTTTCCAATGCACATTTAAAAAAACTTGTTCTCGTTGAGTCTTTTGATTTCATGTCCTTAGTTTCCGTGGGTAAAATCCTGGCCCCATTGAAGTAAATGGCAGTTATGGGGTGCTGCTTTGGTTTTGGAACTGAACACTGCTGAGACACATTTGACTATTACACAGTTGTTTTTATGGTCAGTCCTTTTGATTCTTCTTAACAAACATTTTGGAGTTATGTGGTGACCCATGGGCTTTCCAACAGTACCAGCAGGCACGCAATCAGGTTGGGCTTTTCCGATACATATCCACTTCAGGAATTCATTTTCTTAAAAGAATGAAATGAAGCATGACAGGTCAAATGGGTTGCACGTGAAAAAATGTTTATGCTCTTTTGAAATATATTTTACATTTCAGCAAAATTTCAGTGGAACATTAAGCCTAAAGGACATTCACTTAGACTACAGAAACCACGCCGTCTTTCTGCATGAATGTCAAATGGTAAAGCACAAACACCCCCCATGCATCCTTATGGTAGGAGGCCCTGGGAATATGCCTCTTACAATTCTATCTAACGTTTACTTGGTATGCAGTCTTTGTTAAGAGATTGAGTATTGCCTTGTTCATAATGTGCAGGCTTATAGACCAAATCCATCATGTGGAACTATTAATGACATTCCTACCCTTCTCTATTATTGTCATTAAAGTCAGGAAATAAACATGCATCCAGTTCTTTACTCCTTCATTTTTTCTCTGTTAGAGTTCAGGATCCTGACAAAAGGAAGAAAGGAGAGCAGCAGAATATAGACCCTGGACTTCAGAAAAGCAGACTTTGACTCCCTCAGGGAACTGATGGGCAGAATCCCCTGGGAGGCTAATATGAGGGAGAAAGGAGTCCAGGAGAGCTGTATTTTAAAGAAGCCTTATTGAGGGTGCAGGAACAAACCATCCCAATGTGCAGAAAGCATACCAAATAAGGTAGGCGACCAACTTGGCTTAACAGAGAAATCTTCGGTGAGCTTACCCACTAAAAGGAAGCTTACAAGAAGAGGAAACTTGTATAGATGACTAGGGAGGAGTATAAAAATATTGCTTGAGAAAGCAGGGATGTAATCAGGAAGGCCAAAGCACAATTGGAGTTGCAGCTAGCAAGGGTGTGAAGGGTAACAAGAAGGGTTTCTAGAGGTATGTTAGCAAGAAGAAGAAGGTCAGGGAAAGTGTGGGACCCTGACTGAATGTAGAAAAAGCTGAAGCACTCAATGCTTTTTTTGCCTCGGTCTTCACAGACAAGGTCAGCTGCCAGACTGCTGCACTGGGAAGCACAGCATGGAGAGGAGGTGAGCAGCCCTCTGTGGTGAAAGAACAGGTTAAGGACTATTTAGAAAATAGTGCACAAGTCCATGGGTCTGGCTCTAATGCATCCGAGGGTGCTGAGGGAGTTGGCTGTTGTGATTGCAGAGCCATTGGCCATTATTTTTGTAAACTCGTGATGATCCGGGGCGGTGCAGACCAGTCAGCCTCACCTCAGTTCCTGGAAAAATCATGAAGCGAGTCCTCAAGGAAACCATTTTGAAGCACTTGTAGGAGAGGAAGGTGATCAGGAACAGTCAACATGGATTCACCAAGGGCAAGTCATGCCTGACCAACCTGATTGCCTTCTATAATGAGAGAACTGGCTCTGTGGATGAGGGGAAAGTGGTGGACGTGCTATATCTTGACTTTAGCAAAGCTTTTGATACAGTCTCCCACAGTATTCTTGCCAGCAAGTTAAAAAAGTGTGGATTGGATGAATGGACTATAAGATGGATAGAAAGCTGACTAGATCATAGGGCTCAACGGGTAGTGATCAATGACTCGATGTCTAGTTTGCAGCTGGCATCTAGTGGAGTGCCCCAGGGGTTGGTCCTGGAGCCTATTTTTTTGTTCAACATCTTCATTAATGATCTGGATAATGGGATGGAATGCACACTCAGCAAGTTTGCGGATGACACTAAGCTGGGGGGAGAAGTAGATACACTGGAGGGTAGGGATAGGGTCAGAGTGACCTAGACAAATTGGAGGATTGGGCTAAAAGAAATCTGATGAGGTTCAACAAGGACAAATGCAGAATCCTGCACTTAGGACGGAAGAATCCCATGCACTGCTACAGGCTGGGGACTGATTGGCTAAGCAGCAGTTCTGCAGAAAAGAACCTAGGGGTTACAGTGAACAAGAAGCTGGATATGAGTCAGCAGTGTGCCCTCGTTGCCAAGAAGGCTAATGGCATATTGGGCTGCATCAGTAGGAGCATTGCCAGCAGATCAATGGAAGTGATTATTCTCCTCTATTTGGCACTGGTGAGGCCACATCTGGAGTATTGTGTCCAGTTTGGGGCCTCACATTACAGAAAGGATGTGGACAAATTGGAGAGAGTCCAGTGGAGGGCAATGGAAATTATTAGGGTGCTGGGGCACATGACTTATGAGGAGAGGCTGAAGGAACTGGGGTTATTTAGTCTGCAGAAAAGAAGAGTGAGAGGGAATCTGATAACAGCCTTCAACTACCTGAAGGAGGGTTCCAAATAGGATGGAACTAGGCTGTTCTCAGTGGTGGCAGATGACAGAACAAGGAGCAATGGTCTCAAATTGCAGTGGGGGAGGTCTAGGTTGGATATTAAGAAAAACTATTTTACTAGGAGGGTGGTGAAGCACTGGAATGGGTTACCTAGGGAGGTGGTGGAATCTCCTTCCTTATAGGTTTTTATGGCCTGGCTTGACAGCGCCCTGGCTGGGATACTTTTGTTGGGGTTGGGGTTGGTCCTGCTTTGAGCAGGGGGTTGGACTAGATGACCTCCTGAGGTCTCTTCCAACTCTAATTGTCTATGATTCTATGATTATTCAGTCACACCAGTCAGTAGAAAGAAGATTTACAAACATATGTTCTATATCCCTTTTGCCCCTGCAGTCCTGCAATTCAACTGATTTGTGTCTGAATTTCCAATGCGTTTATACTTCAATATACCTTAAAACAAAGATTTATCTTCCATTTATATTTCCAAAAGATTTCAGGCATAGTTCTTGTTTTCTCTATTCAGCGTGGCATGAAGATTATGATGAATGAAACCTCTTTATGCTCTTTAGCCTAAATGAAAAAGGTACAAGGACGTTGATTTCAGCTGTAAATAGAACTTGCTTGTTGATTACTCACGATGAAGAATACTTAGCATTTACAGCAAGGATACTGTACATATTTCACAATATTAGACTGTCTAGGGATATTTGTAACATTTTAAATTATATAGGAATGTGTTCCTACAAAGGTCTATATGTAATTTTTTTCCTGTCCATTGCTAATGGCCAATAAAAAGCAAGATGCGATTCTCAATTTTCAATATTAGAAATTCAGGGCTCAATTTTGATTTCAGATGCACAGGTTATCTCATGTTTCATCCAGTCTCAGAAAATTGACAATTTGCAATAGACTTGCCCTCTTCAGATAAGGCTGAGTTTATGAGAGACGCCACAATATGCACCCACAGGCCTGGAAGCTGAATTGGAGTTCACACCGGCTATGAAAGACAGGAGGCCAAATTCTTCCAGGTAGCAAAGTAGGAAGGGGTGAGGGGTGTTTTGTTCCCTCCCAAGGGCCCTTTGAGAGTTAGAACAGTCTAACTTACTCCACTGGCATAGGGTCCCTAATCAACCTTAGTCTAGTGGAGAATTGGCATTGTGGAGCTCTGCATTATCATTCCCCTAACACACCCACTCTATGGTGGTGGGAGAAGTATCTGCTGCAGGGGCCATCTCCATCAATGGTGAATTCCCCTACAGCAGGAAAACTCCCTGCTGACCATCCCGGAACAATCTGGCTCACAGTCTATACACATGGGGCTGTGTCTGGCTGCTCCAGGGAAGAGCAAGCAGAGGAAAAGAAACAGCTATCCAACCCCACATCCTCTGTGCCCTGGCATGGCGGCCAGGCACAGCTGCAACCACTGGGATGAAAACAAGCTAAAGGGTCATGGTCTCAGCCCCCTAATAACGGGCTAGCAGAGCTGGATGGGTGCTCAAGAAGCACCAGGCATGTTCACCCTGTATGCCAGAGTGCTTCTGGAAGCATTCTGTCAGAGGTCTCCCTGGGATGGGGAAGCTCTGCACTGCACTGCCACAGGTCAGTCCCTATAAATTGAGGCCTCACTGTTTTTATTTTTTGTAATGGCTTCTCGCCCCTGAGAGCCTCTGTATGGTCCTTGAGATAGAAAGCAGAAAAACTCTCTCTCTCGCTCACTAAAAACTGATGGCCTGTCTTCTCCCACTCTCAGCTCTCAGCTCAGACTTCTGAAAGAAAGAGACAACAAAAGGGATTGTGAGTGCTAGGAGTGGAGTTAACTATTACACTCGGCTGGCTTAGTCAACAAGATTCTGCACTTGACCTCAGATTAACCTTGAAAGTATTGGCTGGCAAGAACAGTTATATAGCTGTCATACAATAGTTACATTACAGACCTTACTAATCATGTTGATCTGATAGTTTATGAGCCAAAAGGGAACACTGCTGAGAGAAAGAACAGACCAAACCAACCAAACAGCACCTCATCGCTCAAACAAGAAACAGCAAAGCAAACCAAAACCTGACAACAAAACAACTTCCCTTATTAAATGAACATTTTAATTCCACCATTTATGGCTGCCGTGCTGCATTATTTTTCATACTAAGTAATAAATATGGTTTATGGTACTTGCCTAAGTAATGCAGATTCTCCTCTGAAAGGTTTTTCATTTCAAAATGTGCTGTGCTGTTCTATGAGGGCTGTGATGAGGTGGCTAATGTAATTGCCTTTTATTACAGGTCACCTGGTAAGAATTCCATCATCAGTAATGGGGAGAACTACATTAAGATAAAGCTGATTGGAAGGAATCATTACAGGTTATTAGCATAAAGATCATTCATTTCCCAAAGCTTACACCAGATAAATATGCATGAGTATTTAGCAGAAATTATGTCAGTTTAAACAATTCTGTGAGCACATTTTTTTTTCCTTTTCCATCTTGTATTAGACAAATGAGAACTGATCACACATTAAAAATGTATTTGAAAGATTTGAAGGTAAAAAATCTCGTGACATGAAAATTATAAAATAATGATTTATTTATTTTTCATTGAAAACTGATATTAACGTGACAAAATTAATAACTCATCCTGGTTAAACTTTATTCCTAATCAATGGCAACATTATTATAATGTTATAAAATAATTATAACAACTTGCACTTCTGTTGCATGAGAGCTAGTTGAGAATCTGAATTTTCATCCTATAGGAAATTCTGATATTTCAAAAAATTATTGTAATCCAAATCAGGACAAAAAGTCAAAATATTGAAATGTTTGGAAATATATATTTGCAGGAATATTTGTGCTGGAATTGCTAGTGTCCATTTTAAAAACTCTGTCTGAATATAGGAGGTTTCCCCTGTTTTGCATGTATGTCCTTGAGCAGCCAAGGTAATGGAGGCTTTGACCACTATAAAGGTGGGCCATAACACAGCATATCTTTCTAATGTGCCTGGGGAACTACTGTCTGAACCATCTGAATTTTAGAGACGTGAGCAGACAGATGAGACGTTATCTTGAACTCAGGAATAATATCAAAGGTGAGGTGTTCATGATGTGCCCTGATCCAGAAGATATTGTGCAGAAGTCCCCAATAAGACCATCTGAGTATTAGAAATCTTAAAATGGGTCCAAGATAAGCAAACTGTGAACAAAAGGCTGATGCCTTTTGACATTTAGCAGAATGAGCACAACATTAAGGCAATACAGGATGTCTCCCTCCCATCTGTATCCTATCTGGGAAAAATGCAGAAAAGTTGGTTTTGTGATTGGTACCAGTGTTCCAGAGACAGTATCGTTCAAGTGTAAATGTGAAAGGGGGTCAATTTATGGATTTGCAGGGTGCCACTTAGATTTTTAAAGCTGAAATCTAACAAACTAGGTTTGTTACCTTACTAGTTTAACACCGGGTTCTCTTCAGGTCAACTTTTAACATGAACAGCATTTCTCAAATCAGGACACCTGCTTATTCTTAACCAGCTAACAATTTATTAATTCACCAGAATCACATTAATATGTAATCAACAGTTCTCCACTCAAATGTAGATATAACCAATTTTGTGTACTACACAAACACACAATACAGTCTTGCAAAAAATTATCACAGACCTGAGTTGAGGGTCAATAGTTATAGGCAAAAGAACAATACAAATTACCAACATTTCTTATTCCGTTTACTTATGATCAGCAATTCTCAATACTTTGGTATCTAACATGTTTATCACACTTCCAAGAATTTATTTGCTTTTACGACACTTTGAAGCATGTGGTTACTTCTCTTTGATTAGACTGATCCAAAAGGGACAAGTTTGAAATATTACAAGCAATTGCTTAAAACAATGTTTTTCAATCTCTCTTAGGCTAACTTTCTTGGATTTATAAAGGAGTTAAAATCTAAATATGGTTACTTGAGGTCTTACTAGACTGACTGGGGTTGGCAACCTTCAGCACTTGGACCATCAGGGTAATCAGCTGTTTACGTTGGCCGTCCGCAGGCATGGCCCCCCACAGCTCCCAATGGCGAGAATCGGTTCCAACTTTTCTTAATAAAATGTAGAGAGGGGGGATTACAATCCAAAAACTTTTACAAAAGAACATTGGACTCTCTTCTGGATGCTTTATTATCTGAGGGGAAAAGCAAGTCTCGTTCTGAAAGTAAAATTTCCTTCAGCAGTGGAACATATTTTCAGTTTGGCAAGCTGTTCACAGCATCCATCTGGTGTAGCTCTCACAGGGAAAAGATATACATTTTAAAAACAAGTCTCTTACAAAAATTGAAATAAAAGACTTGGACTATTTCCTTAGAAAATCATGAAGGCATAAAATACAGCTCTGCAGCAGAAAAATGTTGAGCAAAATTAAAGGAAACACACACAAAAACCTGTTGCCTCATTAATAGATAGTCATGAGGTTCCTCTGGTCTTATGTGATGTATTTCAGTATCATGTTTGAATCAGAATCTAAACAACCATGCTGTGATAATACTTGCAGTGCTTCTCACTCAGCATGTAAGATGAGCACTTCATAAGAGGTTCATAGAAAAGAACAAATGTGAATTTTGTAAGCACTATGCTGATAATTTCCCAGGCTTTCAGCTCCCATTCTTCAGCTCCCTGTCCTTGCAGGGCCTCAGCAGCATTTCAGGCAGGTTATGAAGAATAGGTTGTTTTGTTGTTGTTGTGTGTTCTTTTTTAAAACGTTGCTTCATGCCTCTTGCTAAAGGCAGATGTCTCTTTCGGATGCCAAGAGCCCTCTGCTTTCCTTGTCTAGATGTTCACTCCTTTCTATTCTGCCTCCACCCTTCAGTTCGCTTTCTGCATGCCTCACTCTGGAGAAACTCTGGGTAGTGAACACACCAAGGCCAGGTCTACACTACAAACTAACGTCGGTATAACTACCTTGCTCAGGGGTGTGAAAAATCCCTATTCCAACCTAACTCCCCCGCTGTGGACAGTGCTATGTTAGCATGAGAGCTTCTCCTGTCGATATAGCTCCTGTCACTTATGAAGGTGGATTAATCATGTAGCAATGTCTTAACTAATGTGTTACAGCAGCAGCACTGCAGCCTTTTAAGTGCAGACCTGTCCCAAGATGGGTTCAGGAACAGAGAGGAGTAAGAACTGTGTGAAATGTTTGATTAGAAAGTGGGAGGGGGAGGCAGAGGAGGCTTTAAAAAATGAGGGTTTTCAAAAATTAAATTCTTCATGCAAAGTTGTTAAAATTCTTTATTTTTTTTTTCTGAAAAAAAAAAGTGCATCTTTTTTCATTTCCCCCCAGAATTTTTATCGGCGACATTATCAGAAATGTTCTCAGTATCTGAACATTGTGGATCACTATTTTGATTAAAACATTTTGGGGGAAAAGGAAAACATTTTGGAAAAAAAGGATCCATTTTGAAACCTTCATAACCAAAGCAACTTCATAGTTTAGATTTTTTTATACAAAACTAATTTTTCATTGTTACACCAACTCTGGCGATAAATTAGCCAGTCCAAAGACGGCAGCACCATTAGCTGTAAGCCTTCTCTACTAATAGAGTCAAGATTTCAGATGAAGGTACTTTAGGATAGTAGAGGGGGTATTCTGAGTGGGGAGAATAGAAGAATCCTAAAGAGGAGAGCAGAATAATACTGATAATAATTTCATAAGTCATGTTATTTACAAGTAGAGATGTGTGAAAATTGATTATTCAGTTTGGTGGCTGAAAATAATTCATTTTATGTCAATCTGTGATGGGGTGGTCTAGGTCGGAGGACCCCTGCTGGAGGCCTTTTGGCCCTGCCACACACTGCCCCTTGTGCAGTCTATATGGTTTTATAAAAACATGATAATAAGTTAATATAATGTAACTGGGATATGCTTCATGCAAAAGGTCTCTTATAAGGTATTATTACAAAGTTTATAATCTACTGAGTGTGATCATCCTATTTGTATAAATGTACCACTCTTGTATCTAAAACTAGAAATATAAAATATAACTCTGAGGGCCTATTGTAATTATGTAAAGTGTGGGCCATTAATGGTGGTTTGGAATCTTGATGATTCCCATTAACAAGGACCATTGTCTGCAGATGGCTATGTTTCACCTGTGAGTCTTCCTGTATATGTGTGTGCTGGCAAGTGGGTAATGAAGTCTTGCAGTGACATGTGATCATGTCACCTGAACTGGAATCCATCTTTAACCTGGTGCTTTTCCAGTGAGGGGGGGTGGAAACCCAGAGGGACAAATGGTTCCCGCCTTATGCAAAAGATATATAAAGGCGTGGAACAGAACAAGAAGAGGAGAGAGGAGCCATCATGAAGAATCCCCTAGCTATCACCTGAGCTGGAACAAGAGCTGTACCAGGGGAAAGAATTGTGCCCAGGCCTGGAAGGTGTCCAGTCTGAGAAAAACTTACTGAAGCATCTCTGAGGGTGAGATTATCTGTAGTCAGTTTGATTAGACATAGATTTGCGCCTTTTATTTTATTTTGCTTGGTGACTTACTTTGTTCTGTCTTTTACTACTTGGAACCACTTAAATCCTACTTTCTGTATTTAATAAAATCACTTTTGACTTAGTAATTAACTCAGAGTATGTATTAATACCTGGGGGAACAAACAACTGTGCATATCTCTCTATCGCTTTTGCGACCAGGGGCTGCTAACAGGGAGTTTCGCAAGGGAGTTCTCCAGGTGAAGGCGGAGCAAATACAGCACCCTTGGGGTAAGTGACTGTCTGTAGTGTATGTTTGGGGGTTACTTGCTGTGTGCTGAGCTTGTGTTTGTCAGTCTGGTTGGTTGGTTGGTTGGTTGGTTGAAGGACCGTGTGCTGTGGCAGTTGGAAGCTGTGAGCTTCAAAGGAAGGTCTGAAAGCTAGAAGCCTCTGGTAATTGGCGAAGCCTTAATCAGTGGGCGGGGCATTCACACAAGCCAGGGCTTTCTAAAGCAGCACACAAGCGACCAGGGAGCTTTGCGAACAGGGAGTTTGGAAGGGGAGTGGGAAGGGACATTATCAGAAATTTTATTGCCCTTAAAACCTATAAACCAAACTGCATTCAAAACTTCTTGCTTTAAACAAACCTTTCATTAACTAGGAGACAATGCAGGCAGAAGCCCAGCTGCAGAGTGGGGCTATCCAGTTTATTGCACTGAGTGCAGCATGTATGATTACCTGCCCTGTGGGCGGGTGGCGTATGTGTGCATTCGGTGCAAGGAGCTCCTGGCCCTCAGAGACCACGTACTGACTTTTGAGGCCAGGGTGGCGGTACTGGAGGAGCTAAGAGAGGCAGAGAGGTATGTTGATGAGGCTTTCTGGGACACTGTAGAATTGTCCCACCTCAGGTCAGACAGCCCCTGGCTGTTGAGGAGGATGAAAGGCCCAGGGAAGCAGAGTAGTTAACAGGAGCAGAGGGAAACCTTCCCATAGTTGGGACCCTCCTTCCAGATGGTGCTGGGGTTACCTCTCGCACTGAGGTTACCTCTCTGGGGGAGGGAACTCCAGTTCCTAAGAAAAGGCAGGTGTTAGTAATGGGAGATTCGATCATTAGAAACATAGTTAGCTGGGTTTGCGATGACCGGGAGAACCGTATGGTGACTTGCCTGCCTGGTGCGAAGGTTGCGGATCTCTCAAGGCATCTAAACAGACTTATGTGTAGTGCTGGTGAGGAGCCGATGGTCATGGTACATGTAGGTACCAATGACCTAGGGAAGGGTAGGAGAGATGTCCTGGAGGCCGAATTTATGCTGTTAGGGAAGAGACTTAAATCCAGGACCTCTATGGTGGCATTCTCAGATATGCTCCCAGTTCCACACGCAGGGCCAGGTAGGCAGGCAGAGCTTCAGAGTCTCAATATGTGGATGAGATGATGGTGTAGAGAGGAGGGGTTTATATTCATTAGGAACTGGGGAAACTTTTGGGATGGGGGGAGCCTATACAGGAGAGATGGGCTCCACCTAAACCAAAGTGGAACCAGACTGCTGGCACTAAACATTAAAAAGGTTGTAGAGCAGTTTTTAAACAAGGAGATGGGGGGAAGCCGACTGCTGCAGAGGAGCATATGGATCGAACAGACTTCTCTTAGGGGAGAGTCTAATGATAGAGACTCTCCAGGTTATAGTCAGGAGCAGAGGATGGAAGAGGATAAAGTAGGGGCCAGATCAGATGATAAACATTCACATAAAAAAGAATCTGACACATCAGAAAAGGGCAGACAAATAAACAGTGACAAGTTTTTAAAGTGCTTGTACACAAATGTTGAAGTCTAAATAATAAGATGGGTGAACTAGAGTGCCTTGTGATAAAGGAGGATATTGACATAATAGGCATCACAGAAACCTGGTGGACTGAGAGCAATCAATGGGACACAATTATTCCAGGGTACAAAATATATCGGAAGGACAGAACTGGTCATGCAAAGGGGGAGTGGCACTATGTGAAAGAAAATGTAGAATCAAATGAAGTAAAAATCTTAAGTGAATCCACATGTTCCAT
Source organism: Chrysemys picta bellii (assembly GCF_011386835.1). Classification (NCBI taxonomy): domain Eukaryota; kingdom Metazoa; phylum Chordata; order Testudines; family Emydidae; genus Chrysemys; species Chrysemys picta. Next base: position 325,305,675 of record NC_088791.1, read on the forward strand.
AGAATCTCTATGGATAGAAATTTCATGCTCTAATAAGAATATAACATAAGGGATCTATTATCGACCACCTGACCAGGACAGTGATAGTGATGATGAAATGCTAAGGGAAATTAGAGAGGCTATCAAAATTAAGAACTCAATAATAGTGAGGGATTTCAATTATCCCCATATTGACTGGGAACATTTCACTTCAGGACGAAATGCAGAGATAAAATTTCTCGATACTTTAAATGACTGCTTCATGGAGCAGCTGGTACGATAACCCACAAGGGGAGAGGCAACTCTAGATTTAGTCCTGAGTGGAGCGCAGGAGCTGGTCCAAGAGGTAACAATAACAGGACCGCTTGGAAATAGTGACCATAATACAATAGCGTTCAACATCCCTGTGGTGAGAAGAACATCTCAACAGCCCAACACTGTGGCATTTAATTTCAAAATGGGGAACTATGCAAAAATGAGGGCGTTAGTTAAACAGAAGTTAAAAGCTACAGTGACTAAAGTGAAATCCCTGCAAGCTGCATGGGCACTTTTTAAAGACACCATAATAGAGGCCCAACTTCAATGTATACCCCAAATTAAGAAACACAGTAAAAGAACTAAAAAAGAGCCACCGTGGCTTAACAACCATGTAAAAGAAGCAGTGAGAGATAAAGACGTCCTTTAAAAAGTGGAAGTCAAATCCTAGTGAGGCAAATAGAAAGGAGCATAAACACTGCCAAATTAAGTGCAAGAATGTAATAAGAAAAGCCAAAGAGGAGTTTGAAGAATGGCTAGCCAAAAACTCCAAAGGTAATAACAAAATGTTTTTTAAGTATATCAGAAGCAGGAAGCCTGCTAAACAACCAGTGGGGCCCCTTGATGATCGAGATACAAAAGGAGCGCTTAAAGACGATAAAGTCATTGCGGAGAAACTAAATGGATTCTTTGCTTCAGTCTTCACGGCTGAGGATGTTAGGGAGATTCCCAAACCTGAGCCGGCTTTTGTAGGTGACAAATCTGAGGAACTGTCACAGATTGAAGTGTCACTAGAGAAGGTTTTGGAATTAATTGATAAACTCAACATTAAAATGTCACCGGGACCAGATGGCATTCACCCAAGAGTTCTGAAAAAAATCAAATGTGAAGTTGCGGAACTATTAACTAAGGTTTGTAACCTGTCCTTTAAATCGGCTTATGTACCCAATGACTGAATGTTAGCTAAGGTAACGCCAATATTTAAAAAGGGCTCTAGAGGTGATTCCGGCAATTACAGACCGGTAAGTCTAACGTCGGTACCGGGCAAATTAGTCGAAACAATAGTTAAGAATAAAATTGTCAGACACATAGAAAAACATAAACTTTTGAGCAATAGTCAACATGGTTTCTGTAAAGGGAAATTGTGTCTTACTAATCTATTAGAGTTCTTTAAAGGGGTCAAAAATATGTGGACAAGGGGGATCCAGTGGACATAGTGTACTTAGATTTCCAGAAAGCCTTTGACAAAGTCCCTCACCAAAGGCTCTTACGTAAATTAAGCTGTCATGGGATAAAAGGGAAGGTCCTTTCATGGATTGAGAACTGGTTAAAAGACAGGGAACAAAGGGTAGGAATTAACGGTAAATTCTCAGAATGGAGAGGGGTAACTAGTGGTGTTCCCCAAGGGTCAATCCTCGGACCAATCCTATTCAACTTATTCATAAATGATCTGGAGAAAGGGGTAAACAGTGAGGTGGCAAAGTCTGCAGATGATACTAAACTGCTCAAGATAGTTAAGACCAAAGCAGACCGTGAAGAACTTCAAAAAGATCTCACAAAACTAAGTGATTGGGCAACAAAATGGCAAATGAAATTTAATGTGGATAAATGTAAAGTAATGCACACTGGAAAAAATAACCCCAACTATACATACAATATGATGGGGGCTAATTTAGCTACAACCAGTCAGGAAAAAGATCTTGGAGTCATTGTGGATAGTTCTCTGAAGATGTCCACACAGTGTGCAGAGGCGGTCAAAAAAGTAAACAGGATGTTAGGAATCATTTTAAAAGGGGATAGAGAATAAGACTGAGAATATATTATTGCCCTTATATAAATCGATGGTACGCCCACATCTCGAATACTGCATACAGATGTGGTCTCCTCATCTCAAAAAAGATATACTGGCACTAGAAAAGGTTCAGAAAAAGGCAACTAAAATGATTAGGGGTTTGGAACGGGTCCTATATGAGGAGAGATTAAAGAGGGTAGGACTTTTCAGCTTGGAAAAGAGGAGACTAAGGGGGGATATGATAGAGGTGATGTGGAGAAAGTGGATAAGGAAAAGTTATTTACTTATTCCCATAATACAAGAACTAGGGGTCACCAAATGAAATTAATAGGCAGCAGGTTTAAAACAAATAAAAGGAAGTTCTTCTTCACGCAGCGCACAGTCAACTTGTGGAACTCCTTACCTGAGGAGTTTGTGAAGGCTAGGACTATAACAGTGTTTAAAAGAGAACTGGATAAATTCATGGTGGTTAAGTCCATTAATGGCTATTAGCCAGGATGGGTAAGGAATGGTGTCCCTAGCCTCTGTTTGTCAGAGAATGGAGATGGATGGCAGGAGAGCAATCACTGGATCATTGCCTGTTAGGTTCACTCCCTCTGAGGCACCTGGCATTGGCCACTGTCGGTAGACAGGATACTGGGCTAGATGGACCTTTGGTCTGACCTGGTACGGCCGTTCTTATGTTCTTATGAGTGTTATAGAGGGCAAACAATTTACGAGTTTACCCTGTATAAGCTTTTTACAGGGTAAAATGGATTTATTTGGGTTTAGACCCCATTGGGAGTTGGGCATCTGAGTGCTAAAGACAAGCACTTCTGTGAGTTTTTTTCAGGTAAACCTGCAACTTTGGGGCAAGTAATTCAGACCCTGGGTCTGTGTTGGAGCAGAGGGGAGTGTCTGGCTCAGCAAGACAGGGTGCTGGAGTCCTGAGCTGGCAGGGAAAACAGGAATAGAAGTAGTCTTGGCACATCGGTTGGCAGCTCCCAGGGGGGTTTCTGTGATCCAACCCATCACACCCCCGCCTCCCTCCCAGCCACTGGGAAAGTGGTCTGGACTTTGAGGCACCCCAGAAAAGGAGCTGAACTGTAGTGGCCCAGCTGGAGAGCTGCAGCCAGAAATGCCCTAAAAAGGTGAAGACACTGCCTCCAGAGAGGGAGACCTGGGGCACCGCTCTCTACCGGAGCAGGGACAACTTGAGAGAGATGTTACAGAGAGCACCGAGAGATGCCCCAGTTGGACTTGTACCCCAGAAGGGGTTTGCTTTGTTTTTATTGCCAGAGTCAGCGAAGGCCCACCACAAAGAGTGTGTAGCCACATGCACTCGGCCACGGGGCGCTCGCAAGAGGGGAGTTCATCCCATTACACAACCCAAAGTGAATTTTTTTTAATTTTTTCAGCAAAAACAAAATGTTTTAAAAAATGTTCCAGGTCAAACAATGTTTTAATTGTTGAGGGGTTTTGAGGTTATTTTTTAATAAAAACGAAGTAAAATTCAAAATAAAAGTAATTTTCAAATCAAAATATCAAAACATTTTGTTTAGAAATTGTTAAAACTACTATTTAATCATTTTTGGATATTTTTTTCTTTTTAGAAACAATTTCAACAAATTCAATGCAAATCCAAAAGATATTTCATTTGACGCAAATGTGCATTTATCATTGAAAAAATTTCTGCCAAAAAACTTTGCATAGCTCTGTTTACAAGGAGCAACTCATCCAGCATTATAGCTGGCAGACTGAGATGGATTTGATTTTACATGACTGTACATTCCCCATTATTTTAATTTCTGTTTGTATTCGGGTTGTTTCAATTATTTTTTGTAAATCATTTAAAATATCGATATAAAATAGACACAGACTATCTGCTCAGCAAGATGATAGTCATTAAAATCAGGGGCATGGGTGAATAACAGGTCTTGCGTGAAGGGGTGCCTATCATATTTTTAGGACAAGTCCTTCAGTTGATAAAGGCAAAGGAGCTGGAGTAGCATCACAAGTACAAAATTAAGTCCTCTTTCCAGGGGTGTCCTACAAGCAATGTCATGACCAGTCACCTCCTAGGAGGACTGTCAGAAGGGGTAATATATAACCCACCATTTGCATCTGTTGCTCAATGCCATGTTAGTGAAGAGGACAATAGTAGATTTACCCTTGTACTGACATATGGAGGAACTGAGTTTCTTTAAGTGGATTCTGGTTGGAGCTGTAAGTACTAATAAAGATGACATCCCTGCTGTTGATATGTGAATATTCTGAGGACTAATTAGAGCTGAGTTCCTTAATATGACTATGCCAGTGCCAAGAATATTGCCAGAGCAATATAAATACGTCCGTTCACTGCAGAGATTAGTTTCAGTAAACTGTTCCACTTTTGCATCTGACTACATATCATTTATGATGTGTAAATATAAAGGAACTCTCAAACTGCTCCAGGCAATATAGGATAGTGAGAACGTTTGTTAAGAAGGTTATTCTTGTCGTTGTATGCATTTTACTGCAAAACCAGGGATATTATAGTTTTTCATTTGATCCCCAGAACTTTCAAGTGAATCACTTCTAACGCTTTGACAGGAGTGTAAAACACAGGAAACAGATGAATGTTCACTTCTGTTATGAAACCTTGAGGAAATGTGTCAATGGTTCACTATGTTATCTGCAGTTGAAGTGGGGGAGTTCTGGTGGAACAACCTGTGTTTTACTGCTCCATGGTAACCACAAAATGGGATTTCAGATAAAGGACCAGATTATGATACCTTTTCTCTTGTTGAATAGTACAAGAATACTCCTTGAATACTCCCCCTAATCCTAATGGACCGACTTGCAAAGTAAGGTGCTACTCATTACAAATCAAGCTGTAAGAATCTGGCTCAAAATGAATATGGTCCAGTAAATGTCAAAAGTCAGAAACAGGTGGCAATATATACAGAGATAAAAGATGAGTAGGGAAAGCAGAACCCTCTTAAATGAGGTACATTTTTATTCTCCCATGCTGTTATTATCTGATTTGATGTATTCAATGTGCTGCTCTAACATGACAATCCCATGAAACAGACTTCATCTGCATTCCTATTGATGTTGCTGTGCCTAAGGGATGTAGAAAAGTCTGCTGCAGATCTGTTTATTGGTTTGCTGCCATCTCGACTGATAAAAACAAGACATTTGAAGTATTGCTGCAATGTTGCCAAATTTTGTCTCTGAACTGATGTGATTTATTTTTACCATAAATACTCTAGAATCCATAACATCAGAATGTCTTTTTCAAGACTCTTCTTAAAATATTTACCTTTTAAGGAAGGAGATTGGCATCTCCAGGCTAGAAACCAGGATGCAAAAATCCCATGTTATTTTCTAGAACTGGCGTACATTTTCTGGCCTTCTACATCACCTACATTCCTTTTCTGTTCAAAAGGATGTTGGTCTCCTCTGCCCCCTGTGACACAGCTGTCTGAGCTAGCATACACATAACCGACTGTCATCACAGTTAGTGAAATGAGTCTTACTTCTAACCGGCAGTGTTTTTCTTTCCAAAGAGGTGTTCAAAACTAGGTCAGTGGAAACACTTTGGAGGTTCCCAGTTCATTGGGGGTACTCAGCAGAAAGGCTTGATACAGCTGGAGCTCATGTTAAATCACACTGGCATCTGTGCCTTATTGTTCTCAACACCAGTCCATGCTGAGTGTGGTCACCTTCCTGGGAAATGACCCAGTCAAGCAGGCCAGCAACTCAGAAGAGTGATATCAAGGCCTGTGTTATCGGGCAACTATTGGTACAGGGTGACTGTGAAATATTTTGCCAGCTCTTCAGATGGCCTAAATCAGCATCACACATACACATCAAAGCCAGGAGGGCCCATTATGATTATCTAAACTGACATCAGTGGAACTATATCAGTTTGCACCATTATAGCTACGTATATCTGCAAATATGTGTTTCAGTTTAGTTTTTTCTAGTGTTAACATGAACACCTTCTGTGAGCCCCCTCTTTACTGTAATTCTCTGGCAACAGAATCCCCTGCAAGATTTACCTGTTATCCCAGTTGCCATAGAAATCCTCCACCTGCTGCAAAAATCACTTTTCTTTTTGAATTTGTGGCAATTCCAACTACTGTTTTGTGCTCTGTTTTGTTGTGGTTTTTTTTTTTAGGTCAAATGATCAATAAGTCAAAGTGATGGTGGTGGTGTGGGGTGGGGGGTAGTGTAATTGGAAATCTAGGCCCAAATTCTCTGCTCAGCACAGCAGAGACAGGCCCATGCTTACAGACCCTATTCTATGCATCAGGCTTGACCTCTGTCATTTAGAGCTAAACAATGGTAGCTAGCAATGGTCCCCAAGGGACTGTCCACCAGCTGCGGATTGCCAGAGTTCAGCATGCTCCAGTCACTTTCCCCTCACAAAACCAGAAGTCACATTTCCATATCACCTCAGAGGGATCATAACTTTTTGAAGGGGAAGTTAGGTAACGTTGGGATGTGGTTTCTTATTTGATTTAAAGCTCAAGACTATAGACAATTAACTACTGAACAACCTTAGACACTTAATTATCCCTTTGAAAAAGATGGGTGTTATGGAACCTCAAAATAATTAAATAGCCTTTGTGTGGGGAAAACCTGAAAGGGGGCTGGAGCCATAGCTGAGATGATCAGTATAGCCCCCAGTGACTTTCCTCCTCCTGTTTTATTCAGAGACTAGTGTTTGTGGATGGGTTTTCTTCACGCAACTGCTCAGTCAGCCCTCTTTCCCCTTGGCAGTGCAGTTCTTGCAGAGTCTTACTCCCCTTGGCAGGAGTCCTGCTCCCAGTGACCACACGTGCCTACTTAAACCTTCCTCCTCTAAACCGGTATCAGAGGAAAGGCACCGTGTGACATGACTGCCCTCCAGGAGACAGGCTGTGTAACAAACATAAGGCTTTTGGACTACAGACTTAAGCTAGAACTTTGGGGAAAGGTCTAAAAACATCCAGAATCTTGCTAAGGGGGACCCAGTGCACAGCAGAAACTTATTTGAAGACATGGACTCTGGGGAATGACTGCAGGCTCTGGAAGGACTACAATGACCAGCCTCTTCGTTTATACATAGGATGAGATGCAACAAGTAAAGTGGTGGGAGGACAAGGGCAACAGTGAAACAATCATGATTAGCACAAGTAGTCTCAGCATGCGGAGGGTTTGATCCTGTAAGGTTCTGATTGCTCTGGCCAAGATCCGGCAAAGCATTTAAGCACCTTGAGGTACAATTCCTTCCTTGTCCCCACCTTACCCCCGGTGGGCTGTATCCTGCAACTGGCTCCAACGAATAGCAGGAGCCCCCCTTTACACCAGCTCAACTGCACTGGCCAGTGGGGCAAAGCCAAGCTTCTGTCCGTTCTCTACCCACTCCTTTCTCCCCCTCTCATGACACAGGTGTGCCGGAAGTACAGGTGTGCAGTCCCAGTTCTCTTTCTCCCCACCACCCCCACATGCCCACAGTGGAAACACAGGGAGATGGCACATGGGCATGGGTGAGGCTTATTCCCCTGAAACCTTTGTGCAGAGTATAATGTTGGATCATGATCTGGCCCGGAGAGAGCAGCACAGTCACCTTTAATTAATTTTACTTTCCACACTGATCCAATGCCGATTTTTTTTAACCCTTTCAGAATCTGGCCCTGGGGCATAGAGTGGCAGTGTGGATTGCAGCATACATGCATAGTACCCCTTCATCTTCTCCTACTCAGAGCTGGTCTGGGTCAACCAAGCTGACTCACTTTTTTCCCAATTTTCTTTTTGCCACTTCAATTCCTGGCCTTCACTTCTCCTCAAACATTTGTTTCTTTAGGCTGCTGGTGGGTGGTTGTATGTTGGCATGCACACAGTGGGTGTTCTGGAAAAAGAAAGGACTCTACTACTCCTTTGAACTGAACCTACAAAAGAAAAACACTCCTTTTCCTTCTCCATATGGTCGCATACAGTTCCGTAACTAAAAACTAAGTGTCAACTGTTTTAATCCCTAAAAATGCAACTAAGCCATTGATGTTTAGAGAAGTAAATAGACATAAGCTTAGGTTTAGGAAGGAAGGGGATTATTCAAGACAAACTGAACTGCTGAGCCACTTAGGTTTATTATGATTATTATTTATAGAGCATCAATAGTGTGCTCAGATCACATAGCACATAGGGAAGGCCACGGAGCCAAATTTTGGTCCTCCTCCTGCAAACATTTAAACACAGCCATAACTTTACCCACATGAGCAGTCCCACTGATGTCAATGGGACTATTTAACTGACTGAAATTATGCATGTGCTCCTGGTTGCAGTGCAAGGTGGGCTAACACCAATGAAAACAGATGCTAAATTTCAATAGCGGGAGCATATCATCTGCTTACTCTACAGCTGAAAGCATCCCACAGGCCCTGCCCCCAAGAAGTTAACTGACACAAAGAGCCAGATTCATTCCTGGTGTAAATCTAATGGCCTCAGTTGAAATAACGCCTGGAATGAATTTTGCCAGCACCAGACTAGAGTGGCACTGGAAAATCCTTCTTGCCTTGTAACACTAACAAATATCCCATGGACCACTCACTGGCCAACATTCTGTACAGGTGAGTAAAATATTATCTTCATTACCACCATCATCCTTGTCTTGATGAGGAGAGCTGAACAGATTTTGGTGCTCAGGCTGGTAAACTTTTTGTGCAAATTTACTGAAGCTCATTTCAGCAAAAAAAAACCACTGGAGTGCGAGATGGTGATCTGATCTCAGAGCAGTACCATTTTCCCCCCCTTTTACTCATCTTTTCCTTTTTGACTTATTTATAAGGCCATACTTGAATTGCAGGATGATTGTCAAATAATTGCAGCTGAGTCATGGAAAATTGTGGAAAAGTAATAATGGACCTTTTTTAATTGAGGTAATTTGGAAAAGCTGTCCGCCCAGGGCTGACAGAGGGAGCCCTGCCAGGCCCAAGGCAGACAACAGGAGACCCACCGCTGTTAGCGCGGAAAATTGGATTTCTACTGTACTAATGGGGGAAAAGGTGTATGTTGCAAATCTCAATGTATGCAAAATTGCGGACTGTGCAAAGTAAGCTAATTAAAATCAAAATGGTGATGGAAGCCTAATAGTGCGGGATCTACAATATTGCAAATTAAATAGGGGCTTACTTACTTATTTTCAATGCAGTTCTTTCTTTTTTGTGGATTAAAACTGACTAGCTTCTTGGCAAGTTATGTTTGAAATGAAAATTAGTAATATGACCTTTCCAGTTTCTTTTAGTCACCCTGACATTCTGATGTTAAAGCAGTTGAGGAAATAACATAGACTAGCATAATTTGTGACCACCACTAAAACTAGTTCTTTTAAATGGAAATATGTTATGGCCACATAGTTAATCACCATGCCTAACATTTAGGCACCTAGTTAATCACAGGAACACTGCAATTCACAAAGCCTTAGTTAGGTGCCTAGGCTCCCTATACAATGAGTAGGAAGAGACAGGCATCTTAGAATATGTATCAGAGGGGTAGCCGTGTTAGTCTGGATCTGTAAAAAGCAACAGAGAGTCCTGTGGCACCTTTAAGACTAACAGATGTATTGGAGCCGACGAAGTGGGCATTCATCCACGAAAGCTTATGCTCCAATACATCTGTTAGTCTTAAAGGTGCCACAGGACTCTCTGTTGCACGTTAGAATATGATTCACAAAAGTCAGCATGCTACATTGGGAGCCACCTCAGTCAGACCATGGGAGAGGGGTGTGCCCTGCCCCTTTTGGAGATCGGTGCTTGAGTCCAAGCTGCAGGGAAGAGGCTATCTCTGCTAATGATTCTCAACTGTGAGCCCTCTTTGGTGCTAGGTGCCTAAGGTAATTTTTTTTTTTTTTTGTGCAAGGAGGATCTTCCTTGTAACTTCTAGCCCACTGATTAGGGTACTCACCTAGGAGAAAGGAGATCCCTGGTTCAACTTCCTTCTTAACCTGATGAAGAGAAGGGATTTGAATACTCTCTCTCCAGTCACTTCCCTAACCACTGGGATAGTCTGACATGAGTCTCCCTCAATGTCTGCTGTGGCACTCTGGGTAAATAATTAAACTGGCATGAGAGGAGGAAGACGGGTCTCCCACATCCTGGATAGATGCTCTAACCACCTGGCTATAGTTCATGCTTCTGCTATGTCTCTCTGGCACAATGTCTCTTAAATGTTTTATCCACAGTGCAACAAGCTTCCTCAGGAAAGATTAAGAGACCCCCTTGCATTAGACTATCCCACAGACCAATGCTTACAGCACTCACCTGAGTGGGGGTGGATCCCTGTTCACAAGCCTATTTCCTCTTCAAGTGAAGGGGTGATTTGACCTAGGGGTCTCCCACATCCCTGGTGAGTACCCTAACCACTAGCATAAAAGTCAGGAGGGAGCTAGCTCTCTCTCCCCTCCCGCTGGCTGTTTTGTGTGAACTCATGTGTAGCCCCCAATCCAATAGGTGTGCTTGTGTACTCTAAGCAGATCTACCGGATTCGGGCCCCACATGAGAGTTAGATAGAAAAACACTTATCTTCCTGTTTCATGAATTGCTCTGTGGCTTGGGTGGAACATCAGTGTGCATGCCCAGAGGTGGAAACATAGGCGCCAAGGCAACTTTTTACTACAAAAATTAACGCACTTGAGTGAGTTTGGATACCTAGGAGATTCACCGGGAGTTTTGTGAATCACAATGCAGCCTAAAATTGGGATTTAGGCACCTAAACCCAGATTTAGCTGCCAAAGTCTGAGGTTTAGGTGCTTTGTGAATCTAGGCCTCTGTGCCTCTGTTCCTCATAGAATCATAGACTCGTTGGATTGGAAGGGCACTGGTCATCTAGTCCAGTCCCCTGCACTCATGGCAGGACTAAATATTATGTAGACCATCCCGGACAGGTGTTTGTCTAACCTGTTCTTAAAAATCTCCAGTGACAGACATTCCACAACCTCCCTAGGCAATTTATTCCAGTGCTTAACCACTCTGACAGGAAGTTTTTCCTAACGTCCAACCTAAACCACCCTTGCTGCAATTTAAACCCATTGCTTCTTGTCCTATCCTCAGAGGTTAACAAGAACAATTTACTTCCCTCTTTCTTGTAACAATCTTTTTTTGTACTTTAAAACTATTATCATGTCCCCTTTCAGTCTTCTCTTCTCCAGACTAAACAAATCCATTTTTTTTAAATCTTCCCGCATAGGTCATGTTTTCTAGAACATTAATCATTTCTGTTGCTCTTCTCTGGACTTTCTCCAATTTTTCCACATCTTTCCCGAAATGTGGTGCCCAGAACTGAACACAATACTGCAGTAGAGGCCTAAACAGCACTGAGTAGAGTGGAAGAATTACTTCGTGTCTTCCTTACAACACTCCTGCTAATACATCCCAGAATGATGTTTGGTGGGTTTGGTTTTTTTTGTTTGTTTGGTTGGTTGGTTTTTTTTTCCAACAGTGTTACACTGGTTACTCATATTTAGCTTGTGATCCACTATCATACCCAGATCTCTTTCTGCAGTACTCCTTCCTAGGCAGTCGTTTCCCATTTTGTATGTGTGCAACTGATTTTTCCTTCCTAAGTGGAGTACTTTGCATTTGTCCTTATTGAATTTCATCCTATTTACTTCAGACCATTTCTCCAGTTTGTCCAGATCATTTAGAATTTTAATCCTATCCTCCAAAGCATTTGAAACCCCTCCCAGCTTGGTATCATCCGCAAACTTGATAAGTGTACTCTCTATGCCATTATCTAAATCATTGATGAAGATATTGAACAGAACCGGGCCCAGAACTGATCCCTGTGGGACCCCACTTATGTCCTTCCAGCATGATTGTGAACCACTGATAACTACTCTTTGGCAATAATTTTCCAACCAGTTATGCACCCCCCTTATAGTAGCTCCATCTAGGTTGTATTTCCCTGTAACATGGGGGTCCCTCAATTGTTACATCAGGGATGGGGGTTTGATCCCTTGAGTACTAGGGCCACAGGGCTGGCCTTCAAACACAATTCTTTCTTTGGGAGCTGCAAGGATTCTGGGGAATTCATGGGAATATATAATATTATATTTGGGAAGGTCAAGGTCCTCTTCCCTAATCAAATATTACATTATTAGACAAACAAAATGATTATTTTTTAAAACTGTAATCTGATACATACATACAGAGAGAGAACTGAGAAAATACCAACCCAAGGTTTCTACAGATTTTAGCACACTGAGGCCTCCATCTCAGCTGAAACCTCTACGCACTACTGGAATACAAATCATAAAGACACTTGGCACATTGCAAAAAATACTTTCAATGGCACTGATTCATTTGTTTTTTTCCTCATAAGGCTTCCACTGAAAAAGACAATATGTTATTATAGGAAGATATCGTTTGACTCCTGCCACATTCCCAAGGTGGGGAGAGGCTCAGGGGTGCAGGCTCCAAACAGCGGTTACCTCAGGTGGCTCCTGGAAGCAGTGGCATATCCCTTCTCCAGCTCCTAGGAGTGGCGCAGCCCTCAACCCTGCTAGCGCCGGAGCAGGGCCATGCAGCTGCTTCTGGGAGCCGCATGGTGCAGCCCCCAACCCTGCGCCCCGGCTGGAGCGCCAGAGCAGGGCAAGTCCCAGACCCTGCTCCCCAGTGGGAGCTCGGGGGCCGGCTTAAAACAGCTTGTGGACCAGATCCGGCCCACAGGCCGTAATTTGACCACCCCTGGCGTAGACACTGTGTCCCTTACATTGGCTTGTCTAAAGTCAGTGGACGCATTCCTGGTGAGGATGCTCACCACTGACCCAAGGAGGGTAGTGTGGACATGCACACCAGAGTAATTGTTGGGGTGGCTGTAAGTCGACCTGTAAGTCAACCTAATATAGGTTGGCTTAGGTTTGTCATGTAAACTTACCCTCATAGTGTCACTGTAACTGTAACACAGAACCCTTCCATAAATCCAACATATCTGGCATCAAGAGGTGCAGCATGACACACTCAGCGGGGACCCATAGCCCCTGGGCTACAGCAGGGAATCAGAGGTAACTATATTGAACATCTGATCCCCCCCAAGACTAGGAATCAAAACATTACTTCAATATTTTTTTTACTTGATGCTTACACTTGTGACAACTCCATTTGTACGCTGAGAATTACAGACAACAAGCCATCTGTTTATTTCTGTTGATGATTCAGACACAAATATTTCCTTAAAGGAATTTGCATGATGGTGCACAATATAAAGATATGGGTCAAGACACATTTTATGTGCAAAACTAGATACTAGAGAAAATAAGATACATGGCTTCAGCTGACAAAACCTTCACCTAAAACTTGAAACAAACTTAAACTGAGGACTTGCCTATACTACCAATTAATTTGGTTTGAGGTAGAGTGTGAATTTAAAGCAGAACAGCTATTTCAGAATAACTCTTAGATTCAAATCTCTGAGTCACTGTTTTGTCCACCCACCCAATATTTTTATTTCCACCTCTGCATTTCCATGTTCTATTTAGAACCGAAAGTGCCATATGACCATGAAAAAAGTTGCTCTAATGGTATTAAGTACAACACCATATCCAAGCAGATGCAAATACAATGCCATGTCCAACCAGAAGTAGGAAGCACCTATAAACTTATGAGAGAGGCTGTTCCATCCTAATAAAATTTCCAACCCAGTCATGGACCAGAACCCCATTGTGCTAGGCCCTGTACAAACACAGAACAAGAAGATGGTCCCTGCGCGAAGAGCTTACAATCTAAGTATAACACAAGAGACAATAGCTGGATACAGACTGATAGTGGAGTACAAGGAAACAATGAGATGATATTGGTCAGTATGACAGGCAGTGGTCACAGCACACCAGCAGTGTAACCCTTGTCGAGTTTTGTGTTGGCTTCATGGAAAGGGAGAATTTTAAGAGGGATTTGAAGGAGGATAATGAGGTAGCTTTGTGGATGTTTATAGGGAGCTCCTGCCAAGTGAGAATGGCAGCATTGGAGGCAGCACAAAGGTGCTTGTTTGAAAATTAAACAAGTGGGAGATGGAGGCTGGCATCATTCCCCAGTCAGAGATGGGAGCTGTCATCTTCATAGCGAAGGACAGATGGGCGGGGGTAGACTGAGAAGGGCCTTGAAAACGAAGACAAATAGCGAGAGAAGGGGAAGCCAGTGGAGGAATGCAAACAGAGGAGTGTCATGGTCAAAGCAATGGACAAGGAAAATGATTTTTGCAGCAGCATTCTAAACGAACATGAGTTGGGTGAGGTTGCATTTGTCAAGGCCAGAGTGAAGGATATGGCAGTAATTGAGATGCAAGATGCTGAGAGCCTGGATGAAAGTTCTAGCTGTGTGGATGAGTAGGAAAGGCCATAGCTTAGAGCCATTAGGCTGAAAGAACTGGCCAGATTTAGACATAGCCTGGATGTGAGGACCTACAGAGCATTTTGGGTTAAAGCTTATTCACAGGTTATGGGGCTGAGTGGCAGGTAGGATGGTGTTGTCGACAGTGACTGAGAAAGGAGGTTGCAGATGACACTAAACTGGGGGTGGTAGATACGCTGAGTGGTAGATACGCTGGAAGGTAGGGATAGGATACAGAGGGACCTAGACAAATTAGAGGATTTGGCCAAAAGAAATCTGATGAGGTGCAACAAGGACTAGGGACCGAGTAGCGAGGCAGCAGTTCTGCAGAAAAGACCTAGGGGTTACAGTGGGCAAGAAGCTGGATATGAGTCAACAGTGTGCCCTTGTTGCCAAGAAGGCATTTTGGGCTGTATAAGTAGGAGCATTGCCAGCACATTGAGGGACGTGATCATTCCCCTCTATTTGGCATTGGTGAGTCCTCATCTGGAGTACTGTGTCCAGTTTTGGGCCCCACACTACAAGAAGCATGTGGAAAAATTGGAAAGAGTCCTGCAGAGGGCAACAAAAATGATTAGGGGGCTGGAGCACACGATTTATGAGGAGACACTGAGGAAACTAAGATTATTTAGTCAGCAGAAGAGAAGAATGGGGGGGGGGATTTGATAGCTGCTTTCAACTACCTGAAAGGGGGTTCCAAAGAGGATAGATCTAGACTGTTCTCAGTGGTACCAGATGACAGAAGAAGGAGTAATGGTCTCAAGTTGTAGTGGGGAGGTTTAGGTTGGATATTAGGGAAAAAAATTTCACTAGTAGGGTGGTGAAGCACTGGAATGGGTTACCTAGGGAAGTGGTGGAATCTCCTTCCTTAGATGTTTTTAAGGTCAGGCTTGACAAAGCCCTGGCTGGGATGGTTTAGTTGGGAATTGGTCCTGCTTTGAGCAGGGGGTTGGACTAGATGACCTTCTGAGGTCCCTTCCAACCCTGAAGGCTTACCTTGCCTCTTGTGTAGTCATTTATACCAGGGCAAAGTAAGTGTGAGGGCACTGTCATTCTGATTTGGTGGAAATAACTACATATGGTGCAATGGATACTAGAACGTACTGAGCCTCTCCCATCACTTACTCCCAAAATCGTAACCCATCTAGATTTGTCATAAAATAAAGTGCACATTGTAGTTCTTAGGCAGGACCAAGGTGGCTACTGGTAGTAAGCTTTGGCATTTGTGGACAGCTCCATATTTAATGTACCATGCTGTAGCACTCTAACCTTTTATCAGCATTGTTGTCCAGCACAGGAAATCACATGGTCTCTGCAATCATAGTAGCTCAATGAGGCAGTAACTATATCTATATCTTGAGCTTTGGCACAAACCCCATCGTCTATATCCAGAATTCAGTGTGATCATCAGAACAGAAACGGGGAAGCCATAGACGTCTATGTAATGAGATGGAAACACAATATAAATAAAACATTTAATATAAAAGGTAGATCAATACTGTAATTATCATCTATCATCATTTATTATTTATATAATAATATAAACGAAGTGGACAGAATTTACCCCTCTTTTAACTCCATTGATTTCAAGAATAAATTTGGTGCACTATGTTTTTATTATTTATATAAGACATCAGCGTTCTCTATTTCACCCCTTAGATCCAAGTCATCTCTTCCTCCTCAACAGCACTAATATTTGACCTTTCCTCTCCATTCCTACTGCTAAAGTTCTGGGCTAAACCTTTGTCGTCTTGACCATCGCAATCACCATTTTTTCAGCCTTGCCACCTTTCACTTCTTCCCTCATCAACCCAGCCTGCTTCTTAGAACATCTTTGCTCGCTGTTCGGACTGTGTGTCCATCTTCACTAGCTTGTTCTCTCTTTCTACATCGAAGTCAAATTTCTTACCCCCAGCTTCAAGACCCTGCACATCTCAGCTGCAGCCTATAACACCTCCAAACTTCACTCCTACTCCCTGTGTTCCACCCAGGATTTGCTCTGAATTCTCCACCTTCACCTATTCCCAAATCTGTGCCTTCTATGCTGCTCCTTATGCTTAGAATAGCTTACCAGTTCAGTGCAGGGACCTATTCTTTGTGACAGTCTATTATATGCAGTCATGTACACTTATGATACCATAAAATGGGTCTGATCTTACAAAGAAAACTCCTGTGAGCTTCATTTCTTGCACATGTAAGCTTTGCTCATGTGAGTAAGACCTGCAGAACATGGCCCAATAATAGTTTTATGTCTAGGCATGACAGAATTAAAAATATATATAATTTTGATAGATAATACTGAAGTTTATTTTTATATTGATCTAATTTGTCAGTTATGCTGCTTCTATTTTATCTATTTAAATTTTCACAGTTGCAGGAAATTGTGGGGGTTTGGAGTATGGGGAGGGGGGTCAGTCAATAATTATTTGATGACAGTAGACATTGAGGTCAAAAAGTTAAAGCTTCATAACTATTAAAAGACCAATTGTCAACATCACATGTCAAAATACACAAAATAAATAGCCTTGAATCAAGACTAACAAGTTCTCAAGAACCATTTGTCTTACTTTGCCTATCTGTAAATTTGGATTATTAAGGATGAAAATATTTTTGTAGGTTTGTACATGAAATTGATGTTTATCTATTTACCAATAAAAATCAAATCCTTCCAAGTTTAAATATGTCACACTATAAATGTCTACAGTGTTGTACATAATACATAAACATATAGGGTCCCTGTTCTGAAGAACTTTTCAGGCTAGCTCTCAAAAAAAAAAAAAAAAAAAAAAAAACCAACCAGCAGTTCTTGCATGAGAAGGTGCAGTTTTTCCCATAGAAAATTTCAATTCAAATCATTTTTGTTGTTTTGGTTAACAAGTTAGACTTTTTGGCGAAAAATTGAAAACCAAGTATTTTTGAGAAAACAGGATAAATTTTGGTTGAAAACTGAAAATTTAGATTTGGAAATGCCACTGTGGTGTTTCACTGGGGATGTATTTTGGGTGTTTCGTGCCTCCTTTCTCTATGCACCAAGCTTCCTGGCCAGATTACAGTACAGGATGGACCACAGCATCCCCATTTGCTAAGATGTCATGGTCACAGTGCATCAGGGGAAATATAATCTGGCTTAGGAGCCCAGTTTATAGAGGAGAACTGGGGCATGAGGCACCTGAACTACAACTCTGATGAGGCACCACTGTGGTATATCTGATTCGAAATTTTTAGTTTGCGGGTATTTTTTTTCCCAAAGAGTTAGAATTTTCAGTGGAAATTAAACATTTCTTGTGAAAAAATATCTATTTAGTTTAAAAAAAACCCATCAAAAACAGATTTAAACAGAATTCTTTTGACCGGCCCTAGCACAGTGATCCATTCAGCAGGCTTTAAGGAGACCTCTGAGGTTGTCTTGTGTGTGGGAGGTGAGATGCAGCTGTAAGCATAAGGGATGTCATGAAGGGCTTACAATTGAGCATGGGAGAGGAAGACAAAGGGGAGCAGTGAGAGGAAAAGGAGTAGAGGTGGAGAAATGTGGAGGATTATGCAAGAGCAGACAGACACAGACACAGATGACTTGAAGGTGAAGATGAGCACAGTGCTGTGCCAAGGATATCCCAGGCCTGGTTCTTAGATTCAAATGCAGGGCCCCCTCTGCCTCCTTCTCACCTGCAATCACCACTAAGTGATTCTCCAAAAAGACCATCCTAACCTTCTCTGAAGCAGTCTCATTAATTAGCTCATCCAAGTCTCTCCGCCTTGCTTCCGAGTTCTCTTCAGAAATAATTGCCAGATCACTTAATCTTTCCTGCCCTCTGCATGTTCTTAGATAGCACTTGAATAGATACTTTTGTGAATCGAGCTCAGGAGATCAATGGGCACCTTTATTTGCAAGTCATGCTTAAAGATTTGCTTGTAAAAACTAGCAAAAAACGTAATCTGACCCTCAAAACTCTCAAAATCCTCAGGGTAGCTGCTTGCTAAGTTTCAAGCATGCCTCTTTAGGTCTTCACTGCTGTGACTTTTCAGTTTCTTGTCTATCAAAAAAATAAACCCTTCCCCTACTCCATCAAACCTTACGCAGCCTATTGTCCAATTGTGTTAATATTGTGCCTAAAACAGGGTTAGAAACGTTTTTGGGTTATGATGACCTTTTGTTCTTTCAAAGTTCACCTGGCATTACTTTCTTCCCTTGAGATCATTTCTCTTTGAACTGCATGGATATTCTAGCATTTCAGCCTAGGAAGCAGCAGCTTCCTTCCATGTAACGAGCACAGAAGACCATAATGCCAATAAATCATCTTGAAGGACACCAAGTAAATTGCAAGCCATGTGAATGCCAAGATCCAAACTCAGCATTTTTTTGCTCTCAACATTAATTTGTGGTAAGTTTGTATACCACATCTCGGCCAAAACAAGAAACAAAAACTCTGAAATGTTTGCTTACAGGCTATCAGCTTCTGATTTAAGTTCTAGAATAAGACTGCATGAAGTCTTGAGTTCATCTAACAGCTTGAACTGATAGAAACGAAAACGAAATCTGTCACAGGAAGGGCTAGTTTCTGACTCACTCTATTTGCCCATGCAAGGGGTTCAGAGGGAGTAAGATCCCCCCCAAAAACCTCCCCTCCTTACTTATACCCCTACATAGGCTTCCCAGGCCTTGGGTCTAGGCATGTGAGCATAAGCAAGACTAATCCCTCCTCAAGCAGGTGGGCAACATAGCTGAGCCTGTGGGGAGGTGGAGGGAAGAGGGGAGATGCATTGACTGCTGGTGTTGGGCAGTGGTAAATAACTATCCTCCATGAGTGAGGAATAATGGTGACTCAGGGTAAGTCCCTGAGAGCTTGTCTTCACTGCAGTGTTAGCTTGAGTTATCTACATTCAAGTTAACTCCTCTCGAGGAGTGAGTGTGGTCACACTGTAGTACAACACTTGAGCTGCGCAGACTGTTTGTTTTAGCAGCACAGAGTAGCGGAGTCCCAACTCCGATATTGAGGATGGACTGTGACTTTAAGGGCTGACTTCCTAGACAAAGAGTCTGGGCAGGATACCATGACATTCTTCCTGTTACATACAGCCAGGTGTTGGAACCAGACCCAAAATAAAGGCGATCACTTGCCAGTTCCCTAAGCACTGAGTGGTCACTGAACACCATACTCTCTGCATTTCAGGGCTGTGACTAAAATCATAGTCTAGCCCTAAGTTAAAATGAAACTGGGATAAGGAGATGTAAAGAGAGGAATAATTAAAAGTAAAACTAATTACCACAGATGCATGGGGAGGGGGAAGAGAGCCATCTCCAATGGCCGCAGGGGGGACAGAAAGTGCCTGTCCAAAAGCAGCCACATTTTTATTCCTTTGCATGCCCCTGGCACTAAGGGAGCCTGGCCTGGAAAGCTGCAAGCTCCTATTTGCATGAATTGAAACTGAACTGGAGAGGGCATCCCAGGCAGTAGGATGGAAGAACCCTGACTCTTGATTGGACTGTCCACGGGACCCATTTACTGCTATTGCTCACTTTGAACTGTAACTGTTAAAGCCTCTGTACCTAGGGAATTTGCAACCTGTCCTTTTCCTGCCAACCCTGTAACATCTCCTTTCTCAGCCTTTTGTCTGAACAGTTATTGGGACCCACCAGGGCCTAGCACCTACAAGGTCTAGCTGCTTAAACACCCACGGTGCTTGCCTCTGAGTCTGATACACCTGGCATGCTCCTGGCACCCTAGGGGTTTGGTGTACTGAGCAGCCGGTAACTACACCATCAGTGCAGATGGAAAGCATTCTCTGTGCCCAAAGCTGAAAGCAAAATCTGGGCCAGAAGATGATGCCCCGACTCAAGCATAATAGCCCCTCATTCATTATATACTCCCAGTAATTCCCTTGGGAAAGATGGAGGATTAAGGCATTATTACCTGAGGATGGTGGCACCGTATGGTGCTTAGGGCTGGATTTCCCCTTGGACTACACCTCTTTTCCACTGAGTAAAAACTCCCCTATGTACCAACATAAGTTGTCTGCATCTTGGGTCCAAGCATGCAGGAAAAAGCAGGACTACTCATCTGCTTGTGTAATACCAACAGACCCCAGTCGTCAGTGGGCAGGCTTGAAACTGGGACCTCTGGAGCAAAATGCATGAGCTAAAACCACATGGCTCTTAGTTAAGGCGTAGCAGACTCATTAATCTCCAACTGGCCTCAGTGCCATTCGAGGGGGACAGAGCACCACACCCAGGAGGTGCGTGGTTTACACTGGCTCCTTCTCGAGAGTTGATAGGTGGCATGGGGAGGAGCAGGAAATGAGCAGATCCCTGGATCCATCCTTCTGCTCGCTGGCCAGAATAACTGAGCCAATCCAGGATGGGTAGTAGTACCTTACTGCTGGTATTGGCCAGTGGTAAAGCACTACAACCCAGGAGCAAGGAAGAAACAGGGAAAGGACTGTGACTCAGAAGTGTATCTCTGAGGCACAATGTAGCCTGGAACTACTCCTAAATTGGTGCGGCTTATGCTCTATCCCTTGCTCCAGGTTGGGCGTAAGGTCCTTATATAACAAAATGGTCTTTCACTATGTGAAAACTTGATTCTTATGAAAATGATGGCACTGATGGGAACACTGCTGCCACACTGTAAAAAGACTTGTCAACATCTACGTTAAATGTAGAAATTAGGTAAGATGAGCAAGACTTTGGGCCAGATACAGCCCCTATTATTTATAATGAGTAGTGTCCTGCAAATTATTCCATTTCCTTCAATGGGACGCCAACAACCAGACTCTGATAGTCACACTTGCAATGAGTTGCATCTAACTCTGGGCCAGACTGCAAGCCCCTTACTGCCAGTGGTGAGCAATTACTCACATGAGCAATTCCAGTGTAGTCATTGCAGGCACTGGTGAGTTAAGCTGCTTGGGAATTTTACAACAAAACATGTTTCCGTAGAAAAATGTCAATTCATTGAAACAGAAACTTTTCAGGGGAGCATATTGGTTTTCACAAAACTTTAGTCAGGAAGGTTGCTAAGGTCCAGGATGGCATTTTGGGAGAGAGAAACATTTGGAGTAGGGATTTGAAGTTTGGTCTCTCACATGGCGAGTATACTAACTACTGGATTAGTACACCATCTGCTAAAAAAACTCCCTGACAAAGCACAGGAACAAATCTGTACAGACACATGCCTAGAACCCCGACCAGGGGTATTCTATTTGCTACCCAAGATCCATAAACCTGGATATCCTGGACGCCCCATCATCTCAGGCATTGGCACCCTAACATCAGGCTTGTCTGGTTATGTAGACTCTCTCCTCAGACCCTACGCTACCAGCACTCCCAGCTATCTTCGAGACACCACTGACTTCCTGAGGAAACTACAATCCATCGGTGATCTTCCAGAAAACACCATCCTGGCCACTATGGACGTAGAAGCCCTCTACACCAATATTCCACACAAAGATGGACTACAAGCTATCAGGAACAGTATCCCTGATAATATCACAGCTAACCTGGTGGCTGAACTTTGTGATTTTGTCCTCACCCACAACTATTTCACATTTGGGGACAATATATACCTTCAAGTCAGCGGCACTGCTATGGGTACCCGCATGGCCCCACAATATGCCAACATTTTTATGGCTGACTTAGAACAACGCTTCCTTAGCTCTCGTCCCCTAACGCCCCTACTCTACTTGCGCTACATTGATGACATCTTCATCATCTGGACCCATGGAAAAGAAGCCCTTGAGGAATTTCACCATGATTTCAATAATTTCCATCCCACCATCAACCTCAGCCTAGATCAATCCACACAAGCGGTCCATTTCCTGGACACTACTGTGCTAATAAGCGATGGTCACATAAATACCACCCTATACCGGAAACCTACTGACCGCTACACTTACCTACATGCCTCCAGCTTCCATCCAGGACACACCACACGATCCATTGTCTACAGCCAAGCTCTAAGATATAACCGCATTTGCTCCAATCCCTTGGATAGAGACAAGCACCTACAAGATCTCTATCAAGCATTCTTAAAACTACAATACCCACCTGCTGAAGTGAAAAAACAGATTGACAGAGCCAGACGAGTACCCAGAAGTCACCTCCTACAAGACAGGCCCAACAAAGAAAATAACAGAACACCACTAGCTGTCACCTTCAGCCCCCAACTAAAACCTCTCCAGCGCATCATCAGAGATCTACAACCTATCCTGAAAGATGATCCTTTACTCTCACAGATCTTGGGAGACAGACCTGTCCTCGCTTACAGACAACCCCCCAACCTAAAGCAAATACTCACCAGCAACCACACATCACTGAACAAAACCACTAACCCAGGAACCTATCCTTGTAACAAACCCCGATGTCAACTCTGTCCACATATCTATTCCAGTGACATCATCATAGGACCTAATCACATCAGCCATACCATCAGGGGCTCGTTCACCTGCACATCTACCAATGTGATATATGCCATCATGTGCCAGCAATGCCCCTCTGCCATGTACATTGGCCAAACCGGACAGTCTCTACGCAAAAGAATTAATGGACACAAATCTGACATCAGGAATCAAAATACTCAAAAACCAGTGGGAGAACACTTTAACCTGTCTGGTCATTCAGTGACAGACCTGCGGGTGGCTATATTACAACAGAAAAACTTCAAAAACAGACTCCAACGAGAAACTGCTGAGCTAGAATTGATATGCAAACTAGACACAATCAACTCCGGTTTAAATAAGGACTGGGAATGGCTGAGCCATTACAAACATTGAAATCTATCTCCCCTTGTAAGTATTCTCACACTTGTTATCTAACTGTCTGTCTGTGCTGGGCTAGCTTGATTATCACTTCAAAAGTTTTTTTCTCTTAATTAATTGGCCTCTCAGAGGTGGTAAGACAACTCCCACCTGTTTATGCTCTCTGTATGTGTGTATATATATCTCCTCAATATATGTTCCATTCTATATGCATCCGAAGAAGTGGGCTATAGTCCACGAAAGCTTATGCTCTAATAAATTTGTTAGTCTCTAAGGTGCCACAAGTCCTCCTGTTCTTCTTTTTACTGGATTAGTAGTATACTAACTACTTATTGGAGGATGGGTCACCCATTTTTTATCAGTTTTTGCAGTAGTAAGCAAATAATAAAACAAACATTTCGTTCTCATTGAGTAAAGCACCCACAACCTGGGCACCTGAGAATAGGCCAATTTAAATTAATTACTAAGGGAATGAGAATCTGGACCATAAAAAGGACTGGAGAATTTCTGAAATATAAGTGCTGGGGCGGGGGGGGGGGGGTAAAGAACCCTAGTCAATGGGTATACACTAGCTATATCTCACTCATTATTGTGTTAAGGTAACTAAGTGACTTTTTAAAAAATATGCAAGTAGTTCATTGGCATGTGCTTCTCACCTCTCCTATCCTATGGTAGTGAAAGGAAATTTGTGTTCATTTCTGAAGGAAAGCTAGGACCTAAGAAGGATCTTGCACCTGGATCTGGAAGTTGGTGATGTTTCTTCATTTAAGTAAGGGTTGGCAGGATAAGACCACGGAAAAGAAAGGTGTAACAAAGGAGGCATATGGGAGACCACAAGTCTGAGTCCTTTTAATTAAAGAAGGAATATTAAAATGTGGAAGGAAACTAAGCAAGGCAAATATGTTAAAAATAATGGACTAATCACAGGGAAGACTGATAACCAAAGAGATAAGAAAATAAAGAATTAAAAAGCTGGATAAATTTCCCACTGAAGTCAAATGAAATTTTGTATTGACTTTAATAGGAGGAGGATCCGGCCCAAAGACAAAGCCTGACTGTATTTTGTACAGTTTATATATTCATGATAGTGTACAAATACTCACCTTGTTTACATTTAAGCTTTCATTTTAATTGTGCCTTAATATGTTTTCTTTTGAAAACAAATAGATGTGATAAATCATGTCAGGGAGTTTGCTGAAATAGATGCAGAGACCTAGCACTCTGCTGCATACCATCATTTAGAAATTAATGTAGGCATATACCCTAACTCTTAGCACAGGTAGGAAACGATCCTAGGAAGGTTACCCAGAAATCCAGTGACATCGCAACTATGGAGTATCTGGTTAATATGTAAAAAGACACTCCAACCACAACCAGGTGGTCATGTGCAAATGGAAATGAATGTTTTCATCTTGCCAAGGAGGGGAGGAGGGGGGAACATTTACTGCCGCTGCCATAGCTGACTATAATGTTATCAGTTCCCTCATGCAGCATCTACCTGTTTATCAATCCCTTTCATATTTACCTCAAAGATTATTTTCATCAATCTCGCCTTCCCTCCCTCTTCCCACTCAAATAATTAATTTGATTTGCACATTTGGGTCTGCATTCCTCCTCCCCCCACCCCTTCCCAAAATCACAACACTGTACATATTTCAGGCCTGCTGCCACCACAGGCTTTTCCCTGCCAATCCACCTACTAATTGAAATGAATGGCTGTTTATTTGGAGAGGTGTCTGATGGCCTCTAGTGGTTCCCTGTATGTGTGCAGAATTTCTTCACCCTGCCTGTAAATGGGGTTGAGCTGCTTTGCTGGGTACTCGCAGCATGTTCACTTAAAAAAAACCCCAAAAAACCCAAAACAAAACACATCTCCCTGATCATTCTGTTTTGAAGGCAGAGAACACAGATAATTAGATTGTCTTTTGTCCTGGTGCAGGTGAATGAGCATGGGGTTAGGAGAGGGCTCACGCAGCCTTTTGTTGTGACTGCAACTCACTGCTAAGGCTATGCAAGCCCAAGTCACCATAACAGGGCAGAGAAGACACAGGGCCATCTACAATGGCCGACAGAGCTGTAACCTCCCTTTTAAGCTGCCTTCCCCAGAGCACAGGGAACTCAGCATCTCCCAGAGGCTGTATTTGTGCATCACATACACTAGATAATAAAGATTGTCTTCCACAGTTAATCTGTCTATCTGTGTTCCGGCTCGCTATAGTGCCTGTCACCAGAGTATCTATGCATAATGTGATATTGTCACAACTGAAAATCGGCATGCCAGCCATTTCACTAACATGTATGCAGCACGACATAAAATGCTGAAGCCCTTCTACTTTCTTCTGGAACATCACTATTTGTTAACAGCAACAGAGGGTCCTGTGGCACCTTTGAGACTAAGGTGCCACAGGACCCTCTGTGCTTTTTACAGATTCAGACTAACACGGCTACCCCTCTGATACTATTTGTTAACAGTAAGCATGAATTGACCTGGGCTCAACGTAGGGGTACTTGAGTGGAATTTGATTGACTGTGTTATATAGGAGGTCAGACTAGATGTTCTAATGGTCCCTTCTGGTCTTAAATATTATGAAATAATGTGTCCAGCATAGAGATGTGTGTTCTTTGTCACCTGTGTGCGATATGAGACATTTCTGGGTATAATCAGTTGTGAAGCACTAGTGCAAACGAGTTCTGTGAGGGTTCTCTGAATACTGAGGACTGTGAATCACTTTGTTATCCCCTGCCTCCAGTTGGAGGGAGCCTGGTTTGTGGTAACCGGGTGTTAGCTCCTTAACCACTAGCCTCTCAGCCACTCAAGCAGTCGCCTCAGGTTTTGCCAGCCTTGACTTTCCTTTGCAGGTTAACAAGAGGTGCACCCCAAGCCCCATTGAAGCATTTCCCTGTGCTATCCAGCCCCTGACACTGGCTACTCATAGATATCCCAGATCCTCTGCCCTCAAAGGAGCAGAGTGCCTCTCTCCACTCTGATATACTGAAACAATCTTTTCTCTTTATTCACAGACAGGGCAATCCTGTTACAATGTGCCGTTTTTACCTTCAAGTGGTTTTCGTTCTTTGTGGTTGTTTTTGATGGTTTTTATTAACTGTTCTGTGATGGGCAATGGTAGGGTGACCAGATAGCAAGTGTGAAAAATTGGGATGGCAAGGGGAGGTACTATGTCCTATATAAGACAAAGCCCCTAATAGCAGGATAGTCCTGATAATATCAGGATGTCCGATCACCCAAGGCAAGTGGTTCTCAAACTGTTGTACTGGTGACCCCTTTCACATAGCTAGCCTCTGAGTGTGACCCCCCCCCACCATATAAATTAAAAACACATTTTTATATATTTAACACCATTATGAATGCTGAATGAAAAATTGGGTTTTGGGGTGGAGGCTGACAGCTCGCAACCTCCCATGTAATAACCTTGTAACCCCTGTGGGGTCCCGAACACCTGCCCTAGGCAATAGTAGACAATTGTGTCTGGGATTACATCACCAGCTACCCAGGAAGGGGTGGCAACTTCCTCCTGCACGAATATGCCTTCATTGAGTTATATTATTCCCTAGTGACTTATTTTAACCTTAAGACTATAGGGGAATAAACTTCAATATAGTTATATTATTTCTGAAATATTACCTGTACACACATCTCAACATGATTATGAACATCGATAAGTTACAAGATTACAATAGGGACCTTACATGCTACTCTTTATAGACAAATAGCCTATAAGCAATGTATTTAATGCAGTGAGTTTGTCAGGTCTAAGAAGAGAGTTGTTTGCAAAGAACAGGGGACCCCTTTGCCAAGGGGCCTCACATATCCCTGGTCTTCTAGCATGAAGATTTCAGCTGAGATGATTAATCTTGGATGGAGAATAAATGAGCAGTCCTTTCTGTGTTTGGCAGCCAGAGCATGGCACCTTGAATGCCAGACATTCTGGTTCCAGATACAGGGCTACATGGTAGTTGGACATAGCCCAAAAAGATATGCAGTGTGGATCTGCTACTTCTCTCACACCCATGCCCAGGTCTGCACACTAGGATCAGTGACATTCAGATCAGAGTGGCAAGTAGAGGGGGAATAATTAGCATGGCTCTACTTGGGTATGTCTACACAGAGATAAAAACCCTATAGCTGGCTCAAGTCAGCTGACTTGAGTTTGCAGGGCTTGGGCTCCAGGGCTGAAAAATCACTGTGTAGTTCATGGAGGATAGGTCCATCAATGGTTATCGGCCAGGATGGACAGGGATGGTGTCCCTAGCCTCTGTTTGCCAAAAGCTGGGAATGGGTGACAGGGGATAAAGCACTTGGTGATTGCCTGTTCTGTTCATTCCCTCTGGGGCTCCTGGAGTTCGCTGTCGGAGGATGGGATGCTGGGCTAGATGGACCTTTGGTCTGATCCAGTATGGCTGTTCTTATATTCTTATTCAGACTTGCACTGGAAACCAAGCTCGGGACATGTAAGGGAGGTGGGTGCCAGACCTAAGGCTCCAGCCTGAACCCAAATGTCTACACAGCAATTTTTAGCCCGGCAACCCAAGCCCTGTGAGCCCTAGCCAGCTGACCCAGGCTAGCTTCAGCTGTGACGCGGGTCTTTTATCCCTGTGTAGACAGACCCTTTGTGCACACTGATCCACAACCACTCAGGAGATCTGCTCTTTGGATCTTTGTGACAGAGGATTTTGCCCTAACTGCACCTCAGAGAAACAAGTCTGCTAAGATGACAGCAGAATTAAGATGTTCCAGTTCATTGGATCTCTACTATTCAGAGGAAGCCACCAAGTCCTACAACAACAAATCTCCGATTTTGAAATGTCATTATGCCAGAGTAATAAAACAGACTCCTGTGAGAGAGCCTATGCTACGAGCGAAGTGTTGGAAGAAAAAGGACTTAGGTCAGGTAAATTCCCCAAATGGATAAAGAAATACTAACAGTACCTCAACACCACAGTACTGTCCATGTCTCATGATACAGTAGAGATGCTACTTATCAATTGTCTCCTATATTGAGGGATGTCACTCATTTTAGTTCCAAAGTCATCTATGTTCCACACCAATTTGTCATCCCCTCATTTTTACTGTTGAGAATTATTCACATCAGAAATTAAAAATATATGGAATCAAGAGATCGTTACTATAAGAGAATGAATCCCAAAGTATTTCAAGTTTCCTGCAGGAATAATTTTTTCGAGTTCCTCATTTTGGGATCTTTGTCACACCTTGTATCCCACCTTTGGGCCTTGGCAGGTCAAGAGGTTTGTTTGAGATAAACTTAGGCTATGTCCACACTTGGAGTTAGGGGTGTGATTTCCAGCTTGTGCAGACATGCTTGTGCTACCGCTCTCATTGACGTGTGCTAAAAATATCATTGTAGTCATGGCAGCATGGGCAGCAGCAGCATGGGTATGTACTCAGGGAGTACATACCCATGGGGTCCAGGTGGGGTTGTTCTCAGCATGGCTAGCCCAGGCTGCTGCTTGCCACCGCCCATGCTGTCGCAGCTACACTACTATTTTTAACAAACTAGCTCGAGGAGAGCTAGCAGAAGTATGTCTATAGCTACAGAAGAGGTAAACACACCATATAAACTTAAATCAACGGAAATGACAATTTTCTTGCATGAGTGTCTTTGCAAATCCAACATCTTGATGCTTCAATGGACATGTATGTATATAAATGCCCACTTTACATGCTGAAATGAGCATCTGAGTGTCCAAGGGCAGGATTTGGACATGTTTAAGATTTAAGGTTAGAAGTTGGCCCTATCAAGCCATTCATTTTGTGCAGAAAAAAATCTTTCATAATTGTCTTGTACATTCCTATCTGACGTATGATTTTTTTTTACTTCTGTATTTTGCTACAAAAAAGTTTGTTAAAAGTAAATAGCTTACCACAGAAATTATTTAATTCATACAAGAAGAAAAATGATCTATTACAAAAATTAAGTTATGTGTGACAATCTCCACATCATCTGGGCTTTTCAGATTTGAGATGACATCATGGAGCATCAAGTAACTGGTTATTTTGACTTTTTGCGTACATTTTTGAAATTTTTAGGGGAAAATGTTAAGAATAAGATCTAGTGGATGGGGTAAGTGAAACACAGAGAGAGCAAGCAATGAAGGATTGCATGGTAGGGATGAATAGTATAGACCCTTTATTTGTTCATTTCCAGACATTCTAATGTCTGGGTTTTCTTTTTGTAAAGAAAATGTACTATTGGGTTTGGGTGGTAGCTGGGCTCCACTGAAACACACTTTTATCCTTAGCTCTTTCCTAACAAAGTTTTCTGTTTGTGACTATGTATAACCGTTGCTGCTTGACTACCACAAAGCACCATACAAGCTCTCTTACCCTAGGTTCCTTTGTTTTGTTGCACTTTTGAAGCCAGAATTCTATTTGGATGGGGAATTCAGAACAAACAAACTGTTGTGGAAGATACAACTTTTAGTAAGCAAAAAATCACTGTAAGTATATTTTTATGGAGTAAAGTACCTAATTAAGTACCCATAGCAGGTGACAACAAATATTTTATTCCAAACACTGGTTGATGATAATGTTGAAAGGAACACTTTCACCTTTACCTCCAGACTCATGTTGTTCCCTGCGGTGAAGTGTATTATTTGTTTTGCTGACAACAAACACTCAGGCATCTGACATTAGATCACTTTCAATTAAGTGTGATAGAACTGTAGACAGAAACTCTGGGGAAGAGACATTTTGACTTAATGCCAGTTAAGTATAGTCTGTCCTTACCCAGAAAAACCCAGGTGATTACAAAAAGGTTGCTTAGAGAGTCTAGGTCTTTCCAAACCAAAATTGTTTGGATCAGGCATTTTTCTTTTGGACTTCTTTATTGTGATACATGATTTTCCTTTTCTATTCCAAATTCCACAGATATAAACAGGAGGCTGAAACTATCAGTTTCAGTCAAAAAAAAAAAACATTTTAGCAAACCCCTTTCATAGACTCATAGACTTTAAGGTCAGAAGGGACCATTATGATCATCTAGTCTGACCTCCCGCATGATGCAGGCCACAAAAGCTGACCCAACCCCTTTCCCTTGACTCTGTTGTTGAAGTCCCCAAATTCTGTGATTTAAAGACTTCAAGTCGCAGAGAATCCTCCAGCTAGCGACCCCCGCCCCATGCTGCGGAGGAAGGCGAAAAACCTCCAGGGCCTCTGCCAATCTACCCTGGAGGAAAATTCCTTCCCGATCCCAAATATGGCGATCAGTACAACCCCGAGCATGTAGGCAAGATTCTCCAGCCAGACCCTCATTGGCCATTGATACTATTTACCAGCGATGGCACGCTGTTGATTTGACTAAAATCACATTATCCCATTAAACCATTCCCTCCATAAACTTATCTAGCTTAATCTTAAAGCCAGACAGGCCCTTTGCCCCCACTGTTTCCCTCGGAAGGCTGTTCCAATATTTCACCCCTCTGATGGTTAGAAACCTTCGTCTAATTTCAAGCCTAAACTTCCCTACGGCCAGTTTATATCCATTCGTTCTCGTGTCCACATTAGTACTGAGCTGAAATAATTCCTCTCCCTCCCTGGTATTTGTCCCTCTGATATATTTAAAGAGAGCAGTCATATCCCCCCTCAGCCTTCTTTTGGTTAGGCTAAACAAACCGAGCTCCTCGAGTCTCCTTTCATACAACAGGTTTTCCATTCCTCTGATCATCCTAGTGGCCCTTCTCTGTACCCGTTCCAGTTTGAGTTCATCCTTTTTAAACATGGGAGACCAGAACTGCACACAGTACTCCAAATGAGGTCTCACCAGTGCCTGGTACAACGGAAGCAGCACCTCCTTATCCCTACTAGATATACCTCGCCTAATGCATCCCAAGACCGCATTGGCTTTTTTCACTGCTACGTCACATTGCCGACTCAGTCATCCTGCAATCTACCAGGACTCTGAGGTCTTTCTCCTCCTCCGTTACTTCCAACCGATGCGTCCCCAGTTGGTAACTAAAATTCGTGTTAGTCATCCCTAAATGCATCACCTTACACTTTTCACTATTAAATTTCATCCTATTTCTGTTACTCCAATTTACAAGGTCATTCAAGTCTCCCTGCAGAATATCCTGATCCTCCTTCGTATTGGCAATAACTCCCAACTTTGTGTCATCCGCAAACTTTATCAGCCCACTCCTACATTTGGTTCCGACGTCAGTAATAAATAGATTAAATAAAATGGGACCCAAAACCGAACCTTGAGGAACTCCACTGGTGACCTCCCTCCAACCTGACAGTTCACCTTTCAGTACGACCCGCTGCAGTCTCCCCATTAACCAGTTCCTTATCCACCTCTGGATTTTCATATCGATCCCCATCTTTTCCAATTTAACCAATAATTCCTTGTGCGGTACCATATCAAACGCTTTACTGAAATCGAGGTATATTAGGTCCACCGCATTTCCCTTATCTAATAAGTCTGTTACTTTCTCAAAGAAGGAGATCAGATTGGTTTGGCACGATCTGCCTTTGGTAAAACCATGTTTCAAATCTGCACCTAGCAAAAACAACATCTTTATTATCATAGGCACAAAAAGAATATCTAGTTAAGATTAAAAGTGTCTCCATAAGCAGTATGTGGGGTAATACTATTAAGTGTATACAGATACTTACCATACTGAATACCTTCATGGAACACATTACTGTACATATTTTTGGACAAGGCAGAGCATGTGAGTGATTTTTTGGACAGTATGTGCGTACCCTTTAAAACTTTACAGAACTCTGGTAATAGGATACAGAGCCTTTAAAAATGCCGAGCACCCAATTTAAATCAATGGGTGCTGCTGGCACTAAGGATTTTTGGAAACCATGTGCTTCTACCTCTGTACCACTGGTCTGAAGTACCCAAAATAGCTATCTCCTAGACCTGGTTGGAAAGTTTAGGACATTTCATTGAAAAGTAGAAGCCAGATTTTCTCTGTGGTTTTCTCCTATATTCTTACGAGTTCTGTTTTCATGTAATTTTTCTCTGACCTACAGGTTGGGGGTCACACTTCAGATCAGTGCCTGTTCAGCAGGGGTATATCTCTCAAAACATAACCAGCCTCTGTCATTAAATGAATGGGAGTGCGTGGAGCTACCTTCTCACCTCATGGCAGGGTTCAGGAATACCAGGACCAAATGCTGCAGTCTTATCTTGTGTCAACCTATTATTGAAATTAATGGGTGTTTTGCCAGAGTAGGGACTGCAGGATCTGACCCACTGGCAGTGCGGTATTGGGGAGCTTATACACTTACTGCTCTACCTGTAATCTGTAAATTAGAGGAGGCATTTGTTCCTCAGTGCTGCCCATCTGCTACTGTCGTGAGCACAAACAATTACTATTAAGAACAGTGAGTGAAATCCTGGCCCCACTGAAGTCAACGGCCAAACTCCTATTGATTTCAAAGGGGTCAGTATTTCACCCAGTATCTTTATCAGGTTTCTTTTGTTTGTTTGTTTTTTGTTTTTTTTCTGTGTTGTGATACATAGGTTTGTTCTTAAAGCTGATAATTAAATTACTGTGACACTTTCAGTGAATAGTATTCCGTGGATAATTTTCTGATTGTATTTTAAGTGCCCAGATTGTAAAACTAAGCAAAAATCTGGATTTAATTACTCTTCTGTCGACAAATCTGGTTTGTGTGTTTTAAACGAACAATCAATAGAAAGATTTTTTTTCCCTTTTAATACGAGGGTGCAGCAGCTTTCTGAAAAAGACATTATGCCGAATTAGCCAATATTAATAAAATTAAAATGGAAAACATTAACAATCTGGCTCTCCTATGACAAATTAGAGAAAACTGCAAGTCATCAACCTGCAATGGAGTATTTGAAAGGCAGAACCCTAGTATTAGCTGGAGAGGTACAAGTACAAAAGGGGACAGCGAATGGGAAAAGTGGGGAGTTCTGTCCCAGAAAAAGCAACATCCGGTAAAAAAAAATAAAATAAAAATTGTACATTATGTCTTTCACCTACCTTCTATCATCCCTGACTATTTTGGTCCTAAGTAGCCGTGTTAGATCTGGATCTCTTTGTCGCTATTTTGGTCCCAATTGTACAAGGTCTTATGTAAATATTTATCTACCTAAGATTCCCCCATCACCATAGTATCTGAGCATCTCACAGTCTTTAATGTATTTATCCTGATAACACCCCTTTGGGTCCTACTGATGCATTTTTTCAGATGAGGAACCAAGGCCCAGAGGAAGTGGGGGCCAGATCTTTAAAGGTCTTTGGGAACTAAAGATGCTTATAGGCACCAATTGGGATTTTCAAGAGCTAATGTGATACTAGGAAGCATAAACAGGGGAATCTCGAGTAAGAAAAGAGGTTATTTTACCTCTGTATTTGGCACTGGTATGACTGCTGCTAGAATATTGTGTCTAGTTCTCGTGCCCACAATTCAGCAAGAATGTTGATAAATTGGAGAGTGTTCAGAGAAGAGCCATGGGAATGACTAAAGGATTAGAAAGCATGCCTTATGGTGATAGACTCAAGGAGCTCAATCTATTTAGTTTAACAAAGAGAAGGTTAAGGTTTTTCTAAAAAATATGCTCTAGGCATTATTTTGGGGAATTTCTATGACTTGTACTATATGGAAGGTCAAACTAGATGATCATAATGGTCCCTTCTGGTCTTAGAATCTATGAAAAAGCATTTAAGATACCTAACACCTATTGATTTAGTAGGGGTTGGGCACCCAGGTGCTTTTTAAAATTATACTAGGTGATTATCCGCATATTTAGGCGCCAATTACTAGAGCTGAGCAAAATTTGGAATTTCCATCCCACAGAAAATTCCAACAGTTCAACATTTGTTGTCATCCTGAAACGGGACAAAAAATTGAAATGTCGACATTTTCTACAGAAGAAGAGAAATTAAAAATTATTTGGAAATGTCAGAACAACATTTCATTTCAACATTTTTGATTGAAATTAAACATTTTGACATTCCCAAAATAGAAAATTTTGTTGTTTCAATCTGTTGAAGTGCATTTCAACATTAAATTGACTTTGCCTACTGCCAAATGGTAGTTGAAGATCCAGCCCCCATTCTCGCCTATGAGCCATGCTCTTTGGTCGGACTGCATCTCCTATAATGCATCCACAGTCATTGACTCCCATGAGGTACCACATGGATAAAATGTATTATGGGAGATGTAGTCTTACAGGGAGCCCATCCCTGGAGAGAATCGGAGCTGGAACTACAACTCCCGTAAGGTAATGTGCCATAGATAAATACAATTTTTTTTAACTGATTCAAAACTAAACATTTTGAGTCCATTCAAAAAATGAAATTCCAGTTCAGTTAGAAAGCTTGTCTCTTTTACCAACAGAAGTTGGTCCAATAAAAGATATTACCTCACCTACCTTGTCTCCCCAAAATTAAATATTTCATTTCAATTTTTCCAACAAGAAGATAGAAGTGTTTCAGCAAAATCGCAACCAACTCTACTAAATGCCTTTGAAAATTTGGCTCTGAGTGACTTGCCTAAGATCATACAGGAAGTCTGTGGTAGAACAGGGACTTGCACCCAAGTCTTCCAAGTCCCAGGCTTGTATCCTAATTTACTTGATTTCAATAGGACTAGTCATAATGCATAACGTTAAACACATGTGTAAGCCTTTGTAGGATCAAGGTCCATATTTGTACAATACAAAGCACAATAAGGCCTTGATCCTGATCTGGAATAACAAAAGTGAATTATAAAAGGGCCAACTGCGATATCCTTACTCTTAACATATAGTGCTTTACTTCACAGGTATTCTCACTGACTTCAATAGGACTACTCAGATTGTGAGGTACTATTCACTGTGAGTAAAAGTATCACAATCTGGCACAAGTATTGCAAAACCATGGAACAGTTTTTATTTTAAAGCTTGAATATAGGTAAGACTAAGGTTAATGCTTTCGCTGGGTAAAAGCTTTTCAGATTTGAAGGACTGTGGCATCATTTCAGTTCAACTAGGTTTTCCTCTACATCTTGAGGAAAAAATTCAGGGTTATCTTTTACAGTCCTGAAAATGCAATTACATTAACGTAAACATTTAATTGGATCAGCATAAATTGACAAAAGGAGAGAATGTAAGAATGTAATGTTTCATAATCAAAAAAAATATTCTTGAACCAATTAAAAAGGAGTTTCTTTGCTTTGTCACAAAATAACATTAAAATAATACTAATAATATTTTGCATTTTGACAGATAACATTTTTCATCTCAAGTTCTTGAAGTATTTGCACTCTTTAATTATTTAAATTTCAAAGTTACAATCCCATGATGGTGCAGGTAATATTATCCATAAGGGGGGGAATTGTGCGTGCTCTCATCAAGAGGTGAATTTAACCCTATCTGATTTTGGAAACTCAGTGAGTCCCCATGAAGGCATAGGAGCATGCCAATGAACAACCGATTGCAAAACTGTGGCCACATGCACAATTTAGACTTGTGCTTGCCCTCTGTACAAAGGTGTAGTTTACTCATGGATCAATCCCGAGTGCACAGGGTGTAAAGGGTCCTAAGAAGCAAGGCCCACACAGGGGAAGGTGGGAGGAAGTAGCTGCTACTTTTCTCTCTGCACAGGTGGACAGGGAATGGGTGTGACTGGGAGAAATCTTGGCTCCGCCTCAATGTCCTATCTAGCAAATCAGAGCAAGTGCAGAGGGGGAAGTAAATGTATCAGCAAATGGGCACAAGTGGAAAGCAGAGTCCATATTGTAACTCATAATATGGCTTCTGCACTTCTCCTGGGACACTGCATCTACACATTGTCCCTTACTTGAACTGAATTATAGGTTAAAATCTAGCCCTTACGGAGTCCTAAATCCTGGCCAAACCAGGAGTGGAACCGCATAACTTGACTCCTCCTCCCCTCCTCTCACCATTCAATAGAGCTCCCTCCCACCTTTTTCACAAAGCTTTTAGAAATCTCTCTCTCTAACGTGTGCTCAACTACATTGCTTTGAAAAAAGTGAAGGTGGGGAAGAAAAGCATCACCCTTGTTTAACCTTTGCTGAGAAGAAAGTGCTTCAAAGGTTTTTCCTTCTTTTTAGATCTGTAAACAATATCTGATCACTGAAAGGAAGAAAGAGGTCATGTGGCCAATGATACTTAAATGAAAACGTGCTTTAACACTTGTACGAATAACATCTCTGGCATGTTAGCAAATACCTTTTCAGATAAGTCTGGGGGTACCACACATATCTTAAACTAGTCACATGCAAAACCTTAAGTCTACTCCCAAATGTTTTTCTCAGGAGAAAAAGCCATTGTATTTGTTCTGCTGGTTGCTAGGGGAGAATCTAAAGCAAACAATAAAGAGTATGAGAAATTTTGAAATTGCCGGTATTTCTATAGCCTTTGATCATCAGTGTCCTGTCCTCAAGCGTGAAAACAAAAGTGCCCTACTAACGTCAATAATGGGAAGGAGCTGGGGCAGAACTTAGTCAGTTCAGAAGCATGAGGCCTTGCAAAATCTAGTGTGTGGGCTTGGCAGGGGCAAATGTTAATTCCCAGTGGACTGTGGTCAGAGTATTTTACCAGATTTAAATAGTCTTGCAAATTGCCACCCCATTGTCTGTCTTTACTAACCAAAGGTACTGAAAAGGAAGCAGCAATCAAACTCCATCACCTAACTTCCTCTGCTGTCTTAAGCCTTTCACAACCAGGCTTCGTTGAGGACATAGCATGGAGGAAGGATATCTGGTACTAATGGATAAGCTGCTTTTAGCCTTAGTCAGTACTAGGTCAAATTTCCATGCTTATACCACTCAGTCTCTTGGTGGCTGTTGATCTTATAGATCATAGAGTGCTGACTCACATATGTAAGAATAACCACTTGGGCTCTGTACAGGTGGAATGAATTTCACCTGTTTTGTCAACTGATGGGAGCAAAGCTTTGTTGTATGAATATTTTAAAGGAAATGTCAGGCACATTTTCTAGATTCATTTAATAACTAAATTAAATTAATCTTGTGTTGAAACAAATTTTTTTTCAGTTAGAAATGAAGATAGTTTCTAGATGTAACTGGGGACAATTCCATGTGATTGAAGTGACCAGTCATACAATACAAGTATTAAATCCTGTTAAAATATTCAGTGAACAGCACACAAGTAACCTGCACCGTCTGATATAGGTTCCACAAAA
This sequence comes from Chrysemys picta bellii, assembly GCF_011386835.1. Taxonomy (NCBI): domain Eukaryota; kingdom Metazoa; phylum Chordata; order Testudines; family Emydidae; genus Chrysemys; species Chrysemys picta. Next base: position 325,342,950 of record NC_088791.1, read on the forward strand.
CTTTCACTGAACACATCTGAATAGAAAACACATTGGTAAAAATTGCTCTCTGTTCATGGATAATGTCTGGTCTATTCATCGCGATAAAAAGGCATCAAATAGAGCAGAATGAGTCAATGCTATTAAAGGGGTTAAGGAAAGGAAGTTTAGGAGCAGTTTCCAAAAATATATGAGGGCACTAGATGCACTGAGAGCAAGCTAGCACATCAAAATGAAATGTTATGCATCGTTCACACAAGTGTTTGCCAGGAGGTCTGAATATCAGGAACCACCAGCACCATCCTTTCATGGTGTATTTCTTGACAAGCTTGCTAATGAATTAACACACTGTTTGCAGAAAGTAAACAACACAAAGATTCAGTCAAGATACAGTATTCAAAAATTATGACAGGCAGCTTCAAATCTGTCACAGCACCTTAATCTACAAGAGATCCCCTGGACTTCAATGGCATCACTCATGAAATAAGGTGCTACTCATCATGGGGAAGGGAAGGACTCTGGCCATATTAAAATTGATATTGATCAAAAGCAGATTAGGGTATACTTGGAAAGTGTTCCCAAAAACAAATCTGATGGTCCAAATTGTAGGGTTTGCAAGGTATGAGATTATTAGGAATGACACAACTGACCATTTAACAAAGTCATGGAAAACTCAAGAGACTATAGAGTTTGGGGGGGGGGGGGAATAGGCTCCAGTTCAGCAAAACCATTTAATCACATGCTTAACTTTAAGGGACTTCAGTATGTTTGTAAAATTAAGCACCTGATTAAGAACTGTGATTAATCAGAGTCATAGTGCACACATTTGAAGTTTCATATCAGCAAAGGTTTTGACAAACTAAAATTATCTTGATGATATGTGGATGAAAATAATCCATTCTACAATAAGACACATCTGATCTTATGTGTGTTGAACCATTTTTGTTTGTCAAAATGAAAATCTAAACACTTTCCTATTGATTCCTGTTAAAGTTATTTTGATTAAAATTCCAAATCTGTTTGTATATTTTTTAACTTTACATTTTCAGTACATGCCTTTTGAGTGTAGTAACTGCTGTTCAGTGTAGAAATCTGTCAAGTTTATCTCATCCACAACAATAATTGCCTAGTTTCTCTGCAATATACTCCACATTTGGGCTAAGATAAATCTGACTGATATAGCAAAAATGGCTTTACATTGTATTTCATAATCCAGCTCATAAATTTTCAACTCTTTTTTTCATTCAGATAAGTGAAGCTTGACAGGTTTTGAGTATAGTTCGTGTAGAAACAATGTATTTCTTGATTTACACAAGATCTTCTCCAAACTCCATCCCTGTTCTAAGCTTTTCTCTCAACAAGTCTGTCAAAGTAACATCTGAAGATGCACAAGGAACAGAAATGTTCAAACAAGAGCAACCCCCATTCTACTGGATTTCTCTTCAGTAACAATTCATGCTCAGGTTTTCACTGAGAAACCTGGAACAAGAAATTCAGTAAACCAATAGAAACCACAACATGTTACAATACAACTGAATAATAATCTAATCTGGCTAGGTTTTTATACCTCTTTCCTCAGTATCTGAGCAACTCCTAGTAGTGCATTAAGCAATGAGACTAACATCTATCATGTGTGGTTTGTTCTTTCTCTTATCCACTCAGCAGGGGGAGAATTGTGTGTGGGTGTGGAGGATAGTGTTTTGTTTTGGTAGGGTTTTGTTTTTGGGGGATTTGTTTGTTTAAATGTATACATTACTGTGTGTTTGTCAGAGAAGGACAGGCTGAAAGAGTGCACCTCACACATGTAACAGAAGGTGGGGAGATTTGTGATGGATCTTAGTTCCTATGGGAATTCATTTCTCATAATAATTAGTACTTCTAGTAGCCCCTTTCTTCTGAGGCTCTTGAAGCACCTTATAAACATTAAAGCAGCTTCTGTCATCTGGTGGGGTAAATAAGTATTACACCCATTTCATGGGTAATCAAATAGGATAAGTGACTTTCCCAGTGCAAAACAGGTACTTTTAAAGTGAGGTGAAACTTGTGGGTACACAAGACAAATCAGACTCCTGAAAGGGGTACAGTAGTCTGGAAAGGTTGAGAGCCACTCCTTTATGGTGTCTTTAAGTGACTAACACAGTCTTGGTACTGTACATGTAGGGCCAGATACTTCGACCCTTACCCATCTTCAATAGGGCCTTACGCAAAGAGCAGCCCGACTGAAATCAATGGAACTAAATCTAGACCAACATACTACTTCTGGTGAGAAAGGTGGGAGAAGTGGGCTCTTTTCTTAAAAAAAAGAACCACAACAAACAAACAAACAAACAAAAAAACCCACACCAACTTTTGTGTTTGCAAATCGACTACACCAGGGGTCGGCAACGTTTGGCACGTGGCTCGCCAATGTAAGCACCCTAGCGGGCCTGGCCAGTTTATTTACCTGCTGACGCAGCAGGTTCGGCCGATCGCGGCCCCCACTGGCCGCGGTTCGCCGTCCCGGGCCAATGGGGGCAGCGGAAAGACGCGGCCAGCACATCCCTCACCCGCGCCGCTTCCTGCCGCCTCCATTGGCCCGGGACAGCAAACCGCGGCCAGTGGAGGCCGCGATCGGCCAAACCTGCCATGTCAGCAGGTAAATAAACTGGCCCGGCCCGCTAGGGTGCTTACCCTGGCGAGCCACATGCCAAACGTTGCCGACCCCTGGACTACACTGATCTTTGCAGAACATTACTGCTGCTTAATTATTTCTAGCCCACTGCAGCCAATTGAGATCTATTGAGATCAGTTAGCTTCATGTGTCACCTTTAAACAACAGCAGTAGCAGAAACTGTGGTGTCTGCTGTAATTAGGATATGTTGGGGGGTTTTTTTTGGCCTTGGAATATTAGAATTCACTTTAAATGTGCCCTGTTCACAGATGTGATTCTATAATGTTTTGCTGTCCCCAATGGCCTGTCAGCATGTGATTGATGTGTTTTAATTGATTATCTTCAAATCTGCACAAAGTGCCAAGGTTTCCAGGCTCTTCTATCTCACACCAAACTTTTAATAGCAAAGGAACGGAAGCCACAAAGATCCTTTTCTCTGCATCTCATGCCCATTTGTAGAGCAAAAAGCTCAGTGCAGGCCTTAATTATCATCAGTAGTTGGTGACAGTCACTGGCTGGAGCATGGAAATGTCTGCACAACAACAATCTACCCTCCGTGCGTGATGCAAAGATCAATTAGCTACTGTTTTATAGTACTTTAAAAATGCAACACTTCTACAAGTCTTTCAGATTATTAGTAGTTTTAGAAACTTTTCTGAAGTTTAAAGTTGCAGCAGATGTAATTGCAAAGCCTTCCTAGAAGCATTCAGTATGCCCATGCATTCCAGTTTGTCCTTAGAGTTTAGACACCAACTGGGGTGTGAAATGGGTAAACAGATAATCCCAATTTGTCTAAACATTTCTATATCCAGGACATCCACAGCAGGTAGTTTTAGAACTACAGTAGTTGATCTTGCTATGGTTTAACTGTAGATAGCAAGTGTGAAGAAAAGATAGGCTACTTACTTCCATGTCACTTCCCACAATGCATTTCCAACCCACAGCTGTTTCAGCGCTGTGTCAGCATCTAAGCTCTGGGAACAAACTGAAAGATTTGTGATGTGCTTGCAGATGCTCTGAGTCTTTTTCTCACTTACTTGCAAGGCAGAACTGTGACAGGCTTCACCCTCTTTTAGAATTGTGCACTTCAGATATAAAAAAAATGCCGTAATCCCATAGAAATTAGTGAGACTATTCGTGCAGTAAAGTGCTACTCAAACCAAGTAATGGTATGAAAATCTAGCCCCTTGATTTTTTTTACTCTGAGCTGCAGATTATGCCCCTTTTTCTAAACACATGAAAGAAAATAACTCTTCAGGGAGAATCAAATCCCACACTACACTAACAATTACACTCGTCTACAATTTTTGAGAAGTCGTCTGCTTCAGAGATAAAATGTGCTATTTATTATGTATTTTGATGTGCTGAATTCAAATATGACAATTAAAACAACTGATTGGCTACTGTTTCTAAGATATTTAAGTTTTTACATTTTATGTCTATGTATATTGTGTAGATAGTAGAGTTTTAATCATAAATTGTAAACCTAGGTCTTTTCATGTGTTTATGGTTGCTTTACATGATAATATTTCACCTGTCCTGTTTATGTAACACTTTAAAAATCAGCAAAAGGGTTATATAAATAAAATGTATTATGAAACAAAAGCCAAAAAACTATTATGTACATAGTTTAGTCCTATTCAGTGTCTACTCGGCGCTTCTTGGCTTGTCTCTTGTATTCATTAAATGAAGCATCTCTTGTCACTGTCCAGCAATAGTCTGCAAGCATTGATGGGGCTCCATTTGCCCTGATAGCATTTCTCCATTGTTGCAATGTCCTGGTGAAATCTCTCGCCATGCTCGTCGCTCACTGCTCCGCAGTTCAGTGGAAAAAAAATCTAGATGAAAGTGCAAAAAAATGTATCTTTAATGACATGTTGCAACCAAGGCTTTTGTATGCCTTGAGGAGGTTTTCCACCAACAACCTGTAGTTGTCTGCCTTGTTGTTTCTGAGAAAATGTATTGCCACTAATTGGAAGGCTTTCCATGCCGTCTTTTCCTTGCCGCACAGTGCATGGTCAAATGCATCATCTCGAAGACATTCACGAATCTGAGGACCAACAAAGAAACCTTCCTTTATCTTCGCTTCACTTAACCTTCGAAATTTTCCACAGAGGTACTTGAAAGCTGCTTGTGTTTTGTCAATGGCCTTGACAAAGTTTTTCATCAGACCCAGCTTGATGTGTAAGGGTGGTAACAAAATCTTCCTTGATTCAACAAGTGGTGGATGCTGAACACTTTTCCTCCCAGGCTCCAATGACTGTTGGAGTGGCCAATCTTTCTTGATGTAGTGGGAATCTCTTGCACGACTATCCCATTTGCAGAGAAAACAGCAGTACTTTGTGTATCCAGTCTGCAGACCAAGCAAGAGAGCAACAACCTTCAAATCGCCACAAAGCTGCCACTGATGTTGGTCATCGTTTATGCACCTCAAAAGTTGTTTCATGTTGTCATAGGTTTCCTTCATATGGACTGCATGACCAACTGGAATGGATGGCAAAACATTGCCATTATGCAGTAAAACAGCTTTAAGACTCGTCTTCGATGAATCAATGAACAGTCTCCACTCATCTGGATCGATGTTGAGGGCTGCCATCACACCATCGATGTTGTTTAAGGCTACAAGATCACCTTCCATGAAGAAGAATGGGCCAAGATCCTTTTGACGGTCACGGAACATGGAAACCCTAACATCACCTGCCAGGAGATTCCACTGCTGTAGTCTGGAGCCCAACAACTATGCCTTACTCTTGGGTAGTTCCAAATTCCTGACAAGGTCATTCAGTTCACGTTGTGTTATGAGGTGTGGTTCAGAGGAGGAGGATGGGAGAAAATGTGGGTCCTGTGACATTGATTGTTCAGGACCAGAAGTTTCATCCTCTTCCTCGTCTGACTCAAGTGAGAATGATTCTGGTGCATCAGGAACCGGCAGTCCTTCTCCATGAGGTACTGGGCGTATAGCTGATGGAATGTTTGGATAATGCACAGTCCACTTTTTCTGTGGCTTTATCAGTCTGGTGATAGGCTTTCTTAACGATAGTGGTTAGACTGCGCTTTTGTGATGCAAAAGTCACGTCACCACAAACATAGCAGAAGTTATCTGCACTGTTCACACAAGTACGAGGCATCTCTGCTCACTTTGGCTAAACAGAAATGTGTCCCTTTGCAAAATCAAACACTGACAAATAAGAGAGCATGACACTGTATGATTTCTAGAGCTGATATAGGGCAATTTGTTCAGCAGAGAGATGTAAGCTTCGTTATGATTGCATCATCCATGACTTCTAGGAATAACATGATGCAATTCACATCACGTATGATGCAAGACCAGCTTCAGATTGCATCATTCATTGTTTTGCCTAAAAAGCAAGTACTGTCCAAACCCAGTCATAGATTTATTCCCAGGAGCTGGGAGCAGATAAATAGAGAGAAAGGAATCCCTGGAAATAGGGGTGCAGAGCCTGAAGGAAAGCAGAGCTGATTGCTGCTAGTACTGCTCCCAACCCCTGAAGTAAGAGGGGAGCTGACTGGGATTTGTATAGATATAAATAGTACAACCAGAGGTAGCCTGACAGAACACTATAATACAGCACCGTGGTAGTGAAAGCTGCCTGGAGTGAGTGTGGTCTGTATCCAAGGTGAGAGAGACTCATAGGGGGTCCACCCTGTGACAATGCCCCAGAAGGTAAGTACCTTCACTTGAGCCAGTGCTGCAGCAGTGAACATGCAGTGACTCAAGGATGGCTTAAATTAGCCTTTGCCATGTGTCTAGTTTGAGTGGAGTACCTCAGTGAAAGCAGTGAAAGCAACAGTGACTTCCTCAAGGTCAGATAGCGGGTCTGTGGCTGAGCTGTGAATTGAGCCCAAGTCCAGGGTCTTATGCTGTAAAATCCCCTTTCCTCCTTCATGTAAACAAGGAATGTAAACAGCTATATCTGTGCAAAGGAGGGGTGGAGAGATTCTAGTTCTTGAACTGTTCTCCTGTAACACTGCTCTACAGCCAAAATGCTTCTGAAATAAATGTAGTCAAACTTTACTAATTCTGGGTCACTGAGAACGAAAATGATGCTTAAAATTGTTGATTGGCTCTAGTTTTCAAGATATGCTATTGGGTCAGTATATACGACCCTTGACTTGGGAAAGGCGGAGGATAAGTAAGTTATAAAGGGAAGGGATCTCAATTTAAACCAGAAATGACTAAAATACATCTTTGACTGGATCTATGAATAAATCTATGACTGGGTTTGGACAGTACTTGCTTTTTAGGCAAAACAATGAATGATGTAATCTGAAGCTGGTATTGTGTCATACATGATATGAATTGCATGATGTTATTCCTAGAAGTCATGGATGATGCAATCATAACGAAGCTTACATCACTCTGCTGAACAAATTGCCCTATATCAGCTCTAGAAATCATACAGTGTCGTGCTCTCTTATTTGTCAGTGTTTGATTTTGCAAAGGGACACATTTCTGTTTAGCCAAAGTGAGCAGAGGACCCACATTTTCTCCCATCCTCCTCCTCTGAACCACATCTCATAACACAAGGTGAACTGAATGACCTGGTGAGGGATTTGGAACTACCCAAGAGTAAGGCAGAGCTGTTGGGCTCCATACTACAGCAGTAGAATCTCCTGGCAGGTGATGTTAGGGTTTCCATGTTCCGTGACCGTCAAAAGGATCTTGGCCCATTCTTCTTCATGTAGCCTGCAACAACATCGATGGTGCGATGGCAGCCCTCAACATCGTTCACGATCCAGATGAGTGGAGACTGTTCATTGATTCATCGAAGACGAGTCTTAAAGCTGTTTTACTGCATAATGGCAATGTTTTGCCATCCATTCCAGTTGGTCATGCAGTCCATATGAAGAAAACCTATAACAACATGAAACAACTTTTGAGGTGCATAAACGATGACCAACATCAGTGGCAGCTTTGTGGAGATTTGAAGGTTGTTGCTCTCTTGCTTGGTCTGCAGACTGGATACACAAAGTACTGCTGTTTTCTCTGCAAATGGGATAGTCGTGCAAGAGATTCCCACTACATCAAGAAAGATTGGCCACTCCGACAGTCATTGGAGCCTGGGAGGAAAAGTGTTCAGCATCCACCACTTGTTGAATCAAGGAAGATTTTGTTACTACCCTTACACATCAAGCGGGGTCTGATGAAGAACTTTGTCAAGGCCATTGACAAAAAACAAGCAGCTTTCAAGTACCTCCATGGAAAATTTCCAAGGTTAAGTGAAGCTAAGATAAAGGAAGGTGTCTTTGTTGGTCCTCAGATTCGTTAACTTCTTCGAGATGATGCATTTGACTATGCACTGCGTGGCAAGGAAAAGACGGCATGGAAAGCCTTCCAGTTAGTGGCAATACATTTTCTCGGAAACAACAAGGCAGACAACTACAGGTTGTTGGTGGAAAACCTCCTGAAGGCATACAAAAGCCTTGGTTGCAACATGTCACTCTCATCTAGATTTTTTTTCGACCGATCTGCGGAGCAGTGAGCGACGAGCATGGCGAGAGATTTCACCAGGACATTGCAACAATGGAGAAATGCTATCAGGGCAAAGGGAGCCCATCAATGCTTGCAGACTATTGCTGGACAGTGACAAGAGATGCTCCATTTAATGAATACAAGAGACAAGCCAAGAGGCGCCGAGTAGACACTGAATAGGACTAAACTATGTACATAATAGTTTTTTGGCTTTTGTTTCATAATACATTTTATTTATATAACCCTTTTGCTGATTTTTAAAGTGTTACATAAACAGGACAGGTGAAATATTATCATGTAAAGCAACCATAAACACATGAAAAGACCTAGGTTTACAATTTGATTAAAACTCTATCTACACAATATACATAGACATAAAATGTAAAAACTTAAATATCTGAGAAACAGTAGCCAATCAATTGTTTTAATTGTCTTATTTGAAGTCAGCACATCAAAATACATGATAAATAGCACATTTTATCTCTGAAGCAGATGACTTCTCAAAACTTGTAAACCAGTGTATTTATAACAGAGGCCTTTTTGAGATTTGCAAAAAATTAATTGGCATTATGGTGGTTATTCCCCAACCATAATATTAAAATAGTGTGGTACCACTTATATTTTTAAAAATATAAAATTGACTTTTGTTGCAACAAAAGTAAAACAAAAAAGTAGTCACGTGACACACACAACACACGACACAGGACAACATATGAGACATACAGGACAAACTTACAATTAAAGATGAATAGTGCCAGAATTGTATGTATAACTATACAAGATAAGGCATTAGGAGCTTAAAGATATTAAAATAATGCATTTTAGAAAACAAACAGGTAACCAAAAGAGTTAAACATTTAAATAAGCAAGTTATTACCTTTTTAAAACTTTTAATATTAATTTTTAACAATTCTTATTTGCCTGCTTTGTTGTATTAATTTATCACTGCTGTTAATTAATCAATTTAGATCATTTCCGGTTAATTGAATGCATTTAAATATTCACATAAATATTTTTTTTGCAACTTAATAATGGTAAAACTCCTTTATTATTTCATAAACAACCCAACTCCCAGACTCTCATTCAAGGTGTGTACTAATGTTAACAAGGGTTTCTGTTAGTTTGAAAAACAAATGTGTTGGAGGACAAACTTTTTAGGAGTCCTGGTTGAAACACCTTAATGAGGTCCGATTGTCAGAACATGCTGAGTATCTGCCCTCTGAAAAGCAGGATTTCTTTGGATCTACACAGATTTGCACCAGCTGAGTGTGTCGTCAGTTGCTTAGCAAGACAGTTTCCTGGGAAGGCTATTCCATAGTCTTATCCAGTAGATCTCACCATCAGGAAGTTTTTCCTGAGTTATCCTTCACTTGATTTCATACCATTACCTCTGGTTATACCTCCTCTGTTCCATGCTACACAGCTCATTTCCATCCTTAGAATCTTTCAAGTAGTTATAGATTATCATACCCCTTAGAAATTGCCTTACCAACCTATCAGGCCAGATCCTCTTCTGGAGGAAATCTAAGCAGCTGCTCTCATTTACAAAAGTGGAAGATATGGCCCACTTTGCTCTTTAAAATTTTCTCCATAGGTCAGTCTTTCTGGTCCCTTAATTACTGTGGTCACTCTTCTCTGAACTGCCTTCATTTTGCCTACATCTTTGTGTGCAGTATCACCAGAGCCATGAAATCTGGGAAGTCAGGGTTTTGCGTATAGACCTTCATTTTGTTTAGTAACTGTAGCTGATCTAAAAATGTTGAACTATTCAGCTGTTACTAGCAATTTCTTTTAATAAATTAGCATATTGCAGGAACAGATAATGAGACAAAACCTGATATCAGGATTTGATTCACTGTCCTATAAGGTCAAATATATAGAGCATCTTAAGAGGGACAGATCAGGTTGTTAGACATTTTGGAGGCTGTAGCTGCTGCTCTTAACATAAATTTTTGTTCAAGATGTGAGACAATCAATTGCAATGGAGCCCAGTGAAGTCTGTTAGACATCTATACTTTTCTTTTGTCATTGCAGGAATTTCTCTGGAGTATATATTTCTAACTATTGCAGTATCACACCAGTAAAGGGAATTTGCTATCACCTGCTGTGTGCCAGACTTCTTATATCCAAGCTATCACACATCCAAGGATTGAACACGGTACCTTTACAATAGTATCATGCTGACCAGACACACTGACTTGCAGCAGCAGTTGGGAACACTGAGACTCTCCTACTGAGCAGACTGAAAGTGCTGTATAAAGTATGCTTAAAACCCTACAGGTTGGTCTATATGGAGGGTTGTGAATTATTGATGTGATTAAAAGTGTGCATTTGCAAAGAGACTATAAAGTACCCAAAATGTTAAAAGGAGACTCCATCCATTTTACTCAGCCCAGCAGCCTGATCCTTCAGGGGGGAAAAGGAACATTTTCCATCATAGAAAAACAACAAAGAGGGTTGGAAAACAAAGGGCTGAGTTTAGCCCTGGCTTAAGCAGCTGCCACTCCAATCCATTTCCCCCAGGAGTCACCTAGGGCTGAGTTTAGTCCAGAGTTTTTAAAACACAGTTGGTGTGTCTGACCCTATTCCCGGTCACAGCTATTACAATGAAGAGTGAAGCCGTGGAACATGATCTGCCATGCCTCCACCTTTCCCTTTACCAAGCCTTTCTTTCAGTTCAAAGTTAGAAAACCTTGTCCTCCCTTCAAAGAAGTGATAATAACATGAGAAACTGCCGAGGTTTTCAAAGACACAAAGGGCAGTTAAGGCATTCAGTTGGAGTTGGGCACCTAGCCCTCTTGTTAGCACCTTTGTTAGCACCTTTGTTAGCACCAACTTCACTGTTCAATCACTTGCTTTTTGCTCATCCTGTCCTCTCATACCTTATATTTGTTGTCTTTTTACTGGATTGTAGGTCTTCAGGACAGGTTTGTCTGCAGTGTTCCCTGTGAACTGCCTGGTACACATTAAGTGCTGCATCTCTTTTATGGTCTGATATTGTAATCCTGTCACGAGTGATGGCTGTGGTGTACTGAAATCTGTGTTAAAATTGTAAGCTATCACTGTAAGTGTAAGGGATTTCTCAGTCTTCCTTGCAGGCTAGGAGCTCAGTGGGGAAGTGTGCAGTCTGGGTCTAGTAGCAGCCAATCTGAAGAAAGCCAGCCTAGGGTAAGATAGGTTGAGTTGTGCTCTGCCTTAGGAAGCAGCCTGCTTTGTCACTCTCTGTTTTTGGGTTCTTGTGTGTTATTGTTCCGAATTCCCAGAAATAAAGTAGTATCGTGTTGCAACCTTCCAGAAATGGTATTTATGTTTTTATATAACTTCTCTGTGTATATGCTGTGAACACAGTAATGTCTTTTCTTAGTAAGAAGGCTTCCACGCAACGTCTGCAGCCTTAAAATTTCACCTGTTACAAAGGGTAACTTGCATTGAACAACAACATTGAAAACAATGGTAACAGCTACAAAAAATAACCACTTCCCTCCTTAAAATTCCACCTGAATGCTCTTGCACTGCAGGCTCAGAACTGACAAATGTGATTAAATGCTTTGTTTTAAAATACTTTTCACAATGTATTGAAAATGAGAAGTACTTCTCTTGCCATTTGAACATTCTGACAGCTGTGCTGAGCAAAATCAGGTTAGTTTTCTTTTAACAAGGGCAAAATAAAGATTTCTATTCTTGTTTGAGGTGTAACAAACTAGTAAGAATGCCACTGGGCACCAAACTAAGCCACTGGAAAAGAAAAACACAACACATTATTTTAATGTCACGGAGAAGACCTTTTGTCCATCTCCCTACAAATGGTTGTATTCTATTATTCCAGCAAATAGAGTACACTGCCATTCCTGCTACACAGCAATTTTAAGCCACCTTTAGTCTAACAATGATTTCTGTTCACATGACTTTTAGCTCAGCCCTCTCCCCCCAAGGAATCATTTATCATTGAGGATCATCTCCACATACAATAGAGACTGAGGCTCAGGTATAACATGTGGGGTTCCACAGGGGTCTGTTTTGGGACCGGCTCTGTTCAATATCTTCATCAACGACTTAGATATTGGCAAAGAAAGTACGCTTATTAAGTTTGCAGATGATACCAAACTGGGAGGGATTGCAACTGCTTTGGAGGACAGGGTCATAATTCAAAATGATCTGGACAAATTGGAGAAATGGTCTGAGGTAAACAGGATGAAGTTTAACAAAAACAAATGCAAAGTGCTCCTCTTAGGAAGGAAAAATCAGTTTCACACATACAGAATGGGAAGAGATTGTCTAGGAAGGAGTATGGCAGAAAGGGATCTAGGGGTTATAGTGGACCACAAGCTAAATATGAGTCAACAGTGTGATAATAATAATATAATATATGGAGATATCCCATCTCCTAGAACTGGAAGGGACCTTGAAAGGTCATTGAGTCCAGCCCCCTGCCTTCACTAGCAGGTCCAAGTACTGATTTTGCCCCAGATCCCTAAGTGGCCCCCTCAAGGATTGAACTCACAACCCTGGGTTTAGCAGGCCAATGCTCAAACCACTGAGCTATCCCTCCCCAAAAAAAGCAAACATGATTCTGGGATGCATTAACAGGTGTGTTGTGAGCAAGACACGAGAAGTCATTCTTTCGCTCTACTCTGCGCTGGTTAGGCCTCAACTGGAGTATTGTGTCCAGTTCTGAGCACCGCATTTCAAGAAAGATGTGGAGAAATTGGAGAGGGTCCAGAGAAGAGCAACAAGAATGATGAAAGGTCTTGAGAACATGATCTATGGAGGAAGGCTGAAAGAATTGGGTTTGTTTAGTTTGGAAAACAGAAGACTGAGAGGGGACATGATAGCAGTTTTCAGGTATCTAAAAGGGTGTCATAAGGAGGAGGGAGAAAACTTGTTCACCTTAGCCTCTAAGGATAGAACAAGAAGCAATGGGCTTAAACTGCAGTAAAGGAGTTTTAGGTTGGACATTAGGAAAAAGTTCCTAACTGTCAGGGTGGTTAAACACTGGAATAAATTGCCTAGGGAGGTTGTGGAATCTCCATCTCTGGAGATATGTAAGAGTAGGTTAGATAAATGTCTATCAGGGACAGTCTAGACAGTGTTTGGTCCTGCCATGCGGGCAGGGGACTGGACTCGATGACCTCTCGAGGTACCTTCCAGTCCTAGAATCTAGGAATCTATGAATCCTGCAAAGAGCTCTACATGAGCAAAATCCTGTGCCCATGCAGCATTTCATTAATGGGCTCTGGGTCCACTTGCACTGGGCTTTTGGAGAACCAGGACCTTATGTAGTAATTTCGGACCAGAAGAAAGCTATAAGCCCATCACATCTTGGAAAATTTGATAATGGCTCATCATTTTTCCCCCTCACAGAACAACTTCACTTAGTAGAGGGTCCTTTATATAATCATGAATGAAATCTGCACATTGAAGCAATTATAGATTTCCATTATTATAATCTGAGTTTATATTAGAATTAACTATACACAGGTTGTACTCTCGTTTTCTACAGACAGAACTGAGTTTCCAGGCCTAATAGACATCCAGCAGTCCTGTCCTTCCACATTATTATGGACAAGGGATATTGCAGCAGCTCTTGATTTTTCAAGTGTCCACGATCACTAACAAGATGGTTTTCAACCTGTGTTTAGTACAGAGCAATGGCTACAGGGTAAGTGCCTATAGTGATTTTGCTAGATCCATCAGCAGATTTAGACCACAAGGTTCAGTTGATTCCAGGCATCCCTTCAATAGGTTTACTGTTTTCTCTCTGGGCGATGCCAGAATATGATCCGCACAATACACTTCTTTTGGAAAGTACATACTATAAAATACACAGGATGTGCATCGTAGCTGATTTAGGTCATAATCCTGCAATCTGGTGTGTGTGGATGGAACTCTGTGCCCATAATGAGCCCTTCTGATTTCCTAGGCTCCACACACAAGCCTAAGTGTCTGTCCATGCAGATCAGCGTGCAGGATCAGTATCCAACTGCTGCTGTTGGAAACCTAACATTTACATTTCATGGCTTTTTGTGATATTAATTGTGCAACTTTCACGTATAATTAACACCCAGGGAAAAAACCATTAGTCCAGGCAGACAGTGAAGCGCAGTTTTAATAATTGATTTGTTTGTATTTCCATCATGCATAAATTTTTAAAATATTTGTAATAATAATTGTGAATCTTTAGCTATCAGCACGTTATGATTTCAGTTATGAGCTTTCATGTCTAGAAGGAGCTTTATCATCGCCAATGGAGGGGTAAAAGGAATTGATACTGATGGGGTTTCAATCATTAATATATTTTGGTTTATTTTAAAGAGGCAAAATTCCCTCCAGAGCAAATTTTAAAAAGTCAAAGTTTACTGAAAATTATATTGTCTAAGAGCCAAATGGAGAATTCAGAAAGATTTCTATGTAACATTTCAATTTTTCAACCAATGAACTGAAAGCATCAACTCTTTAATGATACCCTCTTACATCCGTGCTCTCCTGCCATGCAACTCAGAATGGCTTCACAGTCTTAACTGGGTTATTACCATCACTTTCAGTTTTTAGTTACTAATTAGCTTCAGGTTTCAGAGTGGTAGCTGTGTTTGCTGTATCAGCAAAAACAACGAGGAGTCCCTGTGGCACTTTAGAGACTAACACATTTATTTGGGCATAAGCGTTCATGGGCTAAAACCCACTTCATCAGATGCGTGGAATGGAACATACAGTAGGGAGGTATAAATACACAGTATATCAAAAGATGGGAGTTGCTTTACCAAGTGGAGGTCAGTGCTAACGAGAAAATTCAATTTAATTTGGAAGTAGGCAATTCTCAAAAGTTGACAAAAAGGAGTGGAAATCACTTTTGTGGTGTTAATGAGGCCAATTTAAACAAGGTGACCCATTTCAAACAGTTGACAAGAAGGTGTGAGTATTTAGCATGCCCCTACTCTACTTGCGCTACATTGATGACATCTTCATTATCTGGACCCATGGGAAGGAGACCCTTGAGGGATTTCAACAATTTCTACCCCACCATCAATCTCAGTCTGGACCAGTCCACACAAGAGATCCACTTCCTAGACACTACAGTGCTAATAAACGATGGTCACATAAACACCACCCTATAAAAGAAACCTACTGACCACTATACTTACCTGCATGACTCCAGCTTTCATCCAGACCACATCACACGATCCATTGTCTACAGCCAAGCTCTAAGATACAACCGTGTTTGCTCCAATCCCTCAGATAGAGACAAACACGTACAGGATCTCTATCAAGCGTTCTTAAAACTATGATACCCACCTGGTGAAGTGAAGAAACAGATTGACAGAGCCAGAAGTGTACCCAGAAGTCACCTACTACAAGACAGGCCCAACAAAGAAAGTAACAGAACGCCACTAGCTGTCACCTACAACTCTCCAGCACATCATCAAGGATCTACAACCTATCCTGAATGATGATCCCTCGCTCTCACACACCTTGGGAGACAAGCCAGTCCTCGCTTACAGACAGCTCCCCAACCTGAAGCAAATACTCACCAGCAACTACACACCACACAACAAAAACACTAACCCAAGATCCAAACCCTGCAACAAACCCTGGTGCCAAGTATGTCCGCATATCTATTCAAGGGACACCATCATGGGACCTAACCACATCAGCCACACCAGCAGGGGCTCATTCACTTGTACATCTACCAATGTGATATATGCCATCACATGCCAGTAATGCCCCTCTGCCATGTACATTGGCCAAACCGGACAGTCTCTACGCAAAAGAATAAATGGACACAAATCTGACATCAGGAATTATAACATTCAAAAACCAGTAGGAGAACACTTCAATCTCCCTGGACACTCAATAGCAGACTTAAAAGTGGCAGTTCTTCAACAAAAAAACTTCAAAAACAGACTCCAACAAGAAACTGCAGAACTGGAATTAATTTGCAAACTGGACACCATCAAATTAGGCCTGAATAGAGACTGGGAGTGGATGGGTCACTACAGAAACTAAAACAATTTGTTAGTCTCTAAGGTGACACAAATACTCCTCGTTGTTTTTACAAAAACTAATTTCCCCTTGCTAAATACTCACACCTTCTTGTCAACTGTTTGAAATGGGCCACCTTGTTTACATTGGCCTCATTAACACTACAAAAGTGATTTCCACTCCTTCTTGTCAACTGTTCAGGATTGCCTACTTCCAACTTAAATTGAATTGGCTTGTTAGCACTGACCCCCCCCACTTGGTAAGGCAACTCCCATCTTTTCATATGCTTTGTATTTATACCTCCCTACTGTATGTTCCGCTCCATGCATCTGATGAATTGTGTTTTAGCCTACGAAAGCTTATGCCCAAATAAATGTGTTAGTCTCTAAAGTGCCACAAGGACTCCTCGTTCTTTTTGCTAATTAGCTTCAATGCATATTTAATTGCCTATTTTAGATAGAAGTTATCATTTTTATCCATTTCAGTTTATTCCCTTTTATTTAAAAATGACAATATAAAATAAGAACTGAAGTGATGGATTAGATAGTCTATAGTCAAGTGCACACAAGGGTATCTTTGACCCAAAACCTTAAAGTCCAATGTATTGGGGACCAGAAAGAGTTTTCCCAGCTGCTCTGCTGCAGAATCCAGTAAAAGTGTAGAACTGGGAGAAAAACAGGCTGCCTGCTCCTTAAGGATGCCTCTGTAATTTAGACCGGTATGAAAGAGACCTACTCTCACAATCTTGAGGTCTATTTATGTAGGTATTACTGCATCAACCTTATATCAAAAGCATCTCACAGACAATATTCATTACACAATTAAGATCCTTGACAAACTTTTCAAGGTGCTAATGAACCAATGTTAATACAAACCCATCTGATCACCTTAATAATGAACCCAAGTCTAGCATCCCATATGTTACCCATCAGTCTAGCCATCTGTCACAGATTTACCAAGTCTGTGCTATGCCCTGGCCTTTAAACAGTCTCCTGGAAGTAACCGTTTTAGTGTGCCACACCCCCAATCATCTACACAATTTGCAGGGCAGGTCATGGGACCTCATAACACCATAACTCATCCTTCAAGCTCCCATACCTCCTGTTTCTCACGGTGGCTCTCTGCTGCAAGTGCAGCTGAAGTCAGGCTTTTGGGAGAGACTTTACCTTGTTAGGGAGCAATGCAAACAGTATCTGCAGAGCCATAGGGCAGCCTTTTAAAAGCAAGGTAGCATGTATTAGTCATGTGGAATACAGCACGAAAAGATCCATAGGTTAGCATGGTAAAGCCAAGCTTAAGTCAGAGTGCATTGTGTCAGGAGCAATGGCCTCAGGTTGTCATGCTCTTTTGAGATCCACAGTGGCTCACAATTCTTTGTTTCTCTGTCTGTCTTGCACACTGTCTGCTCACAGCAGCAACCTTTAATGACAATCTCTTTACACCTGTACTTTTTTCTCTTGTTGGAGCCATGCTGTTGTTAGCGTTTCCCCAAGAGTTCTTCTACTCGGTTCCCCAAGAACTTAGTTCGAATTCACCCTCTTCACTTAGGTTCCTTTATTTGGCATACAGCAAAGCTACGCTGAGGTGATCACACTCAACCATACATGGTGGGTCTAGGGCAGAGGTGGGCAACCAGCGGCCCACTTACGGCCCATCAGGGTAACCTGATTGCGGGCTGCGAGACATTTTACTGATGTTGACCGCCTGCAGGCATGGCCCCCTGCAGCTCCCAGTGGCCGCGGTTCACCATTCCCATCCAATGGGAGCTGCAGGAAGCAGGAACATGCTAGCCACAAGTATAGGGCGTACCATAGCAAATCTCTTCTTTTAGATACATTTACACATTACATTGCATTTACTATATATTGCATCACACATTTTGAGATTGGCTTGGTCATTCATAGTAACCAATTCCCATATAACCTGCACTGTCCATGCATGATTTACTCTTTACTTCATCTTATGTTCCAGGCTTATCTTATCCATTGTTATTTTGTCCATTGTAAATAGCTCCCTGGACATTCCCCCTTATCTCAGCTAGTACAGAGCTTCTGTTCCTAGCCTGTTGATCCATCTACCTCCCTAATCTTGTCTCCCAATAAATGAGGCGTCACCCATCTCCAATTATTGAAGTCAAGCCAGTGTTGTTCATGTGTTCAGCCTGCTTTGGCTTTCCTGTCGTTAAACACTGATTTTCGGTCATTGGGGCTCCCATTCTATATCTTTGGGATTCACCATTCATATTTGCTAGTTCTTGTTAAAGTAACTGGTTTCCACCTGGGCAGCATGTCTGACATGTGGCGAGGCCTCATTCCTTTTTACACTCAGTTTATACACAGTTTATACACAGTACATAGTGAGCAGGGAAAACTGAGGCACACACGTGGCTCAGAAAAAATATTAATAGAAATTCCCATACTCGTTACACCGTCCAGCATCCAGGGACGATTAGCAAACCCTGGCCACTCACAGACCAACAGAAGCATTCATGGAGAACACCCTGCTAAGAAGCTCCTTGCCATTTAAAACTATGAGGGCTCTAGCTTGAATGCTTTCACTGCCCACAATAGCAATCACTCTGCATGCGGTGAGAGGGGCAGGATTTTTACCATTGGGAGCCAATGCTGAGCTCTTTTAAAAACCAAACCAACAAACAAACCTACCCTACAGTTTTGCTTAAGTCTTTGACATAGATAGGCAGCAAGTAACATGTATATTAGTTACCTAACAGGAATCACTGCACCAGATTATCCCCTGGCACCTAAAGAGAGGCCAATGCAAAGCTAGTATAACTGAGAGGAATCTCGGATCCTTTATCTTCTACTGCGGTAAATACAATCAAGTATTTATTTATACAGTATACAATTTAAAATATGAATTATTTACCTGATGGACCACGATGGCTTCTGAGGAGCTATATTGTCTGTCATGCTAATACATTTTGATTGTATGTATATTAAAAACAACAACAACAACAAAAGCAGCTTATGAAATCTTTATACTGCCTATGCAAATTAGCTAATTTTCAAAGTAAAAATTTCCAGCCATTTTCCTCAAAATACCAAAATCCATTAGACTTGCCCAGGTGCAATGCTACATGTCAAGTATCTGTTGACATTTATGTTTGAAACATGCCTAAAGTCTCTTTTCCATTCTATCCCCCACCGTAATGTTGTTCAAACAGTTTGAGCATGAACATTTCTAAAGTGTATATATTAACTTCCAATATTTCCCAGATGTATAGGAAACTGAAGATGTTCTCACATAGTTTGATATCAACCACTGCCAATTCTAACATTGTCTAAGACAGAAAAGAGGTGATAAAAATTAATAAAGTCTTTACTCTAACATATGTGGTAGCTGTTCAGCGTTTTCACTGCTTTTTGCCACTAATTATAAGAGATCAATTGTGCTTTCACGTCAGTGTATATCATTAATCTAATTAGCTAAAAATAGTCAAATTGGTTTAATAATTAGCTTATTCAGTGCTACAACACTGTGTATTTTGAAAACTTAAGCGCCTACAAAACATGTTGTTAATTTGACACGTGAATGATTTAGAAATAATTGTACATACTTAAAATAACTAACCCTTTTTGAATTCAATCTTCAGGTTGGGATGAATCACAAATAGATTATTGAAGTTTGCCACTAGTTTGTTATCATAATATTTATGTGCAAAGCAGAGTTTCAATAATATAAATGGGGAGGCAACAAAATAAGAATACACAAATCAATTATGTCTGATGGGAAAAGATAAGGATAAGGGTCCAGATTCCGGTCTCACTTCCACTGTTTTTTTACTTATATAACTCTATTGTCCTCAATGCAGTTATTCCTGATTCTGAGTGTGAAATCAGAATCAGGAACAAGAGCACCAAATGAAGCAGAATGATTTACTACTAGACAAAGAGATAAAGGGTGTTTGTAAATATAGCAAAGGATAACGTATCACAAGGGTAGTAAAAGAAAGAGGTAGGAGATTAAATTAATGCAGACTCAAAAATGGCTCAGATCCTGAACCCCTTTAAAAAAATCTGTCTTCAACAAGAGAACTTGTCTAGATAATTACAAAATTAGTGAATTTTATAAAAATAGATAATGATAAAACGCAAAGTAGGGAATTGTTGGAAAAGGTGACCATCTATAAATCATTTGGCCCAGACTATATGGACCATTGGATATAACCTGGAGAGGTTGTTGAATCCCTATCACTGGAGGGATAAGAACATGTTAGACAAACGTCTAGGGGGGATGGTCTAGGTATATGTAATCCTGCCTCAGTGTAGGGGGATGGACTAGAGGACCTCTTGAGATCCCTTCCAGACCTACATTTCTATGATTCAATGTTAGGGAATTATCAAAAGAGCTTCCTGACAATGTTAGAGAAGTAATTCCAAGATGGAATTAACCCAGTGTCCAGATTCTCTAAAGCGACTAGTGATTTTGGATGCACAATTTGAGGCACCTTTATAAAACCAGATTACAAAAAGTGCTGAGCATCTACACTTTGAAAATCTGGCCCCAGTAAATTGTCTCAAGTCGGGCACTGAAAAATGGTGGCATCCAAAATCATTAATCACTTTTGAAAATCTTGGCTCAAACATATTACTGAATTTTTAAAAAGAGATTTGAGGGGGGCAGAAAGTGGGACCCTAATAATTACATTCTCATAAAGATAACTTCTATCCCATATAAAATAATGGAATAATATTAGTAAAAGACAATCACTAACCATCTAGAAGATAACAGAACCACAAACATTAAACAGCATGGGCTACAAAAACAAGACCGGTCAAAGATTAAGGCAAACCCGCAGATACAATATACTTGGATTTGAAACTTTTTTCGTACTTGTTTCGTTGTGCATTGTGCCATGATTGGCAGATTATAATTTTTTTTAATTACACAACCTAAAATAAGAATATTTTCTCACTGTTTGAATAAAATATACCAGTGGTATTTTTTTTTTAAAGAAAACTGGAAAAAATAAATTCCATCATGTGAATCCATAGGGAGCCCTTGTATGAATTCTCAGAAGAGCTGGCCAGAAAACTGAAGTTCGGCTATGGAAAAATTTGAGTTATCAAAAAAATTTCATCCTTAAAGCCAAAAAATTTCACAGAACAGAAATCTCACAATATTTCATTTCTAAAATACAGCTGTCACTTTTTCACTCGCTGAACATCTTCATGGGATTGTTTGGGTAGCAGATACAGCTGATGAATATGCAATCTATTAATACATAGGTAGCAGGGTTACAAATGCTTTTGTCTTTACGGCAGGAACTCTCATAACGTCTTTGAATTTAGAGTTTCACCTCTCTTATTCTGCCTCTCTTTCTGAGATATCCCTTTAATTCCATCAGGATTAAATAGGAGTTGAAATTCAGTTTAAAATGAGTCCAAACACTGTTTCCTAAGGCCTTTTAGCTCCCAAAATAGTCTTTTTCCAACTTAAATAATTCTTAACGTGAGTCTTTAAATTTAAACAGTCAAGAAAGTTATTGTTCTTTCTTCTTACCAATCCTTGAGGAAGTAACACCTGGCTTGCTGAATTTGGTGAGGATTGGTTTAAGAACTGACAGATTAATTAAATTTCCCAATTAATATAAATATGTCTATGCTTAAATGGTTTCTTCATTAATAACTAGTTATAGGATCAAATGATAATTAAAACATCTTATTATTCACATAACAATGGTATCAAGAAGTCATTATATGAAGGCTTGCATTTAGATACAAAATATTTGCAAATTTGCATCTCAGGAGAGATTTAGGTTGGATATTAGGAAAAACTCTTGAACTATAAGGACAGCTAAGCACTGGAGCAGGTTACCTAGGGAGGCTGTGGAATCCTTGTCAATGGAGATTTTTAAAAACAGATTAGACAACATCCATCAGGGATGGTTTAAAACAGTGAGCCAGATCTTCTACTGATGTAAATTAGCATAGCTTTATTGACTTCACTGGAGCTGGTATACCATTCAACACCATCTGCAGCTGGCCAGCCACGAGGTATATGCACAGTAGGATAGGTGAAGGACATAAATCCACACCTTGTAGAGGTCAAGCATAGGAGTTTATTACACACAGCGCTGGCGGAGTGTCACCTGGCTTATTAGGCTCAGAGACACTGTCAATCAATTGAGTACAATAGAATATATAGATTTTCCATGGGCGGGGGAAAGTGACGGGGTAGGCAGTTCCACACCCCGGGATAGGTTTTGCAGCAAGACAAGATAGCACATTAGCCAATGGTTAAAAGGTTACATAATGTCTCCTCCCATGGTCTCAAGTTAGCAAGTTAACAATTAATACTTTGATAAAATGTTATTAATATAAAATATATATGTTGAATTCTGATTTGGGGTCCATAGGAATGGAGCAACTCCTTTGATTGTCCAATGGGTACATTCCTAGGGGTTAAAGCAAAGAAACAGTGAGAGTATTTGACAATACAGATTGTCTTCTTTATGTCTTAAGGCAGGACATTGGTCCCTGGGAAGGGAGATGGAAGGATGCCATATCTTTATACAGACATGTGCCAATTTTCATAAACTCAAGGTTGGATCTGTGGAAGACTTTACTTTACAGAAGAAACACAATAAGAACAGGGATCCTTTGTTCAATTTGAAACATTGGATGAAACATAATTATTCAGTTATTGCTTCAACATCTGGCATTTCTACTGACCAAGCATATCTTAGCAAAGGCAATGTTATCTTGTTTATTCTGCTTTTCTTTTAGCTAATCACTATTAGCTAGGCCTCTGGTCTCTTGACCAGACTCTGGACTTTGGGTCTGGAAAAGATCTGGCACAAGCCATATACCAAGTTATTATATAAAATGCACATGGACTGTAACCCTTCAATAGGGTTAAAAATTAATTCTTCCATTTCTTTAATTGAGCCCTCAACTTTGTATTAATGTTATCTTGACAACTGATTTTTACAGTCTATTTTGTATATTGAATTTGTATGAGCCACATTAATTAATATGAAAGTGGCCTCTTGTATATATCACCGTGCAGCCACATATATAATATATAAAAAGAATGTATGTACACTCTCTCACATCTGTCCTTTCCTCATGGACATATATGCTTAACTACTCCCACCACCTAAGAAATTCCTTTCATTACTTATCCTGCCCCCATTCTTACCCTCTGATGTAATTCAAGTCTACACTATATGTGAAAAGCCCTCTCTATTGTATTGATATATGCAGGTTGCATTAAAAAAAAATCTTCCATGAGTTAAATATATTTCATGGAGACAATTGTAATGCTATTGTCTCTATCTAGCATTTTCAGATACTTCTTTTACTTGGGTCCAATCTATTGCCCACTTTCACCATTCAGGCTAGCTTCTAAGTCACATTGCTGTTCTTTCTGCCTTTACTCCAAAGGGTTGTCTATCCTGTCTAAAAAATAAAATGACTAGAAAAGTGAAAAACCTTTGCCTCACAGTGCTATAACTTTAATTTTTTGCTCAATTACACTAACACTTGGCAAAAGCAAAGCTAATCCTAATTTTTCAGTTAGCACGTTTTATTTGAAAATGAGAATGATTAATCATTTATTGCTTGATCCCACGGGGCTGTGGATGAACATCAGCAGATAGCATCTCTGAGCTACTCAGTCACTGCTGAGCTTGTGGCTTTCAAACAGTCCAATAAAATGAAGCAGATTTTGTAGCTCCTCGGCTCTTTTGGACAGGGATTAGGACTTCTCCTATGTCTTGTACAGCAGTGAGCACACTGCTGCATTTAACAAATGATAAATAATATCGCCAGGAAGTTGTTACTGCAGGCAGGCAAGAATGCTGTGCCCAACATACATGATAAGGCATTGAGCCGCTGGCTGGGAGAGATACTGTTCCATTGGAACATATCTGTCAGGCAGGGTCGGCCCACAATATTTTGGCACCTGAGGCAGGGAGTTCAAATGACGCCCCCATACCCCCTCGCTTGGGCCAAAACTTTGAAAGGTCTCAATTCTGGGTTCTAGTGGTACCCCCACACACACAATCTGGCACCTGAGGCGGCCGTCTCAGTTCGCTTCATGGTAAGGCCAGCCCTGCTGTCAGGGGCTGCTTGACCCAGGTTGTGTGTGTGTGTGGTGAGCATTTCCCATAAGCAACGACAACATCCAAACAAATAATTCCCCCGAAATTCTTCTTCCTTCTCCAGTGTTTAATCTCACCTCAAAGTCCTCCCATTTCTAGGCTAAAAGGCAGGGGGAGCCTCCCAATACACAGTCCCGCCCGTTTGTAGGGAGCTCACTGCACAAGCCATCCCTGCCTCAGGTTGAAACGAGCAGGGCCAACAATGGGCCACTGGCTCACTAATCTGGATTTGGCTATTTGAATGTTGTTAATCACCTCTCTTGCCATACAAGAGAAAAGAAAAAAAAGAATGAGCCACAACTTTCCTCTTCCTCCTTTTTTAGACCTGGCTGCTGAGCTCTGTGGTTTAATGCGCCCCAGCTGCATCTCTTCTCTAGCCATTTTAATCCTGGCAAGAAACCTGGCTCTACCTGGGTGACTATGGCAAAGCAATATGAGGCTTCCTGAAACTTGGATGGATAGCCTATTACCTCACACTGCCCCAGTTCTCGTTTCCTAAGTACCACTGGTAAGCATGCGAAAGAGGAGCACTTACTCCTGACTAGGAACAGAAGTAACTGAACTACAGAACTAGGTAGGAAACAGAAGTTCTGTCTCATGGAACATTCTGTGATTTTGAAATTTGTTTTCATCCCGGTTCCAAAAACCAAACAGTTTTTGAAATTTCCCACAAAATGAAAGTTTGGGTCAATCAAAATATTCCATTCCAATAAAACGGAAATGTTCCATTCCAGTTTTGACTTTTTAGTTTTATGTGTATCATATAATATAAAAATAAATATCAAAACCAAATGTTTCAAAATGAAAAATGGAAACATTCCATTCTGACAAGGTTGGTTTCAACTTTTTTCCCAAAATCATCAAAATCAATATGTTCTCTTTGAAAGTGTCAATTCCAATGAAATGGCATTATTTTGTGGGAAAATGTTCTGTTGGAAATTTTTTAACCAGCTCTACTGACATCCTTAAAATGGCTGCTATACACCTGATGTGCATTCACTAGTCTGCATTCAACCTGCTTGGGCCAGATTCAGCTGGTATAAATTGGCTTAACTCTATTGGCTTCAGTAAGGATTTGGCTCCTTATACGCTGGCCATGTCCTGTCTCTGCCCGATCACACCAACATTTGTCTCTAATCACTGGTGATCTGTTCAATGCAGCTGTTGGGGTTTTCTCACCATATTGAGCACTGGGTGCATTTCCCTGCACCATGCAGAAACCTCTGTACACAGTCTAAGCCCAGTGACAGGTTTTCTAGACCTTACAGCCTGCATGATTATTATTAAGGACCCAGTAATCCTGCCATAAGATACAGGTAACTTCCATTCATACACATTCGGTGGTGGGAGAATAGGACCCTACATTGATTTGTTGTTAACAACCCTCTAAAGTATGCTGGACTCTTTCCCAAATAAATAAAAAGATTCAGGACCTGCCCACAGGAGCTTATTGAGCCTATAGTGGATAAAGAACATACTCAGGGCACATCTTCACTACCCGCCAGATCGGCGGGTAGCCATCGATCTATTGGGGATCGACTTATCGCGTCTAGTGAAGACGCGATAAAATCGATCCCCGATGGCTCTGCTGTCGACTCTGGAAATCCACCGCGGCAAGAGGCGGAAGCGGAGTCGACGGCGGCGCGGCAGCGGTCGACTCGCCGCCGTCCTCACAGCCAGGTAAGTCGACCTAAAATACGCAACTTCAGCTACGCTATTCACGAAGCTGAAGTTGCGTATCTTAGGTAGACCCCCCCCCCCCCCCCGTAGTGTAGACCTAGCCTTAGTCCAATTCATCTTTTTTGAGCATTACATCAATGTAAATCCTCTAGGTGAGGAATTAATAAGGATTGGATAAATTTACTAAACTATATAATCTTCAGAAAGTGATAACACTGTTTAGCTCTCTAGTTTTTTATACCGGTATCTCTTTATCCAAACTAACAGTAACTGTCAAAGTTTCTATTACCAAACAGCTCAATCCTGAAGTCCTTACTCACGCAAAACTCCTGTTGAAATGGATGTCAGAGAAAGGGAGTGGGACCATAGGGTAAAATGTACCCATGTCCAGACTGGACTATGAACCATTATATCCCAAAGGGTTAAGTGAGATTTAATCAGAACATAGGCCTTGACCTAGCTCTCTCCACCAAGGGGGGCAATTTCACCCATAGGGAATGGCATCGGAGATAAAGACAGCCCTGATGACTAAACACCCCCAAACCTTTCTAACAAAGTTGTATTTTTTTATTAGTTTTCACTCTAGCCACAGATAGGAATTCAACAGTTTTCACCAATTAATAAATACAAGTCCAAAATTAATTTGCTTTGATTAACAAAACTAAAATCCTACAGAACATGGTCAAATGCCTTTCCAACAACTAGTAACAAATGGCTGATTCTGTTGAAGACTAAAGAAATAATATTAAAAATCCTCACAATATTCAAGGTTTTTTTTCCTGGAACACTAGCTGGTTGATCTAGATATATAAGACCCCACCGTTTTTCATAACTTTTTGCTCAAACCTTGATTAAACTATTCAAGTCAACATTCAGCAAAGATATTGGAGTATATGATGTTCTTTTACATGTTTTCTCAGTTTCACAATAATCTCTAATGTTCTCATCATATACTTTATTATCATCAAATGATGGTGGTTGGGGATGATGGTGATGATTGTTCAGGGGTCATGAAATCCAGTGAGCTTCACGGACGCTACATAGGAGGGTTCTAATCAAAACAGTGACACTACAAACCTGACTTTTCAGAGTTACTTCTTTAGGATTTCATCCTGCAAAGACTTTACCCCATGAGTAAATTTTACACATGTAAGTAATGCCATTGAGCAGGCAGTTCTCCACTGGGGGGTCCATGGCTCCCTGAGGAGGGCACAAGCATTTCAGGGAGTCCCCTAACCCCAGCACCCCACAAGGTTAAAGCCTCAAGCCCACCCCCATCCAGCAGCTGAAGTCCAGAGATCCAAGCCCCCGCTCCCCTGCTGGGCCCTGGAATTTTTATAGCATGTTAGGGGGGCCTCAGACGTTCAAGAGCCTCTGCTATCAAGGGCATTAAGCCTCCTCACAAGTACAGTTATACATGTGTTTGTGTGTCATGTGTAGGAATTGGGTAGTATTCTTTTAATTAGCTTGGGACCCCTCTAGTGTATGTCACTTACTTCTGTTGCAGAAACCCTAGAACCTAGTGGAGCAGCAGTGAATATGTGTAGCTAGACATTATGTAGGTTTTTCTAGTTAGTAAATACAGTTATTTGGAATCCAACTGTGGCTTTGTAGTTTTCCCATATTCTTAGTACTAGGGTTACCATACGTCCGGATTTCCCCGGACATGTCCGGCTTTTTGGTCCCCAAATCCCCGTCCGGGGGGAATTGCCAAAAAGCCGGACATGTCCGGGGAAATAGGGAGGCTAGGATCTCCGAATCTGTGTGTGTTGGTCGCCCGCTGTGACATCATCTCGGTGCGACACTCGCTCCTGCCCAGGGCATGCTGGGGGCTGTAGTCCGGCCAGGCCTCACGCTCCAGGGAGAGCCGGGAGAGGGGAGCGGCCGAGAACTACAACTCCCAGCGGCCCCTGCGACGCGACCAACCTGCCCCGTGAGGCAGCAAGCCGTCGGAGGAGGGGGGGCGCGAGCCCCTGTCCTTTGGGTCGGGGGTGTCTCTGGGCACCGCTTGGCAGCCATCGCAGGGCTGGGGGGCGCCCTCCGGGGGTTGTGGACGCCAGCGCGTTGCGGGGAGCCGGCACTGTCCGGATTTGGCTCCCCCTGGGGCTGGAGCTGCGCCCCCGGCCCCGGGCACCAGTCACGTAGGGTTACCGATACGTCCGGTTTTTCCGCAATCAAACCCCCGTCCGGGGGGAATTGCCAAAAAGCCGAACATGTCCGGGAAAAATACCGGACGGACACTTCCTCTCCCTCTGCTCTGCTCCTCCCCTGACTCAGACTTCGGCTCTGTTTAAGAGCCAAGCGCCCGAGCCAGCGCTACTGGCTTCGGGCAGCACCCATGTCTCCGGACCCCGAGCCGCAGGCCGGGCACTTCCCTTCCCGGGCTCCAGCTGCTCTGCTCCGGCGGCGCAGGGTCTGGAGGCAAGGGGGCTGCCCGAAGCCGGTAGCGCTGGCTCGGGCAGCTTGGCTCTTAAACAGAGCCAAAGAGTCAGGGGAGGAGCAGAGCAGCTGGAGCCCAGGAGGGAAAGTGCCCGGCCGGGGACGCAGGGTCCGGAGGCAAGGGGGCTGCCCGAAGCCCGTAGCACTGGCTCGGGCAGCTTGGCTCTTAAACAGAGACAAAGAGTCAGGGGAGGAGCAGAGCAGCTGGAGCCCAGGAGGGAAAGTGCCCGGCCGGGGACGCAGGGTCCGGAGGCATAGGGGCTGCCCAAAGCCCGAGCGCTACCGGCTTCACGGGTTTGCCGGGCAGCCTCCAGACCCTGCGCCCCCGGCTGGGCTCTTCCCCTCCCGGGCTCCAGCTGTGCTGGGGAAGCGCTGGCCGGGGGCGCAGGGTCTGGCGGCTGCCCGGCAAACCGTGAAGCTGGTAGTGCTTGGGCAGCCTTTTTCGTGTGGCTGGGAGGGAGGAGGGGGAGTTAGGGCGGGGACTTTGGGGGAATGGGCGGAGTAGGGGTGGACTTGGGGCGGGGCCAGGGCCCGTGGAGTGTCCTCTTTTTTTTATTTTTTTAAATATGGTAACCCTAGGAGAAAGGAACCATGGAACAGCAACGTAACGTCACAGTCCCATTCCCCACCTGTCCTGTGGGGTCTTCTGGCCTTTAGAGCTACTGGTCAGGGCCTCCCCCAGTCTGCAGGGGGCCACCGGGTCTGCTGGCCTCCTCGCAGCCTCTGCTGAGGCTACAGGAGAGAGGCCTCTTCAGTTTGCAGAAAGAAAGAAATCTCTGAGGTGAGCACACAGCAGATGTCTGTTTTCCCAGGGCCAGATGCTGCCACCTTGTCACTGGAAGGGCCCGTGTGACCTCTGACCACAGATGAGGGAGGACGCCCAGCTTGGCTAGACAGATTCCTTCGTGCCATGGCTGGGGACAGAAGCCTGCAGCCAAAGCTCACACTGCAGGAAACAACCCGCAGAGGCCTTTCATCTCCCCAGGGTCAGACGTCACCACTAGGAGAATGTGAGCGCCGGAGCACTGGGGGAGCTGGCCTGAGATGGCATCCCAGGGCACCACCACCTGTGTCAAGTCCATTCTGATTCCACGCTCAGCAAAGATGCAGGGAGCTGTGCGGTCAGGAGAGGCGCTGGTCAGAATTTGCCAGTGGAACCGTTTTTCCATCAGAAATTGCCAGCTTGTCAAAATCCAAACGTTTCGTGGGAACACGTCGATTTGGACAAACCTTCAGACAGAAAGCAGGCAGGTTTAGCACGGAAAGCTGCTTAGCTCCCTGCCAGCTCGCCCGCCTGCCCACCTGCTTGACAGGCTGATGGGGGGCCTGGGCTTCCAGGCTGCTGAGAGAAGCCCTGGCTCCCAAGATCCCAGGGTCCCCGAAACCCTCTCCTCGCGGGGGTAATGTTCTGGTTACTGCACAGCTCTAGGAGGAGGGGAGGTATCCGATGCCCCACAAGCCACCAATCCTCCCTGCCAAGGTCCCAGTAACTACGACAGCCTGTGAGAACATCCTAACCTTTAGGGCACTTTCCCTGCCAGGTGAAAGGGTGCGAGCTGGACACCTCCCTGCCACCAGAGTCCAGCACTGCCGAGAAAGCCAAGTGTGGACTAAACTAAGCCCCTGGTTAACCCTTTCCCAGAGGAATCCAGAAGCCACTGATAATTGCAGGCTACATGGTGACCTCTCTCTCAGGTCACTCCCCCATCCTGGAATAGGGGTCGGTGAGTCCTGGACGAACGCCGTTCAGCTGGGAACATGCTCCCCCTTCTCGTGCCGAGGACTGCGTGAGATGGGTGTAGTGGGCACTCCCGATAAAGGGGACAGTGTGACAGCTGCCTTTCAAATAGGCCCCAGGCATGGGGGGGCCACAGCACCCAATTCCTCTGTCCCCCCAACTTTCTTCACTGCTTTAACGTACAATCACAACCTGCTCCGCTGACACCTCTGACTCCTGAAAGTCCTAACGCTCCAGGGGAGCAGGCCATGCCCTGCCCTGCCCTGGCTGCCCCGGGTGTTACCTCGGAGGGAATCGTTCCAGATTCCAATGGGTGGCAGGTCCAGGGAAGAGCCTTATCTGGGGGGAGGCTGTACCAGACCCGCCCGACCCAGGCAGGCTCCCAGGTACTCTCTGACCGGGGCTGATAAGGCTCCTTAGCAGTTTCTTTCCAAACAAATTCCAGTTCAAGACACCTCAGAGCTCCACAGCAGGGCAACATCCCCAGAGCGCAGCAGGGCGGGGGTTAGGGGGAGCAGTCGGTAGCAGCCCCTCGTACGGCAGGAGCGAGAAGTGCCAGCCTCTCTGCACAGAGCAGCAGCGTTCAGCCTGGGCCAGACGTGCTGGGGTGATGGGTAAGAGCGGGCTCGGAGAGCCAGAGGGTCTGTGGGGCAGCGCTGGGCCCTTCTGCTCCGCACTAGGGCCGGGTGGGCGTGTTCAGCTGGGATTGGAACCCACCAGCACTTGTGGGTGCGAATGTGGGGCTGGAACGCAACGTGGGGCACTCCCACCTCGCCCGGGGGCGACTAGGGGGAAGGGCAGAGAGACACCTGGGCTGAGACCCCAGCTCCAGGGAGACAGTCACTCCTGCCCAGCTGGGTTAAATTGCCCAGCTGTGTGACAGCCCCCCCATCCCCGAGGGGTTCCCCCCCCAACCCGGGTATGTCACAGCAGGGTAATGTGCGTATTGAACGGCAGGGGTTGCCAGAGACTGGCTGGGAGAGGCCTTTGGGGATGGAGGAAGCAGCACTAAGGTACATGCCAACCTCCCTACAGAGGAGGGGCCGTGCCCCGCAGGTGTGGGGCAAGGAACTGGGACACTGCGCGGTGGGTCATTGTCTGGCCCAGGCCCTTCCTAGCCGGAGGCCGAGGCCGAGGCATTTCCTTCAGGTCACCTTCCGCTGCAGCTTGGCCACGGGCCCCCATAGCCACTAGCCCAGCCAGGGATCCCAAGTGGGGATTGTCACGGCTGGCTCCTCCCTGCCGCCAGCAGCTCTTCACTGCCAGGGAATTCCTGAAATCCTGTGTGCCCTCCCCCACCCACCTCCTGGGGCTGTGAGTGCCCCCCCGGACAGCCCCCCCCCCGAGCTCTGAGTGCCCCTGGCCAGTCCCTCCCCTCAGCCCCCCCCCCCACTTCATGGGGCTCTGAGTGCCCTCAGCCTGTCCCCCTCCCAGACCCCGGGGCTGAGTGACCTTGGCCAACCCCCGTCCCTTCAGGAGGAACTCCCAGTACCCACCCAGCCGCCACACCTCAGGGTTCCCCTCCCTGCGGCTCTGTGGCCATACCCCCACCAGGGCCGGCTTTAGGCCAATTCAACCAATTCCCCTGAATCGGGCCCCGGGCCCAAGCCCCAGTACGGTGTACCGGCAAGAGCCGGTGCGCTGTACCAGGGTGGCCCGGCTTCCCCAGGGGGCAATTTAAAGGACCTAGGGCTCCCAGCAGGGGCCGGAGCCCCAGGCTCTTTAAATTGCTACCAGACCCCCACTGCTGGAGCCCTGGGGTAGGGCTGCGGGGCTCTGGGGGCTATTTAAAAAGTCCGGGGCTCCCGCTGCCTCTACCGCCCTGGCCCTTTAAATAGCCACTGGAGCCCCGCTGCTTCCCCAGGGCTCCCGCGGCTATTTAAAGGGCCGGGTCGGTAGAAGCAGGGGAGCCCTGGGCCCTTTAAATAGCCCCCAGAGCCCTGGGATAGCGGGGGACTCAGGGGCTATTTAAAGCTGCCTCTGCTGCACCCCGTCCCCGCACCAGCCCTGCACCCCCTGCCCTGCCCACAGCCAGCCCCGTCTCCAGCCAGCCCTGCACCCCCTGCCCACAGCCAGCCTCTGCCACACCCCCTGCCCTGTCTCCAGGCAACCCCTGCCGCAACCCCCCTGCGGCCCTGCCCAAAGCCAGCCAGCCCCACACACCCCTGTTTCCAGCCAGCCCCGCACCCCTTGCCCTGCCTGCAGCCAGACCCTACCTCCAGTGAGCCCCTGCCCTGCCTCCAGCCAGCCCCATGTCCACTGGTGCCCTGCAGTTCCCAGGGCAGTGACCCTGCACACCTGCTTCAATGAGGAGGGCAGGGAGCAGCTGGGACCCACACATGTGCACACCACTAGCGTGACCAGACAGCAAGTGTGAAAAATCGGGACAGGTGGTGGGGGATAATAGGATCCTATAAGAAAAAGACCCAAAAATCGGGACTGTCCCTATAAAATCAGGACATCTGGTCAACCTAGCACACCCCCAGGGAGTGGCGGGGACCCACACATGTGAAACGGAGCTCATTAATAACTGATCAACAGCATATATGATGCAATGTACTTAATGTATAATTTTATTATTTATACAGTTATGGAAAGTAAATAATACATGGAAGAAATGAAAGGCTTTTTTTTACATTATTTTTTTTGTCATCCCTGCCGGGGCCCCGCCAAAAATGTTTGAATTGGGCCCCGCCCTTCCTAAAGCCGGCCCTGCTGGAGAGAACAGGAGGATTCAGTCAGCAGGGGCTGCCGATCCGTCCCATTCACCAGGGCTGCCATCCTGCGGCTTCAGCATTAGTGGCTGGGGTGACTTGGGGAAAGGTCTCAACCTCCCCACATCCCACTTCACTGCTGCCAGAATCCCTCCTTCCCCCCCCCCCCCCCGCTACAGTCCCCTCCCTACCCAACCTGGGTGGGGCTGGAGAAGAGGGGTCTGAGAACTTGAGCTGTGGATTGGAGGTGGAACAGCTGTCAGGGGCACTGAGGGGGAGGTGGCAGGAGCTCCCCGTACAAGGAGGGGGGTTGCCAGTGGAGGTCACTAGGAAGGACAAGACTCCATCCTGGGGATCAGGAGGGGGAATCCATCCCTCAGAGGTGGGCAGGGGCTGGGTGGAAATGCTGCTGGTTCCAGGGGCCGTTAATCCCCCCTGATTCCTCCGAGGCGTCTGAGTCTCAGACAGGTTCTCGTTCCCTTGCAGCAGGAGGACGTCACGGCCAATGTGATGCGCCAGCTCCGTATCATGCGGCACTTGTGCCAGGTGCCCGAGGCACTGCAGGGCCTGTGCCTCTGCGGCCACCAGCAACTCCCGCTCCCTGCTGCAGGTACTGCTCTGGCTCTCTGTAAATGGGGAGCTAGTGGAAGGGGAAATGGAGCCCCCCGGCACTCACAGAAAGCTGATTATAGAATGAGCCCGAACTGAGAGGCACCATATCCGCCCCCGTAAAGAGCCAGACTTCAGTGGTGATACAGCCCAGCTGGGGTAGCAACAGGATTAAGAACGAGGTAGGAAGTTCAGAGCAGCAAGGAAAGCCTGGAGGGGAACTTGAGAAGAGAGGTTGGAAAAGTGCAGCAAAGAGAAAGGTGCAGACCTAGCTGTTGGGTCCAGGGCCCTGAGCTGCTATCAATGTCAGGGTGGGACTGGGTTCCCCTACCGGCCCCAGAGGAGGCGGCGTACACACACCTGGAGAGGGTTCCCAAGCCCAGCAAGGGGGCTACAGGCAGAGCAAATGCCCCAGCGATGGCAGAAGGACTTCTGTCTGTGGAAAGACCTCTTTGGACTTTTAGTGTGAGGCAAGCTGGGCTCCAGAAGGGTGGACTAAAGGTGGTGACCTGGCCGGAGTTACCAGGCAGAGAAACTGCCGTGGTGCTGGAGCGACCATGGATGGGGGACGCTAGCCCAGCGAGAGGGCTGTGATGCCATGCCTGGCTGCCGGGGGGCACCTAACGATGAGTAGATTCATTTATGATTGGCATCGTTGGCAGGATTGAGTTCCCCCTGTGATCCGTGAGGGAAGTCTCTCCAGCGGAGCACACTCCCTCTCAAAGCAGGGGGACCGGACATGATTGGTTGTAATTGCCAGCTGTGGGAGGGAGTGTGCAGCAGTGGTTAGTTAAGGGGCCTGGAAATAAGGACTGCTGGGTCTATTGGAGAGTGTCACTAGGAGCAGTGCATAAGATGAGGTGTCCTATCATGTTTACTCAGATCAGATTAGGACATAATAGAATGGCTGAAATAGTTTATTTTATTTGTATTGTATTATTTTGCAATTGTTAAGATCAGCATCTACTTAGCTCAGACTGAAGCATCTTATCTAATTTTTGAGATCTAAGTGTCTCCTCTTTGAGTGCGACGAGACAATTTAACACATTGTGACAAAGAATTTTCATTGCCACTTGTTATGATTTCAAGAAACAAACTGGTTTAGTTTGAATAGGATTTTCGGTCAGAAACGGTTTCAATGAAATTTCCCCACCATCTCGATTCCTGGGCTCTATCTCTGCCTTTCGGGGGGGGGGGGGTTGCTGTCTGTTAGAACTGGAGTCTGATTTGGATAGGGATCGAGACCTCTTCAATGTTTTTAATGAAGTAAATACTAATGGGAATTGTGTGATCATGGGAGATTTTAACTTCCCAGATATAGACTGGAGGACAAGTGCTAGTAATATAATAGGGCTCAGATTTTCCTAGATGTGATAGCTGATGGATTCCTTCACCAAGTAGTTGCTGAACCAACAAGAGGGGATGCCATTTTAGATTTGGTTTTGGTGAGTAGTGAGGATCTCTTAGAAGAAATGGTTGTAGGGGACAGCCTTCATTTGAGCGATCGTGAGCTAATTCAGTTTAAACTAAATGGAAGGGTAAACAAAAATAGATCTGTGACTAGGGTTTTTTTTTCAAAAGGGCTAACTTTAAAAAATTAAGGAAATTAGTTAGGGAAGTGGATTGGACTGAAGGACTTGTGGAACAGATGGATCAGACTGAACAAGTTCCAAACCTCTCGGAGGCTCTTACCTTCTAAACAGGGACGTCAGTTTTCTAGTAAAATCAGGAAAAAGAAAGGAGAAAACTCAAAAGAGGTTCCTCCTGGCGCTCACGTACGTGACCCCTAATACTCTCTCAGTCCTCAAAGAGAGACCTCGAGAAGGAGACTTGCTGAAGGAAAGCTACAGGGGACTCAGAGGTTTCCCTGGTCCTGAGCCCCTGTCCTGCCTGGCTGATGTCAGCATCTCTCTGTGAGGTCACCACCTTTGACCAATAGGCGGAGGTCCTGCAAAAGGCCTTTGTGATGTCACTGTCACACCCACCCATCCCCTGCAGTGCTAATGTCCTGCCACAGGCCAGACCCTTTGGAGGTTTGAGCTACTCTCTGTGGATCACCCCACTCAATGAGTGTTCATTCTAGGAAGCAAGCCGGCTAGACAGTAAAACAGCAGAGGCTGCTCCCAATGCTACACTCGGTTTCTCAGAAATGAGTAGAATTTATGGGCAGAAGAGACAGTTAGAGCACCTAATCTGATCCCCTACATATCACAGGCCTTTCTGCACCATATGGGGCAGGCAGAGCTCTGCCTGGGCGCAGGGGGAATGGGATGGGGGTAGATCAAGGAAAGAGGGGAGGGGAATGGGTGTGAGGGAAAGAGCTCCTGTCCCAGATGAAGGAATTTGGGGGCAGAGGAAAGGACCCTGCTCCACAGAGAGGGGAGAGGGTTTCTGTGAGTGCCAGGGGGCTCCATTTCCCCTTCCACTAGCTCCCCATTTACAGAGAGCCAGAGCAGTACCTGCAGCAGAGAGCGGGAGTTGCTGGTGTCCTGGGAGGCACAGGCCCTGCAGCTCCTCGGGCACCTGGCGCAAGTGCCGCATGATACGGAGCTGGCGCATCACATTGGCCGTGACGTCCTCCTGCTGCAAGGGAATGAGAACCTGTCTGAGACTCAGACGCCTCCGAGGAATCAGGGGGGATTAACGGCCCCTGGAACCAGCAGCATTTCCACCCAGCCTCTGCCCACCTCTGAGGGATGGATTTCCCCTCCTGACCCCCAGGATGGAGTCTTGTTGTCCTTCCTAGTGACCTCCAGTGGCAACCCCCTTCCTTGTACGGGGAGCTCCTGCCACTTCCCCCTCAGTGCCCCTGACAGCTGTTCCACCTCCAATCCACAGCTCAAGTTCTCAGACCCCTCTCCTCCAGCCCCATGCAGGTTGGGTAGGGAGGGGACTGTAGCGGGGGGGGGGGGCAGGAGGGATTCTGGCAGCAGTGAAGTGGGATGTGGGGAGGTTGAGACCTTTCCCCAAGTCACCCCAGCCAGTAATGCTGAAGCCGCAGGATGGCAGCCCTGGTGAATGGGACGGATCGGCAGCCCCTGCTGACTAGGGTTACCATACGTCCGTTTTTTCCCGGACATGTCCTGCTTTTCGGCAATCAAACCCCCGTCCGGGGGGAATTGCCGAAAAGCCAAACATGTCCGGGAAAATGCTGGCCGGGTACTTCCTCTCCCGCGGCTGCTCTGCTCCGCTCCTCCCCTCTCAGACTTTAAGAGCCGAGCTGCCCGAGCCAGCGCTACTTGCTTCGGGCAGCACCCCCCCTTCCTCCAGACCCCGAGCCGCCAGCCAGGCACTTCCCTTCCCGGGCTCCAGCTGAGCTGCTCCGCTCCTCCCCTCTCAGACTTTAAGAGCCGAGCTGCACGAGCCAGCGCTACCGGGTGGGCGCTTCCCCTCCCGTGCTCCAGCTGCGCTGGGGAAGTGCCGGCCGGGGGCGCAGGGTCTGGGGGCTGCACGGCAAACCGTGAAGCCGGTAGCGCTGTGGCAGCCCTCTCCCCATGGCTGGGAGTGGGAGGGAGGAGGGGGCGGAGTTAGGGCGGGGAAGGAGCGGAGTTGGGGCGGGGCTAGGGGTGGGAAAATGGGCGGGGCCAGGGCCCGTGGAGGGTCCTCTTTTTTTATTTATTAGACATGGTAACCCTACTGCTGACTGAATCCTCCTGTTCTCTCCAGAACGGGTCCAGCCTTGCCAGCAGCAGGGCAAGCGTCCCCTGCCCATGTGCCTCAGCCCTGCCTGGTCAGACGCCATCACCCGTCAGTCCTTGGCCTCCCAGGCTGCCAGTGATGGGAGCAACTCTGGGTGGTGGCTCGGGTGACACAGACACCAGACCACTAGGAATTGGGTGCGGCCCTGTGGGACAGGAGAGTCTCGCAGAGGGCACTTGGGGGACTCTCCTGCCCTTCCCAAGAGCGATAGCACCCTGTCCTAAGAACATAAGTCTGGGATGAGGCAAAGCTTGTCATTAATTAGCCTGGCTAAAGAGCTGGCTGGAGCTGCTCCGGGGACAAGCTGGCTCGCTCCTGCTCATGGAGGTGAATTCATCTCCCTTCCCAGGAGCACCTGCTCTCCCTTTCATTCCCCACCAGGCTTCTTGTGCCAGGCCAGCGAATGGCCACAGGATGGGAATGAGGCCTGGGCCGCGCCCCAATCTCCTGAGTCTAATGCAGCTGCTCACCTTGTCCCCCATCAGCTGCTGGGTTTCCCCCAGGAGGGAGTAGGTGACAGGGAGAGAGACACACACACACACATTTGTCCTTCTGGTTGCAGGGCTTGTGTCCTTCCAATCCCATTGGTGGCTGCACAGTGGGCAGAGTCCTCGCTGCGTGCCCGGCCCAACAGAATTGCAGGGCGTGGTGTGGAACACAGAAAGAGATAGAGAGACTCATCCTCCAGCCGGGGTCAATCTGAGAGAAATTGGCTGGGGTCCCAGTCTCACTCTTCTAGCGGGTGCCATTTCCCAGCTGGGTTCCTTACTCCTCTGGTGCAGCAGCAGCTGGTAGAGCCGGTAAACCCCCTCCCTGGCCTGCCGGCTGATGACCTTGGCTGGGTCACTGACGGACAGAGCTAGCTGTGCCATGTGGTGACCCATCCTGGGGAATTCCGCTGAGTTCTAATGGACGGGAGAGGGAGAGGGGACTCCATCAGCATTTTCCTGTCAGCTCCCAGTCCCCCCCGGGCCAGGACTCTCCTTCCCCTCAGCAGGGCCCTCCATGAGGACTTGCTTCCCCAGCTGCTCCAGGATGACAGGGAGGCATGAACCTGGAGCACAGTCCCCTTAAAAGCCCAGAGTCACCACTTAACTAGGACAAGAAGAACTTGACTCAAGCCAGGCTCACTCTCTGCTCTGACTCTGCCTCCCCAAGAGGAACACTCCTAACCCACAGCCCCTGCAGCAGCAGATCCTACAGCCCGTCGGAGCCAGATCACCTACGCCTGGAGTCAGGAAGCTGGGGTCAGAGGTCACTTACGTCAAACTCAGGGAGGGTGATGGTGAATCTGAGCAGGGCAGTGCTGCTCTTAACGGCCCTGGCTCTCTCTCGCGGCACCGTGGACACGATCTAGTAGTTAATGTGCTGTGGGGAAAGGAGGCATTGCACTGACTGCCCTGACCAAGGATGCCCACTTGGGGCCCGGCTAGGAGGACAGACTGGAAAATGGATCTAAGAGTGAAGGTAAAATTGTCCCCACCTCTCTCATCGGGCTCACCTCCAAGATGTACTGGAGCCTGTCGGTGTCTGGGGACTCTGCCAGCAGGTTCCCCAGCATGGCATCCAGGAGGTCTGGCAAGACCCTAGGCAGATCCTGAAAGCAAGGGAGAGCCATGGGTCAGAGTTAGGGAAAGTGGGGCTACACCTGCCACAGGATGGGAAGTGGGGTCTCTGGGAAACACTGGTGAGACCCCCAAACACATATCCTGGCCTCTCTCATTCACATCCCACTGCAGGCAATTAGCAAGGACTCATGGCAGGATGACAGCTGGCTCTTCAATCCATGACTTTAGCATGATCTACCTGCACTTGGGTGGTGTCCTTCTCCATGCCCAGGGTGAAGACGGCGTGCAGGGCAGCTCGGAGGAGGTGGGTCTCCAGCTCTGGCTCCACGGCAGGTGTCATAGTGCTGGCAAGAGAGAGGAGCCGGTATTAGACTGTGCAGTGCGGGGATGGGACTGGCACCAACACGCAGGTGAAACTGCAGGGAAATAGGCACAGGCTGGCGAGAATGGAAACTGAGGCACCGAGCCAGGGAATGACAAGGCCAAGGTTTCTCAGACAGACAGTGGCAGGGCAGGAATAGCCCCTGTTCCCTGGACCCTGCTGCCCCTCCTGTATCTGATCCTGGGAGTGAGCCTCTCCCCAAAGCCGTTGCAATGTTACTGGAGTGAAAAGAACAGCCCAGCCAGGAGAGAGTGACCCTTCCCCGCACCTCTGCCAGAGGAGCCACCCTTGGGCGGTGACCTGGGAGTGGGAGGGGCAGTGACTCCCAGCCCTGCGCCTGAGTTTCCTATTGACCTGTGGGACTTTGGGTAAGTTGCTCCCCGCTCTAGGCTCTGTCCCCAGCAGTCAAATGGGGATTTCATACTTTCCCACTATTGGAAAGTGCTGGGAGAATCCCCCAGCAAAAGCTGCTCTGACAGTGCTAAGCAGCATCTGACCATTAGAGGTCGGAGCGCACTGCCCAGGAGAAGGAGTGTTTGGTTCTGGGCTGTTGGAGTACGGGCTTGCAACCATCTGTGCACACATATTATACTAATTGCATCTAGACCACATCTCCCTAGTTTGTTTGTGAGAATGTCCTTATTAACACCAAGATGGATCACATCTACTGTTTACTTCACTAGGCCCGTAACCCTGCCAAAGAAGGAGCTAGGATTGGTTTGGAATGATTTGTTCTTGACAAGTCCATGCTCACTAGTCCTAAGAACCAAATTGTCCTGTAGGTGCTGACAAACTGATTGTTTAATAAGGGGTTCCAGTATCTTTCCAGGTATGTTAATGGATGGGAAGACGTTCTTTTTCAGGGATCTCTGACGAGAACTGGGGCACAGCACTTAGTTTGTTGAGGCCATAAAATGGAGACAGGCACCTCTTCTCTTCTCCCAGCACCCCAGATACCTAAAAGGGTGGGACTCACATCCCTCAATGGGCTTAAAAAAGACAATGGTTACAATGTGGCCCCAACCATTTCTGGTTTCTGCAGACTAGATGTTTTAGCAAAGTTTAGAATTCCTTGGTGCTCAACACCGTGAAACTCCCCTTTCTCCTTCATAAAGGGCTTTAACGCCCCTTATCTCACCCAGGCTCTCGACTGCCCAAAGTTGGAGAATTGTCCCTGTTCCCACTGCAGAGCACCCCCCACGACACACACACAGAGTCCTCCTGGTGGTGGGAGGGGAACAGAGGAAAGGACAGAAGACTTAAGAGATGAAGAGAAAGGAGGAAGGGATGGAGGAAAAGGTAAAACAAAAAGAACAAACCCTAATGTCCCCAGTGATTCTAAGGGACAAAATCCCAGGTAAGGAATAAAATTCGACCACCTTAAGCTAGTGTTTTCCATGCCTAGAATTCAGCTGGCGCCAGATGCATCAGACTGAACAGGTTCCAAACCTCTCGGAGGCTCTTACCTTCTAAACAGGGACGTCTGTTTTCTAGTAAAATCAGGAAAAAGAAAAGAGAAAACTCAAAAGAGGTTCCTCCTGGCGCTCATGTACATGAACCTAAATACTCTCTCAGTCCTCAAAGAGAGACCTCGAGAAGGAGACTTGCTGAAGCAAAGCTACAGGGGACTCTGAGGTTTCCCTGGCCCTGCGCCCCTGTCCTGCCTGGCTGATGTCAGCATCTCTCTGTGAGATCACCACCTCCCCAGCACCTTTGACCAATAGGCTGAGGTCCTGCAAAAGGCCTTTGTGATGTCACTGCCACACCCACTCCTCCCCTGCAGTGTTAATGTCCTGCCACAGGGCAGACACTTTGGAGGTTTGAGCTACACAAAGAGGAGATACTTAGATCTCAAAAATTAGATAAGATGTTTCAGTCTGAGCTAAGTAGGTGCTGCTTTTAACAATTGCAACATAATAAAATACAAATAAAATAGACTATTTCAGCCATTCTATTATGTCCTAATCTGATCTGAGTAAACAGGATAGGACACCTCATCTTATGCACTGCTCCTAGTGACACTCTCCAATAGATCCCCATTCTCCACCTGCCGGGAGGTAAATAGGGCGGATTGTTATCCCTACTTGAAAGAGGGAGAAGCTGAGGCTGAGAAAGGAGAATTGACTTGTCTTAGGTCACACAGCCAGTCCGTGGCAGAGTTGGGAATAGGACCCAAGAGCCCTGATTTTCAAACTAACCATCGGATCTTGAATTTCAGACATTGAATGACCTGAATAAAGTGCTCTCAAGTGAGTTCCAGACCAGCAAGAGTTCATAGTAATTATTCAGCAAGTATTTTAGGAGAACTGGAATGTTAGAGAAAATAATGA
The DNA here is from genome assembly GCF_011386835.1 of Chrysemys picta bellii. Taxonomy (NCBI): domain Eukaryota; kingdom Metazoa; phylum Chordata; order Testudines; family Emydidae; genus Chrysemys; species Chrysemys picta. The sequence continues at coordinate 325,384,337 of NC_088791.1, forward strand.
ACTGCAGAGACGCAGCAAAATTTGTCGAACATATGACTGGTTATGACTATTTACTTGGTCTTAAAAGAAAACAACAGGGACCTGAGTCTCCTCCCTGTCAATAACCCCCTGCTCAGCCAATCAGGGTAGAGACCGAGGGGCGGGAGGATGAGGGTTCTCACCAGAGAGCCCAAAGGATGGCCCAGGTCACCGCTGGGGATCACTGTCTGAGCACTATTTCAGCCCCACATTTTTCGGTGGACCTCCCACAATGGGAGTTGTAGAGCAACCCCCATGACACACACACACCCCTCCTGGTGGTGGGAGGGGAACAGGGAAAGGACAAAAGAAGTAAGAGATGAAAAGAAAGGAGGGAGGGATAGAGGAAAAGGTAAAAGAAAAAGGACAAACCTTAATGTCCCCAGAGATTCTAAGGGACAAAATCCTAGGTGGGGAATAAAATTTGGCCACCTTAAGCTAGTGTTTTCCATGCCTAAAATTCAGCTGGAGCCAGATGCAGCAGACTGAACAGGTTCCAAACCTCTCGGAGGCTCTTACCTTCTAAACAGGGACGTCAGATTTCTAATGAAATCAGGAAAAAGAAAGGAGAAAACTCAAAAGAGGTTCCTCCTGGTGCTCACATACACGAACCCAAATACTCTCTCAGACCTCAAAGAGAGATCTCGAGAGGAGACTTGCTGAAGCAAAGCCACAGGGGTCTCTGAGGTTTCCTTGGCCCTGCGCCCCTGTCCTGCCTGGCTGATGTCAGCATCCCTCTGTGAGGTCACCACCTCCCCTGCACCTTTGGCCAATAGGCCGAGGTCCTGCAAAAGGCCTTTGTGATGTCACTGCCACACCCACCCCTCCCCTGCAGTGTTAATGTCCTGCCACAGGGCAGACACTTTGGAGGTTTGAGCTACTCTCTGGGGATCACCCCGCTCAATGAGTGTTCATTCTAGGAAGCAAGCCGGCTAGACAGTAAAACATCACAAGCTGCTCCCAATGCTACACTCGGTTTCTCAGAAATGAGTAGACTTTATGGCCAGAAGAGACAGTTAGAGCATCTAATCTGACCCCCTGCATATCACAGGCCTCCTGTCTATCACAATAGCTACTTTTGGGGCAAACACATTCCGGAAAGGCATCTAGTCTTTATTAATGACATCAAGAGATGGAGAATCCACCACTTTCCTTGGTAGCTTCTTCCTGTGTTCAATCATCCTCGCTGTTGAATATTTGTGCCTTATTTGTCATAGGAATTTGTCTCTTTTCACCTTCCAGCCATTGGGTCTTGTTCTGCCTTTCTCTGCTAGACTAGAGAGCCCTTTAATCCCCAGTATTTTCTCTCCATTAAGGCACATCAACACTTCAATGAAGTCCCCTTCAATCTTCTTTTGATAAGCTAAACAGGTTGAGCTCTTTCAATAGCTCACTAGAAGGCATTTTTCTCCAGCCCTCAGAACATTTGGTGGCTCTTTGCTGCCCCAGCTCCAATTTCTAGGACCATCTTTTTCAAAGGAGGACACCAACACTGGAGGCAGTATTCCAATAGCAGTCTCACTGCTGCTGTGTCACCTCCCTATCCTACTCACGGCTCTGCTCCTTCGTCTAATGATGGCTTTAGCCCTGTTCACCACAGCATCACACTGGGAGCTCATGTTGAGTGGCTTCTCCACTCTGGCCCCTAAATCCTTTTCAGAGTCACTGCTTTCCTGGATACACGTCCCCATTCTGGAGGTGTGGCCGGCGTGCCTTGTTGCCACGCATAGGACCTTGCATTGGGCTCTGCTCAAACTTGTTTTCTTTGAATGGGTCCAGCTGGCCGAATGAGCCAGATCGCTCTGTATCACTGCCCTCTCCCCATCAGGAATTACCACTCTGCCTGTATTTTGTCATCCCCCAATCTTATCCGCAGTGATTGTATGTTTTCTCCCAATTCATTGATAACAATTATTTTAAAAAATTAGTCCTTGAGAGCTTCTTCAGACCCTTAGTACCCAGGACCTGCTCCCCACATCACAGTGAGAAATGCTGTCCAGCCCTGCTGGTACATAGGGGATAAGCACAGAACAAACGTACCTTTAGGAGCTGTGTTGTCCATAGGCTCTGAACAACATGTGGGGGTCAGCAGATTACAAACGCACGACAGACCTGTAGTGTAGACAGGTCCCAACTGTGTCTCAGTTTCCCACCCTGTAAAATGGGGAGAACAAACAAAACCTTGATTAGCTCCATTTGATAGCTGGGGAAACCGAGGCACCCAGCGGTGCAGAGACTCGCTCATGGTCCCAAAGCCAGGAATAGAAAACAGTAGATCTGATAGCCAGGCCTGGGACCTAACCCTGGTTTTCCTGGCCTTGCTGCTCTAAGTTTAGTCACAGCCTCCATGTCTTTTCCCCCGTGTCCCTTAACCCCACGTCACTGCAGAAGAGAGATTTTCTGGTAGCCAGCTGGCTCTCCTGCATGTGGATGTCGTTCCAAAAGACATGCTCTGGCTCAGTCCCATGCTATGGTTGGCTGAAGGAACCACTTGGTCACATTCTAGGCCCTGAGTTATACAGGAGGGGCGACTAGATGCACATAATGGTCCTTTCTGACCTGAACCTCTATCAATCGCTACATTTTCTGCTGCTAGGAAGAGAACTCTGGACCTATTTTCTCTCATTCACTTTCAGTCGGAATAATTTCAATCCAGGCCAAAGGATTTCCTCTTCCATTGTGTCTTCAGCACCTTTGCGAGCAACCAGTTACTGTTACCCACAGGTTTCCAGTTTCAACCTGTCCCAGGGTGAGATGGCCAGGAAAGGGGTTGGAGCTCAACTGCACCTGGCCCAGGTGATGCAGCTCCCTAGGGTGAAGGGAATAAGTGTGGGGGTCACGTGACAAGACGCAGCCTGTGATTAGGACCCAGGCCTGCTGAGAGATAGAAGGGCAGCCTGTGCTCAGCCAGGAGAGAGACCCCAAGGGAAGCAGGCATGGGAGGGGCTTGGAGAGTCCTTTAAAGGTCAGGGACAAGCTGGGAAGGGGCCAGGTTGAGCACTAAGGACCAGGCCCTAGGAGGGAAAGACAGGGCAGTTTAGGAGATGGGGCAGATAGTCCAGTTGGTTTCGGCTCCCAGGACCAGACACCCAGAGGTGAAGGTGATTGTCGGGGCTTCTGTCCTTCTTCCCCAGTGTAGATTTGATAGTGGAGAAGACTGATGCCGTAAGGGGGAAGTGAGTTACCCCAAGGTCACCCAGTGAGTTTATATCACGAATGCATACTCGGAAGGATCCAATAGAAACATGGATTTTCCAGTCTCTTCTTTCTAGGAGTCCCCAGGGCTAAGGTAAAACCCCTGCTGCCCCTCCCCATTCTGCTCACCTCCAAGATGTGCTGGAGTTTGTCTGTGCTGGGGGGTGCTGTCAGCAGGATCGAGAGCTCGTCATCCATGTTCTCGGCGCAGGCCTTGCTCAGAGCCTGCCAGCGGAGGGAGACCAGGGGTCAGGAGCCTGCATTAGCACCCGTGTGCCATTGATCAGGAGCTGGCTGAGGTAAGTGCCGCCTGGCTGGAGCTCGCACCCAGAAACCCTGCCCCAGGTTGGAACCCCCTCCCACACCCAAATTCCCTCCCAGACCTCACACCCGGCACCCCAACCCCCTGCCCCAGGTCGGAATCCCCTCCTGTACCCTAATCCCTCCCAGACCCCACACCCCCACCCGTAGGGTTACCATACGTCCGGATTTTCCCGGACATGTCCGGCTTTTGGGGGCTCAAATCCCCGTCCGGGGGGAAATCCCCAAAAGCCGGGCATGTCTGGGAAAATCGGGAGGTCAGCCGGCCCGCGGGGAGCCGGTCAGCCGGCCCGCGGGGAGCCGGTCAGCCGGGCCGGCGGGGAGCCGGGCCGGCGGGGAGCCGGGTCGGCCGGGCCCGCGGGGAGCCGGGTCGGCCGGGCCCGCGGGGAGCCGGGCCGGCGGGGAGCCGGGTCGGCCGGGCCCGCGGGGAGCCGGGCCCGCGGGGAGCCGGGTCGGCCGGGCCGGCGGGGAGCCGGGCCGGCGGGGAGCCGGGTCCGCCAGGCCCGCGGGGAGCCGGTCAGCTGGGCCGGCGGGGAGCCGGGCCCGCGGGGGGCCGGGAGCCGGGGGGGTGCGCCGGGCCGCCGGGGGCCGGCAGTGCTGGGCGGGCCGGGGGTGGTCGGCCGGGGCCGGCACCCCAGGGCCCGAGCTGACCCAGGCTGGAAACGCCGGGGGGCCAGCCTGGGCCGCGCCTCCTCCCCCCAAACCCCCCCTTACCTGCTTCAGGCTTCCCGCGAATCAAATATTCGCGGGAAGCAGGGGAGGGGGCGGAGACTTTGGGGAGGGGGCGGGGTTGGGCGGGGCTGGGGGCGGGGCCGTGGAGTGTCCTCCATTTGGAGGCACAAAATATGCTAACCCTACTTAGTACTGTGCAGAGAACAGAGACACAACAAAGTGTTTGGAAGATCATTCCCTTAATCTCTTCCAATCACTTCCATATCCAATGCATGCACTTTAGAAACTAATAGCAAATGATTTTTTCCCAGGACCAGTGCTGCAACGCAAACCAAACCAGGGATCTGAAAACTCAAGCTGATTTCATTTCTGACTGTTACATCAAACTGTTCTAACAACCATGACCAGTAAGAATTATGAAATCAGATTTCAGTTGACAATTCTATTGATAATGTGTGAGCCAGATTGGAATGTAGCTCACTCTTCCATAACTGCACTGTCTCTGCAATGCTAACAGGAGTAAAATCTTATTTTTGTCAGTAAACTTAGCAGAAATCTTGAATAGGAAAGACTATGCCATGTTCACTTAGTTTCTTGTTGAACTATAACTGCCCTTTAAGGTTGATTGTGTTTGGCCTGGTGAGAATTGCAAACATGTCTGGTTTCCACTGTTGTTTAACACAGAAAACTGTTCAAACAGCTCAAGTATACATGAGTTATTTCCTGACTTGCACATCTGTGGTTGAAAGCTCCACCTACTGGACAGTAGGAATATATATTTGTAATTTAAGCAAACAAACAACAGTGTTCTTTACATCCATCAACTGAAATTCCCAGACTAGCAGAGGTTTTTAACCATTGCGTGCTATAGAAGATATTATATTTCTGTTAATATGTTCTTACAATATTTGTTAAATACATTCATACAGGAGCAATATCTTAATCAATTTTCTTGTAAAACTGAAGAGATTATTAATTGCATTCCTTCATCAGTATAGGGAGAGGGGTTTCTTGATGTCACAGTGATAGTAAAATTAATAGTTAAAAAAATTGAGAGAGCTAGAGTAAAATCTGATAGCAAAATACCTCAGCAAACATTAGCCTTGCAAACTATCTGTACAATAAGGCCCAGTCCTGCAAAATATTATCACCAACATCATCATGGCAAATCCCAGAGAGATACAGCCCCCTTGTAGATCCTTCTTGAAAAAATCTTTTATGCATGTGCTTTACCATGCACACATGAATAGCACGTGAAGTTAGTGGGACTACTCATGCATGTAAAGTTAAGCACATGCGTAAGTGTTTGCAGGCTCTTGCAACAGATATGCCAAATTTGCAATCGCTGCAATACCCTGGTGCATTTCCTATAGTTATCATACAATCCCCCAAAAGGCAGACAAACGGTTTGAGACCCGTCATGGTAATATAAAAAGGGAAATAAGCAGTTATTTAGTAGGAACACATGGAGGAGATTAAGGAAAGCATTCTGCACAGCTCTGTGTTTTGCTCAGCTACCAGTTGTTCGTCTTTTATTGCTTTTTCCGTGTTTGATCTCTCTGAGGACCCAATCAAATCCTCTCACTTATGTTTCTGCTAAAAGAAGATGAATTGCACCTTCTTCATTCATTTCCTAGGGGGGAAAATAACTCTAATTTAAGTTGAACAAATGTAACTTTTTGGTCTCATATAAGACAAAAAAATTAAGCAGAGAGATTGTGAATACCTATGGTTAATGAGGAGATATTGATTGGCTGCAGAAGGCTCATTAACTATTAATCAGAAACTCATTATGTCCTTTATACAGCAAAGATCTGTTATGTTAAGTATATGGGTATGGAAGGCATTTTACAGCCAATTAAACAGTGACAGTTCTCTGTGCTGAGGAGTAAGCAGTTTATGGCCCCCATGCTTCTAACATTTGCCTGAAATCTAGGCCCTGTTGAAGTCAATTGCATAAACTCCCAATGACGTCAATAAGGTGAGGATTTCACCCTTATGCTTTTGAGTGCCCAATTCACATGTGCAGTTACTTACTTGCATAAATGCTGGCAGGACCAGGGCCTAAATTAGATATTCTTTAGACAGTAAACTCTATGGGGCAGGGATCATTATATGCTTTATGTTCGTGCAGCACCTGGCACAATGGCACCCTGGTTTGCTTGGCCTCCAGGCACCACAACAAATAAAAATGTCTGTCACTATTTCTATTGATTCAGAGATCAAAAGGGAATATTAACATTTAGATGAATCTTGGGTGAAATAATGTTATTGTCTATATGTCTCTTTAAAGTTTGTGATAAACTGCTTAATGGATAAATTACCTTATGTTAATCCATGTAGTAATTATCGGTGATGTTTAGGAAATAGAAGGATACTTCAAAAGCCTATTGTTCACCCAGGACTGTATGGTCAAGCGGCTGCCAGAAAACTGTATAAAAACTCTTGGGACCTGATCCTTTCATCTCAGATCTGTGTGATGCTTTATGCCGGGAAGTTTGAGTCATAAGACTGAGATCTCCAGTCCCATCTGGATCACCCTGGATAGGAACATTGGACTATATAACCTATGGTCAAATTCTGAAAGAACTCTTTGCAACTGCAAAGCTCACCATCTCTACTAGGAAACTGATCGCAAAACTATACTCATGGCTGTATGTATCCTGATATTTTAACCATTACACTCTCTCTCTTTTAATAAATTCTAGTTTAGTTCATAAGAATTGGCTGTAAGTGTGTATTTGGGTAAGATCTGGAATATTCATTAACTTGAGAGGTAACGTGTCTGATCCTTTGGGATTGGTAGAACTTGCATATTTGACTGGGCTGTCTGGGAGGGAGCCCAAGGCTGGATTACTTTTAAGGGAACTATGTTTTGGCTTTAGGTAACCAGTAAGGTACTAGAGAAGCTGTTTTGTGCTGTCTTGGTAAATCTAAGTATTGGACTATCCACCAGCTTTGGGGATTGTCTGCCCCATTCTTTGCAGTTTGCCCTATGTGAGTAACCTCAGTGTGTCCCATCCCCCTCCCAGCCCGCCCCTGGATCCTGGTCACAGTGCCCAGCCCTATTCCTATTAAAGTGCATATCTCAAATGTAAGCAGGATCAGCCCCTGAGTACCTTTAGATTAACTTCTATGCCTCCCACAAACATTATCCAATCTCAGCAATGTACTGGGAAGTATACCAGAACACATGGCCTGTCATCTCAACCTCACTCTTCACAGTTCAATGGCCATTTTCCCTTCTCAAGTACAGCACTTCTCTGTTACACTCTCGGTGCTCTAATATTGAAACAAAGATTGCTCAATCAGTCCACAGATATCTATCTCAATGCTTATGGAGGCCTTGATCCTATAAACTGCTTAGCACCTCTTCATACAGATCGAGCACTCATCTTTTCCTAGGGTGATGCATGATTAGGCTCTGGAGAATAAGTATCATTTGCAATAGATCATCAATACATGTCTAAAGTGCAATGCCAACTAATGCCCAAAGATATGCTATTCATTTTTCAGGCTCAAGTTCCACAGCAATGTAGGTAACAATTCAATTACATGTTGATTTACCTTTCACCTGATGCCTGATTTTGGATTTCATGGATGTGGATTTGGACTTCATGGATTTTTTCTGATAGCTCTTGATCAAGTCTTACATTCTGATGGAGAATTTGCTGGTGTCCCTTTTTCTTCCCAATGCTGTTAGAAGATTTGTTCCTCCCATGGCATCACCAGATTGCCTCTGTAGGCATCTACAAGATTGACTTTCACTGCAATGTTCATCTCCAAAGAGGCAATATGTAGCAGCCAGATCATTTCAGTCTCCAAAAGAAAGCATATAAAACTCCAAGCATGTTAACTAATGCTCTCTTCTTTTTAGTGGTTTCCATTGCAGCGATAATATATCCCCAAAAAGTCTAGCAAGACCCTAGTAATGGAAAAGAAATAAGGTATAAAAAATGCATAATAGAATAGTAAAACAAAAGCCTGATGTAAATCATTATAATTAGGATCAAGTAGTAAGAAAACTGTATATAAAATATCAACTAATTTGTTGAGAGTGAGCTATGCTTAATACATATATATGTGACGTTGAGACTAGCAAGAACGCCAAAGCCACTGATTTATCTCAAACGTGTCATCTTGTCCTTCCTTTGTTTATGTCATACCCCCATCGGTCTGTTTCTTTCTTCTTTTCATAAATTCTAGACTGTGAGTTCTCTGGGGCAGGGACTGTATATGCTTCCTCATTTGTGCAACACTTACCGCAATAGGGCCCTGACCATTTTCGGAGTGAGGGGGAACAGGCTCTGCAGAAATATAAATACATTTGTAATAATATTTTTAAAATATTCCAGAACAAAAACACTCCATTGCACACTCGTCTTCCCTGAGGAGAGGACAATCTAGTCAGCTTTCTATCCACCTTATAGTCCATTCATCCAATCCATACTTTTTTAACTTGCTGGCAAGAATACTGTGGGAGACTGTATCAAAAGCTTTGCTAAAGTCAAGATATATCACATCCACCGCTTTCCCCACAGAGCCAGTTATCTAATCATAGAAGGCAATCAGGTTGGTCAAGCGTGACTTGCCCTTGGTGAATCCATGTTGACTGTTCCTGATCACCTTCCTCTCCTCCAAGTGCTTCAAAAGGGTTTCCTTGAGGACCTGCTCCATGATTTTTCCAGGGACTGAGGTGAGGCTGACCCCAGTTCCCCGGGTTCTCCTTCTTCCCTTTTTTAAAGATGGACACTATATTTGCCTGTTTCCAATCATCTGGGACCTCCCCTGATCGCCATGAGTTTTCAAAGATAATGGCCAATGGCTCTGCAATCACATCAGCCAATTCCCTCAGCACCCTCAGGTGCATTAGATCTGGACCCATGGACTTGTGCATGTCCAGCTTTTCTAAATATCTTCATTTATTTCAATGGAGCTATACCAATTACAGAATCTGGCCCTCTTGATGTAAATCTACACACCAGACCTATATCAGTTATAACTATATCGCTCAGGGTATGAAAAATCCATACTACCGAGCAATGTATTTAGAACAACCCAACACCACCCACCACCACACATGTAGACAGCACTATCCGAATGGGAGAACTTCTACTGTCAACATAGCTACTGCCTCTTGGAGATGTGGATTAACTATGCCGACGAGAGAAACTATCCCATTGGCGTAGCAGCATCTTCACTTTAAGCACTACAGCGGTGCAGATGCAGTGTTTTAAGTGTAGACCTGACCTCAGAGGGCCAAATCCTGCTTATCTATTGAAATCAATTGGGCAAACCCTGCTCTTGGTTTCTCCAGGTTTATTGGAGTAACAGAACAGAATAGACCCCAATTAGTGCCGTATCTGAGTAAGGAGAGCAGCGAATGGCCCAACATGAAGATAAATAGAAGGAGGCAGAATCTTAACATAAAACGTAAGAACATAAGAAAGGCCGTACTGGGTCAGACCAAAGGTCCATCTAGCCCAGTATCCTGTCTACCGACAGTGGCCAATGCCAGGTGCCCCAAAGGGAGTGAACCTAACAAGCAATGATCAAGTGATCTCTCTCCTGCCATCCATCTCCACCCTCTGACAGACAGACAGGCTAGGGACACCATTCCTTACCCATCCTGGCCAATAGCCATTAATGGACTTAACCACCATGAATTTATCCAGTTCTCTTTTAAACACTGTTATAGTCCTAGCCTTCACAAACTCCTCAGGTAAGGAGTTCCACAAGTTGACTGTGTTCTGCGTGAAGAAGAACTTCCTTTTATTTGTTTTAAACCTGCTGCCTATTAATTTCATTTGATGACCCCTAGTTCTTGTATTATGGGAATAAGTAAGTTTTCCTTATCCACTTTCTCCACATCACTCATGATTTTATATACCTCTATCATACTCCCCCTTAGTCTCCTCTTTTCCAAGCTGAAGAGTCCTAGCCTCTTTAATCTCTCCTCATATGGGACCCGTTCCAAACCCCTAATCATTTTAGTTGCCCTTTTCTGAACCTTTTCTAGTGCCAGTATACCTTTTTTGAGATGAGAAGACCACATCTGTACGCAGTGTTTGAGATGTGGGCGTACCATTGATTTATATAAGGGCAATAATATATTCTCAGTCTTATTCTCTATCCCCTTTTTAAATGATTCCTAACATCCTGTTTGCTTTTTTGACCGCCTCTGCACACTGCATGGACATCTTCAGAGAACTATCCACAATGACTCCAAGATCTTTTTCCTGACTGGTTGTAGCTAAATTAGCCCCCATCATATTGTATGTATAGTTGGGGTTATTTTTTCCAGTGTGCATTACTTTACATTTATCCACATTAAATTTCATTTGCCATTTTGTTGCCCAATCACTTAGTTTTGTGAGATCTTTTTGAAGTTCTTCATAGTCTGCTTTGGTCTTAACTATCTTGAGCAGTTTAGTATCATCTGAAGATTTTGCCACCTCACTGTTTACCCCTTTCTCCAGATCATTTATGAATAAGTTGAATAGGATTGGTCCGAGGACTGACCCTTGGGGAACACCACTAGTTACCCCTCTCCAGTCTGAGAATTTACCATTAATTCCGACCCTTTGTTCCCGGTCTTTTAACCAGTTCTCAATCCATGAAAGGACCTTCCCTTTTATCCCATGGCAGCTGAATTTACATAAGAGCCTTTGGTGAGGGACCTTGTCAAAGGCTTTCTGGAAATCTAAGTACACTATGTCCACTAGATCCCCCTTGTCCACATGTTTGTTGATCCCTTCAAAGAATTCTAATAGAGTAGTAAGACACGCTTTCCCTTTACAGAAACCATGTTAACTATTGGTCAACAGTTTATGTTTTTCTATGTGTTTTTATGTTTTTCTTAGCTAGTATAAAGCAGTGTAGCTCATCTGGAGGCAATTATTACCAATTCTCCCCAGCTGATGATGTGGATCAAGACCTCTTAGACTATTTCTTCAAAAGCATTTTATCACAGTGTAGAAAGACATGTCAATTTAGTATAATAAATAAAAACTTCTTCACCAAAATTTTATCCAACATTGACATCTTAAGCTATCAGGGTAATAATTCCAGTGCAATCTCTCCTTGTCTTTGGGCAGAAATCCAGAACAAGCAAGGGGAAAAGAAAACACAAGGAATTTTTTTTTTCTTTTTAAACACTTCCTCAGGCATGAGAGAGACCGTTATCAGGGGAATGGCAGTGTCAGATCCTATCTGTGTCTCAAAACTGTAGGGAAATTTATACTTAACCAAGCAGGTGTGGGGGAAAAAAGGTGTGGAAGAAAAAAAATAGAAAATGTGTTGATGACCAAGATAAATCAGAAGTGTATAATGTGTGCCAACCAGCCATGAAAGAGAGACATACACTTTGTTCTGTGCAATACATACATTTTGCAACTAGCAACTACTTGCCTTTCCCTGTTAGTCATTCACTCCTGCCTCCGGGCTAATATTGTATATACTGTGTAATTAAAGTCCAGCCACATTAAAGTGGTATGACATAAAATAGGTTGTAGCTGAACCCTCTGTGGATACACGTGAGGGAGATGGGGACACAGCACCCACTACACTGAGGAGCTCAAGGGAGGCTGTGCCCTCTGTCCAGCATGGGGAAGGCTCTCCCTTGTGCTCCCATACAGTGGCAAGATCCTATGCTGCTCTGAAGTGCAGGAGCTGCTCCCTCCTTGTGACCCAGTGTGTGCGAACTGCCTGAAAAGGGGGTGGGTGAGCAAGTGGCCATGACCTCAGCCCCCGTTCCTACCCCACACACTCTGGCTAGCAGAAATGTCTGGCTACACTTTCTCATGTGAAGGAAACATCTACAAAGTCCCCCTAATGGAGAACCCCCAAGGGAGAGCTTTGCTTCTCCACAGCAGCTCTGGCTCCCAGCACTCTCCCCAACACCCAATTCTCTAGCAACAGCCGGATTAACACCTAGGCACGTGCCTCCTTTACTAAGGGCCCAAAGCTGGGCCTGGTGTAGGGAGGGGGTTTTTTTGTTTGTTTTAAACCAATACAGATTTGCCCGTGAAGTTAAAGAATGTGGCTCACTTAAATTAGCAGCATTGCAACCTGACACGCATGTTCACACTCACAATGTCACTCAAATTTGGCCGGGCCAACCCTCCATCATGATGGAGGGTCAAATTTGAGTGATATTGCAGCCCTGTGTGCCAGGCGACAATGCCACTCGTTCAAGTGATGAGTGGGCAGAGACAGGCCTCACTCACAGCTGAGGCACACTTTGCCATTCCCAGCAGACCTCAGGACAGACCCCTGGGTAAAGAACCTGCTTCCTTCTTCACCAGCAGTAAGTGACCAGGATGGGATGGGAACTGACTGCACAGGTATGTATGGGAGGGAACATCACTGAAGTGTATTTTTCCTCCTTCTTTCCATTTATCAGTTGTTTGTTATTTACATTAGAAGGGCCCAGAAGTGTCTGTTTGCTTAAGGCCTAGTGATGGGTTAATCGATCCCTACCTAGCAGCATGGTTCCAATGCAGTTGTGCTACAGTACTTCACTTAAACACAGCTGCTCTGCAGTCACTTGAGAAAGGGGTGGGGGAAGCCGGGAAATTTAATAGTTCTAGGCTGTATTCTCTTTTCTAGGCATGCTCCATTGGGAAAAAATATGCATGCCCATCAGAATCCTGGCCCAGTGTATATCTCTCAAATTTCTGGCCACATTCCTCTCTTCCTTCCCACCTCATGAATCCCCAGACCAGCAGAGAAGCCTCCACAGGCTACAGAAAAAGAGGGGTCTCAACCCAACCCTGAGCAGAAGCACTAGGGTTGCCAACTTTCTAATCTCACAAAACTGAACACTCCTGCCCTGCCCCTTCCCCGGGGCCCTGCCCCTTCTCCAAGGCCCCATCCCAACTTGCTCCATCCCCCCTCCCTCCATCACTCACTTTCCCCCACCCTCACTCACTTTCACTGGGATGGGGCAGGAGGTTGGGGTGCGGCAGGGGAGTGAGGGCTCCGGCTGGGGGTGCGGGCTCTGGGCTGGGGATGAGGGGTTTGGGATGTGG